>NW_024070207.1:56002100-56120856 GCF_014754425.2 Oryx dammah
TCAAGGCTGTATATTGTCACCCTGCTTATTTAACTTATATGCAGAATACATCATGAGAAACGCTGGGCTGGAAGAAACACAAGCTGGAATCAAGATTGCTGGGAGAAATATCAGTAACCTCAGATATGCAGATGACACCATCCTTATGGCAGAAAGTGAAGAGGAACTAAAAAGCCTCTTGATGAAAGTGAAAGAGGAGAGTGAAAAAGTTGGCTTAAAGCTCAACATTCAGAAAATGAAGATCTTTGCATCTGGTCCCATCACTTCATGGGAAATAGATGGGGAAACAGTGGAAACAGTGTCAGACTTTCTTTTTGGGGGCTCCAAAATCACTGCAGATGGTGACTGAAGCCACGAAATTAAAAGACACTTACTCCTTGGAAGGAGAGTTATGATCAACCTAGATAGCGTATTAAAAAGCAGAGACATTACTTTGCCAACAAAGGTCCGTCTAGTCAAGGATATGGTTTTTCCAGTAGTCATGTATGGATGTGAGAGTTGGACTGTGAAGAAAGCTGAGCACCGAAGAATTGATGCTTTTGAAGTGTGGTGTTGGAGAAGACTCTTGAGAGTCCCTTGGACTGCAAGGAGATCCAACCAGACCATTCTGAAGGAGATCGGTCCTGGGTGTTCTTTAGAAGGAATGATGCTAAAGCTGAAACTCCAGTACTTTGGCCCCCTCATGTGAAGAGGTGACTCATTGGAAAAGACTCTGATACTGGGAGGGATTGGGAGCAGGAGGAGAAGGGGATGACAGAGGATGAGATGGCTGGATGGCATCACTGACTTGGTGGACATGAGTTTGAATGAACTCCGGGAGTTGGTGATGGACAGGGAGGCCTGGCGTGCTGCAATTCATAGGGTCCCAAAGAGTCGGACACGACTGAGTGACTGAACTGAACTGAAAGTTAAAAAAAAGAAACTAGGAATTTTCAGGCCTGCTCACTGTTCTCTTTATCCCCTTTGTTCTCAAAAAAGGGAAAGAATAAAAAACTCATTCCTCTTTTTTTCCTTTGCATGTATTCTCAGTCACTTCAGTCATGTCAAACACTTTGTGACCCCATGGCCTGTAGCCCATCAGGCTCCTCTGTCCATGGGATTCTCCAGGCAAGAAGACTGGAGTGGGGTGCCTTTCCCTTCTCCAGGGGATCTTCCCACCCAGGGACTGAACCTGCACCTCCTGCATTGGCAGGCAAATTCTTTATTGGCTGAGCCACCAGGGAAGCCCTTTTTTTCCTTCTCCCTGCAACAAATTCAACCAAGTCCTCCATCTACAGGAAAATGAAAACAATGGTGCACCTCTACACAGCAAAGGTACCCAGCCCTGAATCAGAACGGAATAATGCCAATGACAACAGCGTGGGTGGATAGAGTGATTACCATACTAAATAAAGGAAGTCCCAGAGAGAAAGGCAAATATCACAAGGCATAACTGACAGGTATCTTCTTGAAACTGAGGCAAATGTAGGATATTACCCAGTAGAAACAGATTCACAAATTTCGAAAACCAACTTCTGATTATTAAAACAAAGTTAGCAATGTAGGATAAATGAAGAGTTTGCAAGGAACAAAAAGACATGAATATACATCAAACAGAGAATCAGGAAAATAAAAATAAAAAAAAACTGTTGAACAGCAAAGGGCAGCATACTGGAGACACTGTAATCCTCTATCTGGGGAAAATGAACCCAAAAAAAGAATTGATAAACGGCTGTGTATCATTGAATCAAGCTCCCATATTTCTGAAACAAACACAGTATCGGAAATCAACCCTACTCCAAAATAAAACAAGGAATGCACAGAAAAAATAAATTTAAAAAGGAACATGAGGAATCGCTGACGCCTTGTGGCCATTTTTTATAACTGTAACTCTACAGCTGTGTTCAGTGCAGTTCAATTGCTCAGCCGTGTTCGACACTTTGCAACCCCATGGATTGCAGCACACCAGGCTATCCTGTACATCACCAGCTCCCGGGGCTTGCTCAAACCCATGTCCATTGAGTTAGTGATGCCATCCCACCATCTCATCCTCTGTCGTCCCCTTCTCCTCCCGCCTTCAGTCCTTCCATGCACTTAATATTCACGAGGTCTGTGGGGCTGTAAGTGAAAAACTGCCTTCCAGAAGTCTCCTGGGGTGGTCAACGAACAAGAATTCAAAACTTGGCAGGTGATCACAGAGCCAAGTTCAACAGGTACCTTTATAAGGGATGAAAGAGGACACAGAGGAGAAGCCTCATGAAGACAGAGGCAGAGATGCCTCGAGGGAGGGGGCCACAAGCCTAGGGACCCCTGGAGCCCCCAAAGCTGGAAAAGGCAGGAAGGACCCTATGCTGGAGCCTCTGGAAGGACTTCAGTCCTGCACCACTTTGATCTCAGGTGTATGGTCTCCAGGACTGGAGGAAGATGAACTCCTATTGTTTGAAACCACCCAACATGTGGTCATTTGTTAAAGAAGCCACAGAGAACTCACACAGCCTGTGCTCTGTAGGATCCTAGAAGTGTGGGTCTCACTAAAGGCAGATGGAAGCTGGATTACAGAACACTTAGAGTCAACACTGGGCCCTCAGAAACGCTAAAACAGTGGCTGGACTCCAGAATGTTGAGGAGCCAATCTGAAGCATGTCCCTAGAGTACTAGCTGCACATGCCTCCCCAGGTTCTTACACCTGTACACATGGCATAGCAAGTATCTAGTCCTGACTGAGGACATTTAATGTCACCGTTCACATTGCTCATTAAGAACCCACCAGGTACACAGGTGAAAATCCAAGTAGGCTGCTAGGATGAACAATTCTGAAGATTGTCGGGGTGGGGACTTTCTCCCATACAGCCAGCAGCCCCCGTATCCCTGCCCCTGCAAGGAGTGTCCTCACTGGGATGCTGGTGGGCCACGAGCAGGCATCTGGGAGTAAAGTTAGCTGCCCCCAGGCCAGCTGCTCCTGAACCTTATCCACCCTTCCCAGGTAAAATGTTGAAATATGTGGAAAGACCTTACAGGGTGGAGGAAAGTGTTGGGAGCCACACTAGTGACAGCTCCCTTGCTGAGTTGGTGCCTGCAGACCAGGCAGGATGGTCCTGGCCTGGGTGCTCTTCTGGAAGCTGTCACTTTCCCTGAGTTGCTCCTTCCATTGTGGCCCCACTGTCTTTTTTCTTGCATCCTCACTTGCATCATGGAGAGGCTTCAGACAGCAAGAATGGGCATCACATTCTCTTTCTCAGCAGGTGGCAGCCTCGCAAGTCCAGCAGAAGGTCCAGCAGAGCCCCACTCACCTCTTGTTGCCTGGACAGGGTGTTTATATAGACCCCAACTCAGGAATACCTGGGAAGGGCCGGCCAGCTAGGTCAGGCTGCCCAGGTCAGCCAGTCTTCACCCATCAGGGGCTCACAGTTGCAGAAAACAGGCCTTGCTGCACAGGTCAGGACCAAGGACCGGGTGTGGGGTCCTGAAGGTCAGGATGGACATGTGGCTGTAACTCTGGCTTCTTTTCTCATCATTTCAACTGGCCCATGAGTAGGGAACAACTTCACAAAGACCATGTCTGCACAAGAGCAATCCAGGAGTCAGGGAGAAGGGGGTTGGTGGTGGAGGTGGGGAGACAGGAGCCCAGTGGCCTGGGTGCAGTGAAAGCCTTTAGAGGACTTGCTTCACTGGAAGGAGGCTGCAGAGTGAAGCCTCGGGCCATGGACCTGGGCAGGAGACTCTCTTAGTTCAGGTTCTGCTCTGAAGCACCCTGGGTCAGCTCCAACCAACAGGTGGGCTGGGGGTAGCCTGCAACAATTGCTATGTGCACACTTCCTGTGTGTGGAGCTGGAGGGGTGCTCCGTGGCCTTGGAGGGACCTGCCCTCGTGAGCCCCCAATGGCCTTTGGGGGACCAGCCTCATGGGCTGCCATGTGCCTGCCCAGGAGAGCCCTGGGCACTGGGAGTGTGTGAGCAAGCTTCTTCTCTTTGCAGCTGGTGCAGAGTTGCTTACGAGGCAGGGTAAAAGCAGCCAAGGGCAAAGGTCAGAGCAGGGTTGGGGGTTCCTCAGGTGTGTCCCCGTGAGTCCTGAGGTGCAGGGTTCATTGGAGTCTGTTACATCCACCTGGGGACCACCACGTGCCTGACCTCAGCCTCGAGCTCCCGACCCATGGCATCAGCACAGACCAGCCTGATGAAAGGCCCGTAAGTTTGGACACTTCCATCAGGACTCAAGGTGACCTCCTGGAGCCCAGAGCAGAGGCCCGACCTCTGTGCACAGGCGAACCCACACTGCAGAAGTCCTGGTGCAGCACCCATTCGGTGCAGTTAGCATGGGTGCCCTTGGGGGAGCCAGTGTCTGCGTCCCTCCCCCTGTGACAACAGACCGTGCAGCCCTGTTTGGCTCACAAGAGCAGAGGCAATGGAAGGCCCATGGGGGCATGGGGTCCAGAGTGAGGACTCAGCTACCCTTGCCTAGTGACCCAAGCCACACTGTCCACCCTGGGGTTGGTCAGGCCTTCCCATATCCTGCAGGAGGGCTGCCTCTCCTGTGTTTGGGGCACTGTCACAGCTGGGTGAAGCATTGCATGGTGACTAGAAGGGGCTGTCACCTGTCAGCCAGCATTACATGGTGACTAGAGTGGGCCATCACCGGTCAGCCCAGGTGGATTGAGGACACCAACCAAGAGCAAGCGTGTGAGCCAGGAGATTGGCCTGGGTCAGCCCTGAGGCTGGATGGAGGCTGTGGAGGAGGCAAGGATCAGGGGATAGCATTTGGAACACAGAGCTGACCACCCTGCAGCAGACAAGCCAGCAAGGCAGCAGGGGGAGGTGAAAATGGTACCCTATGGGAGGATGGAGACACCAGCAGGCCTAGCCACAGGCATGGGGATCCAGGCTGTTCCTTCCTAGCCTGCACTCAGAGTGCCCCCAGCGGCCCCTAGGACCGCTGGAAACCACCTCGTCTCCAACTAGACCTCAGCTAGGAAGGCAGGAAACCCACAAACTCAATTGGACCATGCAGGAATTGAGATGGGGAAGTGTGGGTGCTTGGAGCCTAGAAAGCAAGGTTTCCTGTGGGGGACAAGATCACAGGGTTCTGGAGAGGGACAGGGATGGACATGGACAGGGTGTTGGGCCTTGGACAGATGAGGGGACCATCAGTGAGTGTCCCCCACTAGGGCACGTCCATCCTCCCTCGGGCAGGTCCCCTCCCCTCAAAGCTGGGTCCTGAAACAGAGACAGGCAGCTCCAGGTATCAATAGATCAGTTTATTATCCAGTAACTTACACGGTGGAATCAGGATCCAGGAACGATCAGAAATATTTGCAGCTGCTCTTTGCATGGCCGGAGGTCACTGGGACTGCTGACAGTTGACATGGCGGCAGACGGTGCTTGGAAACAGGACGTACAGTCCTGAATCAAGCTTCATGAATAGTTGACTGGTCTCATGGGTGCCAGGAACACTTCAGGGAAAGTCTTCATGGGTTGGGAACTAACAAGGCAGAGGGGCCACCTGGCCCTAATGATTATTCAGTTCAGTTCAGTCGCTCAGTCGTGTCCAACTCTTTGTGACCCCATGGACTGCAGCATGCCAGGCTTCAACAACCTTTATTAGCTAGAAATGGGTTTATCCAGAATAGTTGTTGAGGGAATAAAAAACCTTTCTAAGGAAGTATTGACAATGCATGATGACTAATTCCTCCCAAACAAACCCAAACACAATGAAGCAAAAGTTTTGTGGTGTCTATCTAAATGAAGGCAAACAGAGAAGAGGATGGCAGAGGATAAGATGGTTAGATAGCATCATCAACTCAATGGACATGAATTTGAGCAAACTCCAGGAGACAGTGGAGGACAGAGGAGCCCCAGTCCATGGGGTCACAGTCAGACGTGACTTAGTGACTGAGCAACAACAAAGTGAAATGTGAGAAGGCAGAATGGTTGTCTGAAGAGGCTTTACAAATAGCTGAGGAAAGAAGCAAGCAAAACAGAAGGGAGAAAGGGAAAGTTACACCCAACTGAATGCAGAGTTCCCGGGAATGGCAAGGCCTTCTTCAAAGAACAGTGCAAAAAAAAAAAAAAAAATAGAGGAAACAATAAAATGAGAAAGATTAGAGATCTCTTCAAGAAAACTGGACATATCAAGGGAGTATTTCATGCAAGGATGAGCATGATAAAGGACAGAAATGGTAAATAAGGACCTAAGAGAAGCAGACGAGATTAAGAAGAGGTGGCAAGAATACACAGAACTACTATACAGAAAAGGTCTTCATGACCCAGATAAACATGATGGTGGGATCACTCACCTGGAGCCAGACATTCTGGAGTGTGAAGTGGGCCTTATGAAGCACTACTACAAAGCTACTGGAGATGATGGAATTCCAGCTGAGGTATTTCAAATCCTACAAGATAATGTTGTTAAAGTGCTGCACTCAATATAGCAGCAAATTTGGAAAACTCAGCAACGGCCACCGGAATGAAAAGGTCAGTTTACATTCCAATCCCAAAGAAGATAAATGCCAAAGAATGTTCAAACTACTGTATAACTGCACTCATTTCATATGCTGGCAGTCATGCTAAAAATCTTTCCAACTAGGCTTCAGCAGAATGTGAACCAAGAAATTCCAGATGTACAAGCTGGGTTTCGAGGAAGCAGAGGAACCAGAGATCAATTTGCCAACATTCATTGGATTATGGAGAAAGCAAGGGAGTTAAAAAAAAAAAGACTTATGTTTCAGTGTCTACACTAAAGCCTTTGACTGTAGGGATCACAAAAAACTGAAAAATTTGTTTTTAAATTTTAAATTGGAAGATAATTGCTTTACAGTATTCTGTTGGTTTCTACCAAACATTAATATGACTCAGTCAGTTTTACCTATGTCCCCTTCCACTGTGGAAAATTCTTAGAGATATCAGACCACCTTACCTGTCTCCTGAGAAACTTGTATACGGGTCAAGAAGCAACAGTTAGAATTGGACATGGAACAACTGACTGGTTCAGTACTGGGAAAGGATATGACAAGGTTGTATGTTGTCACCCTGCTTATTTAACTTCTATGCAGAGTACATCATGCAAATGCCAGGCTGGATGAATTACAAGTTGGAATCAAGATTGCTGGGAGAAACAGCAACATCCTCAGATATGCAGATGATACCACTCTAATGGCAGAAAGGGAAGAGGAACTAGAGAGTCTCTTGATGAAAGTGAAAGAGGAGAGTGAAAAAGTTGGCTTGAAACTCAACATTCAAAAAACTAAGATCATGGTATCTGGGCTCATCACTTCATGGCAACTAGAAGGGGATAAAGTGGAAACAGTGACAAATTTTATTTTCGTGGGCTACAGAATCACTGCAGACAGTGACTCCAGCCATGAACTTAAAAGATGCTTGCTCCTTAGAAGGAAAGCTATGACAAACCTAGACAGCATATTAAAAAGCAGAGACATTACTTTACCAACAAAAGTCCATATAATCAAAGCTATGGTTTTTCCAGTAGTTAGGTACGGATGTGAGAGCTGGACCATGAAGAAGGTGAGCACCGAAGAACTGATGCTTTCAGGTTGTGGTGCTAAAGACCCTTGAGAGTCCCTTAGACAGCAAGGAGATCAAACCAGTCAATCCTACAGGAAATCAACCCTGAATATTCACTGGAAGGACGGATGCTGAAGCTGAGGCACCAATGTTTCGGACAGCTGATGCGAACAGGTAACGCATTGGAAAAGACCCTGATGCTGGGAAAGATTGAAGGCAGGAGGAAAAGGGGGCAGCAGAGGATGAAATGGTTATATAGAATCAATCACTCAATGGACTTGAATCTTAGCAAACTCCCAAGAGATGGTGGAAGACAGAGGAGGCTGACATGCTGCAGTCCATGGGGTTGCAAAGAATCAGACATGACTTAGTGACTGAACAGCAACAGTAGCTAGTTTTGTACGCCAGTGGTTCTTAGCCAAGGTTGATTTTGCTCCCCTACTCCAACTTGGCAGGAACACTGGGACATTTTTGGTTGTCACAATTGGAGACAGTGTGCTCCTGGCATCCAGTGGTTTGAGGTTAGGGATGCTACTGAACATCCTACAATGCACAGGACATCTGGTCCCAAACATCCACCGTGCAAAGATTGAGAAAGCCTGATTTATGCAAGACCCTTCTGACTACTCTACCAAATACCTTGGGTTCCTTCTCATTCTATCGTGGCCAGAATACTCTCTCAACATAAGCTGGGGCAATAACTGAGTTCAGCCCTTTGAAACATCACTACCCCTTCATCACCTGGAGTCCAGTGTCTTAAGAACTATCCCTTTACTGGGTTATTTCAAGCAGGAGGGTAAACATACTGTTACTCCATCTTATCCAGAAGTGAAGTCTGTAAGGGGTATTACTGAATTTAATGTCCTCTCTCTGAGCATGAGACTTTTAATTGGAGTATAACTGCTTTACAAGATTGTATTGGTTTCTGCTGTACAACAACATGAATCAGCCATTAATATGTCTGTCTGTATGTGTGTGTGTGTATGTGTATGTGAACCTCCCCTCCTCTTGAGCCCATGAGACTTTTAAGGTTTTCTTTAATTTGGTCCAAACTTGGAATGTGAATTTTAAAAAGGTAAATCAGGGTGTCAACTTGCACATATAAATTTTCTTTCACAGCCATTCCTCTCTTTGGAAGAGATGTAACAAGTCACAATATATTTTGACTATAGATGTTTAATAAACAACACAAATCCATCAGTTTAATAAACAACACGAATCCAAAATAATCTTGTTCAATGTACCATGACCAAAAGAATGCTTTAACTTCTCAAATGGTCTTTCTCTATAAGATGAAAGAGTTGAATTAATCTTTAGAATGAATCCAGGAAGAGCTTGGCTGGGCTAGATTGGCAGTGCTGTTCTGGCTAGAAGCTGGGAATTTTGTTGAAACTCCTTTATACACTTTTAGAATTCCATTTTGCCAGTGAAATGAACTCATGTGAGACTTGGAAAGCAGAAGGAAAGTGGAAGCCAATATTTTTTGCAGGTCAAGGCACTCAGACATGAAGATGCTAAGGTACCTGGCATATCTCCCGGCTTTGTCTCAATCTCCTCCATTCTGCATCCAACTCATCCTCTTGACTACTGGCCCTCCTCACCAAATGGGGACACAATAGGAAACTTGGCATCAAGTTTACTGAAACCATCACTTCTTTGCCACAGTCTTCGTCACACACCTATTTTGGCAAACAGACACGGAGGGCTTCTCAGGTTTTCTAACTGTTCACCAGCACTAATACATTAAGTGAAAATATTTAGGACTCTTCCTCTTATCCCCTGGCACTTGGTTTCCAGACCATCTCTTCCTACTTTGTCATACACCTGTGTACACCTGAATACAGTATTAAACCCCTTATTTTCATCATCCTTGTCTTGGCTGTTTTCCTCATTGAATTCAAACCGAATCATAGGTCAACCACCACCACCACTCTGTCCAATTTATTATCACCACTCTACTCCATTTATTATTTTTTAAAAGACAGAGTGGTCCAAACAGATCTGCTTCTAATGTAAATATCACACGAGGGTCTACGGCTGCTATTTTTGTTGTTATATAAATTTCCACTAAGACCCCAGGCAAGCAACCCAATTTCTATGTCCATCTTGAGGCTGGGAAGGCAGAGTTAGATAAGGAAGAATCATTATCTGATGGAAGTCCTGCCCATTTATTCTGAAGGAAACTTAGGAATTGTGACACTATTTGACCTTGTGGCCAACAGTCTGAAGAGAAATAATTAGCCTGTGCCACTTCTTTTTCTGTTCATAATAACAAATAATGGCATCACCAACTCAATGGACATGAGTTTGAGTAAACTCCGGGAGTTGGTGATGGACAGGGAGGCATGGGGTCGCAAAGAGTCAGACACGATTGAGCGACTGAACTGAACAATAAACAAACAAATAAACAGCATTCCCCCAGCCCATCTCTAAGTGTCTCCCTCGAGGAAGCCTGGAGAAAGCTAAATGGGCTGTTTCTGAGCTGCTTTATCATGTACTAGAACATATTCTATCATTCTTTACTTCAGTTACCAAGATTCAAAGGCCCCAAGTGACCTATTATTCTTTTCCTGTGGCCAAGCTTTTTGTACATTTGATCTTTGCCATTCTTTCTCTTTTTTTCTTTACCTAAATCTGTTTTTCTATAACAAATTATTCGCTCTCACCCTGTATGCCTTCCTTTCAGTCATCTATTTCAGAACCAGTCAGAATTGAGTTGAAATGGATTACAATCCCTAGGGTTCTTCTGCTGTTCTGTCTCAACCATGGTCTCAGGATGATGGCTGTAGAGGCTGTGTGGTCATTTAATGATCTTTTTATTGGTTACAGTATGGTCTACATATTTTTTAACTTTTGTGTCTTTTGATTTTGAAGAAAATTTTATACACCTGAGACAGTGCTATAGCTCTTTAAGGCTCCAGGTCACATTTTTAAATGTATTTTCATCACAAGTAAAATACTTTCGTTCTGCAAACTATGGTAAAATGTCATCAGAAGAAATTAGGTTCCACAAAGAAATTCTCAAACAAGCAACTCATTGTATTACTCTTATATTTTTATTAATGTCTTCAGTTTGTGCATCATTTAAAATAAGGTATGTGCTTCAAAAAGCATTCCTATACATAAATAGACCAAGAGATGGTTAAGTAATTTATCCCTAAAACATGCACATCATTTTTATTCAGGTATGTATAAGAAAGGGAAATGAGCTTTCAGTCTTTTTTGTTGAATTAAAGACATTTTGAAATTATTATTAAGAACACCAAATGTTTTCATGGAACAAATGCTTTCCAATGCAAAATGCTAATGGAATTAAAAGGCATTAGTGTTGATCAAAAGAACTGAAAAAACATTTCCACTATACATGATCACAAGGAAAAGGGTTCCAGTGAGTTGAAAACATATGTCAAATAAAGGAATTAGCATGAACTGAAAAGTTTAGATGGAAGAACAGGTAGCAGGATCCAGATTATGTGACATATATATATATATATATATATATAATATTATATATATATATGTATATTCAAGGCACATGACTAGGCTAAACAGGTGGCTAGGTTTCATAGACCAATTTGTTCTTTCATTGGGAAAATAGTCAAATGTAATATAATTTCCATTTACTGGCCTTTATTGATAAGTAAATGCAATTAGATCTACAGAGCAAATGTCTTTTCAGATACACACCGAAAGTACACACTAGCTAACAGATGCCAGAGTAGCCAAAGCAGTATGATTACATTCCAGTTTTTTTCACACTGCAGTTACATGGATGTTAGCTAAAATGTCTTTACATTGTTTCTAGATATCATACTGTCTACTCTCAAGTTACACAAAAAATAATCTTCAAACCTAGGCAGGTTAAAGAACTTTCAAAACCACAAAGGATGTTCAAACTATTGTTCAACACCAGTTAAACCCAAACCCTAGAATTGATTGTTGATTATATTCAGCTTGGGCTTTTCCCAGGCTGGAAAAGTTCTCCCACACTATCTCCCTTTATCTCCCTTTGTGCTAGCGAAAATGCTAGCACGTTGGCTGTAGTTCTCTTCTTTTTCTTTGGTGAATCAGTGGAATGCGCCTACCCACGCCCTCTACTGCCCATTCTATTATCTATACAATTGCCCTAAACATCCATGAAAGGAAAAGGAATATACAAAAAATTCTAGCCTTCAACAGTATTTAAACCACCATCTTCTGAAATCAACTGCAATAGGGAAACAGAGGATATCAAGCTCTGCAAAGTCTGTGAATGATCAGAACTCTCGTTCTAAAAGTTAGTAATATGCAGACAAGGATAAATCTGTGTGCTTCTAACAGGCTAGCAAAACATTTCCCTTCTGACTGAGATGAACTGTTTAATATCAATACTTTACCTGCTTGGGTTCCTTGAAACACCAACAATTGCATTACAATTCCCCAAATAACAATTCTCCATGAACATTGTTTTCAAGCACCTAAAACCCTTCAAAATCAAAAGACATTGAGACAAGATATTAGCAATACCATCAGTCTTTTCAACTTTTGTGTGCACAAAGGTCATCCAGAATTTTAGCCGACAGTTCATAAGACATTTGGTTTCTACCTTGGTGATAGCTTTGTGCAATTACAAACAAAATGTTTCTGCAAGAAGATGACACTAAACAAAATGCTTTTTTTAAGGCTACTGCTACAATAAATGGTTCAGTCTGAAGTGCACTAAAATAAACAAGTTGATAGGACGAAGATAAACCTGGAGGCATGGAACAAGATTTCAAAAAAAGAGAGAAAGAAGCAGGTTGAAGAGACTGGCAGACACCATCTCTCAGGATTAAAAGGCCTGAATTACATGGATTGCTTTTAACTCCTTGGTCTCTTATATCCTTGGTTAATGATAACCTTTTTATTTCTTCACACAGTTTGGCCATGTAAATCCACCGCAGAGAGGTGATACAATAATATAGATGAATACCTGGGGTGGGGGAGAAGGCAATTTTATTTTCTTGAATCTATCACAGGCTCCTAAATAATATATAAAGGCAAGACCAATGAACAAATTTTGGTTCCATGAGAGTAGCAGTGGTATAATAATACAACATACTAATCAAGTATTTCCAAAGATAATAGTAGAATGAAAATGATCTTTTCTGATATAACTCACAGCCACTTGAATTCCACTCTTTTTCTTTTTATTGGTGCAAAGCAGTGGGGTTGTTTCTCTTCACTGGGAAGTGAGCAGACTAGAACTATATAAGCCGCTCTACTGATAACATCATTGTCATAAGAATCACAAACTAACATAATTCCCTTGAGATATGATTTTATAATTAAGTACATTTTTAGATTTTGCATATGGATTTATTTTTCATTATTAGGGTGATTAAAAATAAAAAGCATGAGTAGACTCTAAACCTATACCACCTATGAGCAAGAATGTTGCCATGAACATTTCAGTGGATGACACTAATTGTAATTATTCAATTGTAAGTAACACAGCAAAAATATGAGTCCTTTAAAGATGTATTCAGTTTTTAATTATGGTATTATAATTGTAAATTATTCTATTTTAATGGTGTATGCTTGCTCACATTACTACATTCCAAAAATAGGTTTACTATCAAATTTAGGTTCACTGCATTGTCAGTCATTCTGTTTTGATTTAAATTATAACCTAAGATCTTTAAGTGACTGATTTCATTACTCACATGCTTAGAAAAAAATATGGATTTTTTTCCTCTACAAATGTTGGGGGAAATTATGGTTATTAATGAATATGGTAAAGTGCTCAAATTATATTCACACACACAGATATTCCAACTTGATATAAAGCTGACATCTGCCACAGGTAAAACATAAGGATTTTTAAAGCTGAAGTACAATACTTGAGGTGACAGCACTTTTTGTCAGAGGTGGCAAAGTCCTCCAAATGTAACAAGTAATCAACAAAAATAATCAGTAACGGATAAAAATAATCTGAATGTAACAATTATCTACTTTTATAACTCAATCTAAATTCCTGGATCACGGAAGGGAGAAGAAGCTAAGCTGAGAAGCCAAGAATGTGCCAGCCTTGGATACCATGGATCCTGAACAAGAAGACATGCAAGGCGATGGCACAATTTCTAGTATAACATGAATAGATCTAGGGCTGCCCTTCTCGGTTAGGCAGGTCCAGCTGTCTAAGGTGGGAAGACCTTCAGTAGCCACCTTCTGGTGGCTCAGAAAGTAAAGAGTCTGCCTGCAGTGCAGGAGACCTGGGTTGAACCCCTGGGCCGGGAAGATCCCCTGGAGAAGGAAATGGCAACCCACCCCGGTATTCTTGCCTGGAAAATCCCATGGACAGAGGAGCCTGGCAGGCTACCATCCATGGGGTCACAGAGTCAGACCCAACTGAGCACCTTCACAACAGCCTGCTCTGTGGATTTTGGACTTGCCTAGCCAGCTCCTGCCATTGCATAAACTAATTCCCTGTGATATATCTTTTAATATATATTCAAAGAAATTCAAGGAGAGAGAAGATCTGTTAACAAGTATAAAAGTTCCATGAAAAAATGTTAAAATATAGTAAGCATCCCTAGAAATTTAAAACATGGCTTCCCTTGTGGCTCAGTTGGTAAAAAATCTGCCTGCAATGCGGGAGACCTGGGTTTGATCCCTGGGTTGGGAAGATTCCCTGGAGAAGGGAAAGGCTACCCACTCCAGTATTCTGGCCTGGAGAATTCCATGGACTGTATAGTCCATGGGGTTGCAAAGAGTTGGACAAAACTGAGAGACTTTCACTTCACTTACAAAAATAAACATTTTAAAATTAATCATTAATTTTTTAAATTAAGACCTGGATAGCAGAATGAACAGAGCTGGAAGAGTTAGCTGAATGATTCATCCAGAATGTGATACAAGAAAGGAGTTTAAACATATTAAAAAGGCTACCAAACATGCAGGATAGTTCAAAGTGATCCAATATCTGTTTATATTAGAGTTCCAAAAGGAGAACAGCATATAGACTATATTTACACACAAGAGGATTATTGCATTATAATAAGTAAATACTAAGAAATGGAACTCACCATGCATTAAAAAGTACCTCTTAGTACTTATTCCAGAAATTAAAGAAAAGTTAATTATTATTGCTTTCATTAATGTCATTCAATATATTAATAGTAAATGTAGTTTTATTATCAATTCATTGGGTGGAGAAATATCATCTCTTAAAGTGAAATGCCTATTCCCGATTAAAAACAAAAGCTTTAGTACTCTAGAAATAAAAGGTTCTTTCACTTCACAATGAAAGTCTAATAAGAATTCATAGTAAATATCACTCATAAATATTAGAAGCATCCCAATTAAAACCAGGAACTAAATAAAAATTCTCAGTGATACTGTAATTATTCAACACTGCTAGTAAATGCTCTCTCTATATATATATGATAAGGTTAAGATTATTAACAGATGGCATTAACCTAATTAATTAACCTAAGATAATTAACCTACAGCAGGAGTCAGTAAACTATAGCCTTCACCTGTGAGCTAAGAATGGTTTTTATAATTTTTGACATTTTTTTTTTTTTTAAAGAATATGTGACACAGACAGTATGTGACCTGCAAAGCCTGGACATCACAGAACATTTGCTGACTCCTAATCTACAGCACACAGAAGAATCAACTGACAAACTATTACAACTAATAAAACTTATACAAGGTTGCCAGAAACAAAAAGATGAATCAGAAAAGAAAAAAAACAGAAACAGATAATAGAATTAACTAGAAAATAGAGATTATGGACTCAACTAGAAAATGTAATTTGAAAAGAATCCCATTTTAATAGTGAGAAAACCATGAAATAACCAGGAATATCATAGTAACTTCAGAGGAAAGTAAATGCCTAGCCATATATTTCAGCATTAAAAGTTATACATAGCTCATTTCAGAGTGCTAATCATTGAGAAAAAATTCCAACACCTAATTTCTTAGAGACTGAAAGCTAAAATCACTAAAGGACAAAACTTACAACTGATATGATGATGATGATGATAGTGAGCTTGAGATTCTTCATGCACATGGCTCGGGCAAGATTTCTGCTGGTTGTTTTGAAGGTGACAGACTAGGGGGGAAAAAAAAGCATGAATTGGTTGATCCCTGGCAATGACTACATGACGGATTTGCAATAATACCTGCAAAACTTTCACTTTCATTAATTCTGTTGCAATGTTCTTTATACCTTCCCTCTCTTCACATGTAGACTGGCCATTTGTAATCTCTAGTGTCCCAAAGCAGGACTCTACCATATATATGGTAAGCAGTAAGCCCATTGCAAAGGGTTCCCTCCTTTTTCTTCTGCACTGTAGCAGTACATGTAACAATGACCACTAGAAGTAGTTCTCCCTGCTAGCAGAAAAGCCTTTTTCCCTTTATTCTTCCAGTAGAGAAAGTTTCTTTATAAGCCAGTTGACTGGAAACACATTTGCCTATTCTGCCCCATTTAATCCTGCTATTGTGAACCGTAAGAACTGTTTAGTTCCCCCAGGAAGATATGTATTTACTCATATGAGGGCCCAAACCCAAAGAACTTCACTCCTTCAGTTATCCATTTTCTTTTGCAGCATCAATTTCTTAATATATATCGAACCATTCCCACCAGGATACATGCAGTTTCAAACAAACAATAATCACTAATAGTTCAGAAGTTCCACTCCTAGATATATACCAAACAGAAAGGTATGTACAAGTTCAGCTAAAGACTATACAGAAATGTTACCAACTGCATTATTTGTTTTATTTCAAACCTGGAAACAACCCAAATGCCTACCAACTGTACTGCAAAGAATTTAACCTTGCCTGAAAAGGATCTGACCTTTGCCCTCAGCTCCTGAAAGACAACGTTTTCTTGCTTTGGAGCCATGGGCCCGCCAAATAGTAACTGTAGTTTAGTGCAGGGACTAGTCACTCCAGGAAGACCAACTATATGATTTAGGATAGGGGTTTAGGTCAGACCTAGAGGAGCTTAGACTGGAGACTGAGATTAAGCAAGTAGGCAATCGTAAGTCAATCATGCTTATGTAAGGAAATTGCAATGAAAAATTAAACAACAAAGTCCTACTGTAGCACAGGGAACTATTCAATATTCTATAATTAAACCACAATGGAAAAGGATATGAAAAAGAACATTTGTATATATACATACATGTATAACTGAATCACTTTGCTGTATACCAGAAACTAGCATAATACTGTATATAAATCAACTATGTTTCAATAAAAACAACAACAAAACTGAGCAATGAAGCCTGGGCAAGCTTCCATGTTGTACAATACTCTGCATATGTTGCAAAATAAATTTATTTGATGGCAAGATAGGAAAAATTTAAATATAAAACATTTTCTCTATCCTTTGGCTTCTTCCCTTCCCTCACTGTGCATTGTATATCCGCATTAGGCATCAACCAAATCTTCTCCATCACCAAAATACCTGCTCAAACATAAAGACCAACATTCTACCAGCACCAACAAGACAACTTAAAGATAACATTCTTTCTTAATCTTGTGAGGAGCCACAATCTGGATTGTGTAAACTGTCAACATGTCACTTAATGTCCAGCCTTCTGTCTCAAAAAAACTTATAGAACTGTGCCTTGACTTCCAATGGGCAGAACAGTTCTCAGAGCTTTCTGAGATGCTGTTCTCAGGTTATAATCCTCAAATTTGGCTCGAATAAAATTTTCAATTTCTTTGATCAATGGATTAATTTTTTATTGACAATGTCATCACACATCTATGCTGGCAGAGTAACAACCACACAGGGAGAGAACAGAAACTCTGGGTTTGGTACCTCCCTTGAACTCCACCCCAATGTGCTTCTGCTCTTGGTTGAGCTTAATCTGTAACATTTGCCTGTAAAAAACCATAACTGTAGGTATAATAGTTTTTACAAAGTCCTTCTTGTGAGTTATCAAACCTGAGAGTCGTTTGGGGAATTAACAAACTTGCACGTGGTATCAGAATTGAGGGCTGTCTGGGGACTGTGGCCTCTAAACCGTATATAGTTGGTGAACACTTCTAAGTTGCCTAAACTCTTTACAATTACTCACAAACAAAGTCATAATAAAGAATCCAAGGAGGAAGAAGATAATATGAAGAAGAAGTAGTGAGCAATGAGCTTCCTTGATGGTTCAGTCAGGAAAGTACCTGCCTGCAAATGCAGGAGACGCAAGAGACAAGGGTTCGATCCCTGGGTCAGGAAGATCCCCTAGAGGAGGAAACAGCAACCCACTCTAGTATTCTTGCGTGGAGAGTCCCACAGACAGAGGAGCCTGGCAGGCTACAGACCATGGGGCCACAGAGTCGGACACGACTTAGTGACTACACCACCAGTGAGCAATAAAGCTAATACAGTTAAGTGACTGAATGGATTTAAGATTTCTCCACGAGCCTCAGGTTAATATTCAAACACTAATAAACCACCTATTTAAAACCAGTTAAACTAAACAGAACAATTGTTACACCTTACCAAAGCTTTCCGTGGAGACAGGTGGGGGTGGGTGTAAGTAGAAAAGAAGAATAAAGAAAAAAAAACTGTGAAAATGACAAGGGCAAGCTGACAAGCCTGTGGCCTATCCACTCCATGTTGAGGATTTCATTAGCAGCTGATGATGCCCTAAAATTGGGCAAAGGACTTGACTAATTTCTCCAAAGAAGATACACCAATAGCCAATAAGCACATAGCTTCCCTGGTGGTTCAGATGGTAAAGAATCTGCCTGCAGTGCAGTGACCCAGGAAGATCACTGGAGTTGGGAAGATCCCCTGGAGAAGGGAATGGCTATCCACTCCAGTATTCAAATTGGGAAAGAAGTATGTGAAGGTCGTATATTGTCACCCTGCTTCTTTAACTTGTATGCAGAGTACATCATGCAAAATGTCAGGCTAGATGAATCACAAGCTGGAATCAAAACTGCTGCGGGAAATATCAATGACCTCAGATATGTAGATGATTCTAATCTAATAGCAGAAAAGGAAGAGGAACTAAAGAGCCTCTTGATGAGGGTGAAAGAGGAGAGTGAAAAGGCTGGCTTAAAACTCAACATTCCAAAACCTAAGATCATGGCTTCTGGTCCCATCACTTCATGGCAAATATTAGCCTGGTGAAAAAGTAACTGCAGTTTCAGACTGTGAATTTTAAATCATTATAACTAGGCTTAAACACATTTTTATTAATCAAAATAGGAACTATTACAACCAATACATTTTTTGCCAGTGTGAAATAAGTTTGTTTATTCCTGTGGCATAAAAATCCATGCTTTGGGATTCGCTGAATTCTTGGGAAGTATTTTCTGCCTCCTGCTGGTTGTGGAAGCATTTTCCTTGCAAAAAGTTGTTGAGATGCTTGAAAAATTGGCAGTCTGTTGGTGAGAGGTCAGGTGTTGAATATGATTGATGAGGCAAAGCTCATAGCCCAGTTCATTCGATTTTTGAAACATTGATTGTGTGACATACATTGTCATGAAGAAGAATTGGGCCCATCCTGTTGACTAATGCCGGATGCAAGAGTTGCCAATTTTAGTGCATTTCATTGATTTGCTGAGCATACTTCTCAGATATAACGGTTTTCTTGGGATTCAGAAAGCTGTAGTGGATCAGACAGGCAGCAGACCACCAAACAGTGACCAAGACCTTTTTTTGGTGCAAGTTTGGCTTTGGGAAGTGCTTTGGAGCTTCTTCTCAGTCCAACCACTGAGATGGTCATCACCAGTTGTTGTATAAATCCATTTTTCATTGCATGTCACAATCCAATCAAGAAATGGTTCATTGTTGTAGTACAGAATAAGAGAAAACAATAATTCTTTTGATTTGTGGGCAGTTCATGAGGCACCTACTTATCAAACTTTTTCACCTTTCCAATTTGCCTCAAATGCCAAATTACCATAAAATGATTGATGCTGAGTTCTTGGGCAACCTCTTGTGGTGTTTTAAGAGCATCAGCTTCAATGATGCTCTCAATCGGTCGTCGTCAACTTCCAATAGCCAGCCACTGTGCTCCTCATCTTCAAGGCTCTTGTCTCCTCTGCAAAACTTCTTGAACCACCACTGCATTGTATGTTCATTAGCAGTTCCTGGGCCAAATGCATTGTTGATGTTGTGAGTTGTCACTGCTGCTTTATGACTCATTTTGAACTCGAATAAGAAAATTGCTCGAATTTGCTTTTTGTCCAACATCATTTCCCTAGACTAAAATAAATATAAAATAAACAGCAAGTAATAAGTCATGAGCAATAAAAACAAATAAACCAAGAAGTGTGCATTTAAATGATGTCTAACATAACCACATTTACTTAAGAATGTATTCAGTATCAAACAGCAAAGTACAACAACGTAAAACCATAATTGCTTTTGCACCAACCTACTAGAAGGGGAAACAGTGACAGATTTTATTTTCTTAGGCTCTAAAATCATTGAGGATGGTGACTGCAGCCATGAACTTAAAAGAGACCTGCTCTTTGGAAGGAAAGCTATGACAAACCTGACAGCATATTAAGAGGCAGAGACATCACTTTGCCAACAAAAGTTTGTATATTCAAAGCTATGGTTTTTTCAGTAGTCAGGTATGGACGTGAGAGTTGAACCATAAGGAAGGCTGAGTGTCAACGAACTAATGCTTTCAAATTGTGGTGCTGGAGAAGACTCTTGAGAGTCCCTTGGACTGGAAGGAGATCAAATCAGTCCATCCTAAAGGAAATCAGTCCTGAATATTCATTGAAAGGACTGATGCTGAAGCTGAAGCTCCAATACTTTGGCTACCTGATGCAAAGAGCCAATTCAAAGAAAGAGACTCGGATGCTAGGAAAGATTGAAGACAAAAGGAGAAGGGGAGTGACAGAGGATAAGATGGTTGGATGGTATGACGGGCCCAATGGACATGAGTTTGAGCAAACTCTGGGAGATAGCGAAGGACAGGGAAGCCTGGCATGATGCAGTCCATGGGGTCAAAGAGTCAGACACGACTCAGTGACTATATAAAAACAAATAAGCACATGGCAAGATGATTAACATCACTAGTCACTGTTATTGTTTCAGTTGCCAAATCCTGTACAATTCTTTGTGTCGCCATGAACTGTAGCCTGCCTGGCTCCTCTGTTCATGGGATTTCCCAGGCAAGAATACTAGAGTGTGTTGCCACTTCCCTCTCCAAGGGATCTTCCCAACCCAGGGATCAAACCTGTGTCTCCTGCCTTTCAGGTGGATTCTTTACTGTTGAGCCACCACAGGAAGCCCCATTAGTCATTAGGGAAATGAAAATCAAAACCACAATGATCCTACTTCATACCAATGAGCATGGCTATAACAAAAATATGGAAAATGACAAGTGTTGGTGAAGATGTAGAAAAACTGGTATCCTTGTACATATATATAGTGGACATATATGTATACATACACATATACATATAGTGGGACTATAAAATGGTGCAGCAGTTAAGAAAAAATGTTTGGTAGTCCCTCAAAAAGCTAAACACTGGATTACCATATGATCCAACAATTCCACTCCCCCATAAATACTCAAAGTAACTGAAAGCAGGGACTTGAATGAATACTTGTAATGCCAGTGTTCGTAGAAGCATAATTCACAAGAGCCCAAAGATGGAAATAACTCAATGGTCAATCAACAGATGAATGAATTTAAAAAGTGGTATATCCATATGATGGAATATCAGGCATAAAAATAAATTAAGTTCTGATACATGCAACAACATGGATGAAACTTGAAAATATAATGCTAAGTGAAATAAGCAAGGCACAAAAGGACAAATAACTATAGGATTCCAATTATAGATACCTAGAAAAGGAAATTCATAGACAAAAAGTAGATAAGAGGTCATCAGGGGCTGAGGAGAGTAGGAATGGGAAGTAATTGGTTAACAGTTGCAGAATTTCTGTTTGGAACAATGACAAAGTTTTGTACACTGATAGCTATGATGGTTGCGCAACACTGTAAATGTAATTAATGTCACTGAATTATACACTAAACTGGTTAAAATGGGAAATTTATTATATATATTTCAAAATTAGAAAAATATAATAGGCCAAAGCCCACTGAACTGTATACTTTAAATGGGTCAACTGTATGGTCTGTGGTTTATTTATAAATAAAGTAATTTAAAAAGCTGTTAAAAATCAAGAGGTGATAAAATGAAACAATTTTTAAATACTTGAATAAAAAATAAAGAAACATGTATAATATCATATATGAAATGAATCGCCAGTCCAGGTTCAATGCATGATACTAGATGCTTGGGGCTGGTGCACTGGGACGACCCAGAGGGATGGTATGGGGAGGGTGGAGGGAGGGGGGTTCAGGATGGGGAACACGTGTATAACTGTGGCAGATTCATGTTGATGTATGGCAAAATCAATACAATATTGTAAAGTAATTAACCTCCAATTAAAATAAATTTATATTAAAAATAAATAAATAAAAAAGAGGAACAAAGAAGATGAAGCAAATAAAAACCAAAGTACAACATAGCTTACTTAAACCCAACTCTCCCAATATTTACATTACATGTAAATGAAATAAACATTTCAATTATAAGTACACTTTATATATTCAAGAACATAAAGGAAAGCTTGCAAATGTTTAAGGAGATAACACGAAAGATATAAAAAAGATCCCTGTAGAGATGAAAAATACATAAAATGGGAGTAACAGATTATAAACTGCAGAAGAAAAAGACAAATAAACTCAAAGACATAGTAACAGAAACTATCCTCAATGAAACACAGAAAGAAAAAAGACCAAAAAATAATGAACAGAGCATCAGTGAGTTGTGGGACAACTTCAAATAGTTTAATGTACATATAGTTGGACTACTAGAAGGAAAGAAGGACAGAAAAATATTTGAAGAAATAATAGCTATTTTTATAATTTGATTAAAATCTACAAACTCACACTTCAACAAACTGAAAGCTGAAGAAACATGAAGAAAACTAAAGTATATTATAATGAAATATCTTAAAACCAATGATAGAAAAATGTTAAAAGCACCCAGAGGGGGAAAAAGACACATTATGTATGTAAAAGCATCAATGGAATTTTTGTCAGAAACAACATAAAAGACAGCGATGAAATATCTTTAAAATACTGAATGAAAAACTTAATGCAAAATTCTATTCTGTGAAAATATCTTTTAAAAAAAGGAAATGAAAGACTTCAGGTATACAAATACTGAAAGGATTCATTATTAGCAGACCTACAATGCAAGAAATTTTAAAAGATGTCCTATAAGCAGAAAGGAAATGTCACCAGATGGAAATCTGGACCTACAGAAAAGAATGATGTGAGTTACCAGAAATATTAACTACATGGGTTAACAGAAATGATGTTTTTTTAACTATTTAAATCTCTTTAAAAGATAACCAACTGCTTAAACAAAGAAAACAATGGAAAGAAAAGGTGAGGGGAAGAAAGAACAGATGGTACAACAGGAAACAAACAGTAACATGGCAGATTTAAAATCTTCCTACACAGAAAACTCCAGGCTGGGACTGCTTCACTGGTGAATTCTTCCAAACAACTAAGGAATAGATAATTTCAATAGTACTAGCACAAAAACTCTTTTGGAGGACAGAGAGATGCAGGTAACACTTTTCAACCTGTTTGTTGGGGCCAGCATATCTCTGATACCAAAGCCCCAAAATAAAAGTAAATGACATACCAATGTCCCTCAAGAACAAAGATTCAAAATTCCTAAATAGGTCAACAGCAAATCCAGTAAGATATTATATAAAAAGGATAATGAATAATGACCTTGCAGGAATGCAAGGCTGGTTTAACAAGTTAAGTTCAGTAATATTAACTGAATAAAAGAGAAAAACTACATAATTCTCTTTGTAAGTAAATAGAGAAAAAATATTTGATAAAATTCATGAATAACTTTCAAATGAGGAACTGAAAGAACTTCTTTCATCTGATAAAGTGTACCTATAAAAAAATCTACAACAACATAATTGAAAATACTGAATCTTTCCCCACAAGATGTGCTCCATGCAAGAATGTCTATTCTTATGACTTGTCTTCACTATCATGTAGGTTCTAGTCAGTGTAATAAGACAAGGAAAAGAAATAAAAAGCAAGCATCTACCAAAAACACTAGTAGAATAAATGAATTTTGCAAAGTTGCAGGATACAAACCAGGTCAATATATAAAAATCAACTTCATTTCTATATATGAGAATAAATATTGGAAAGCAAAATTTTAAATTTACAATAGAACACAAAACCATGAAATTCTCAAAGGTAACTTTCACAAAGTGTGTACGAGACTTGTATACAAAAAACTAAAAAATATTGGTAAGAAAAATTAAAAAAAAATTCTACGCAAAGCAGAGATATGCCAGGTTTATGCATAGGAAGACTCAAGGCTGTCAAGATTCCCAAATTTCCCTAAATTGACTTATTAAATGCAATCACAAAGACACATTTAAAAAAAATAAAAGGATGGAAAACAACAGGCGTATTCTGAAACATAAATGGAAATGCAAAGGACCTAAAATGGTGAAGACAATCCTGGAGAAGAACATAGTGAAGAACTTAGGGAATTCTATAAAGCTCAGTTAGCAATACAGTGTGGTACTGGCATAAAGGCAGACAAACACACTATGGAACAAAATAAAGAATACAGAATTAAAGCCCAAAGAGAACAATGCATAAACAAACTGTGGTTGGTAGATTTATACAATGGAATATGCAGTACAAAAAATAAAAATAATAAATTATTACTACACTCAACAACATGGACAAATCTCACAGGCATACTGGTGAGTGAAAGAGGCCAGACACAAAAAAAATAGATAACATATGATTCCATTTTTCTATACATTCTAAGAACAGGAAAAAACACCATCTAGGGTGATGTAAAAAAAAGCCAGACTTCTGTTAGGGATTGTTAACTGGAAGAGGCATGAGGCAGTTTTCTGAGGTGTTGATAATGTTTTATATCTTGATGTATGTCTTGATCTAGGTGGTGTTTGGGATTCCCTGGTGGCCCAGTCGGTAAAGAATCTGCCTGCAATGAGGGAGACCTGGGTTTGATCCCTGGGTTGGAAAGATCCGCTGGAAAAGGGAAAGGCTACCCACTCCAGTATTCTGGCCTGGAGAATCCCCAAGGACAGAGGAGCCTGGCGGGCTGCAATCCATGGGGTCACAAAGAGTTGGACATGATTAAGCAATTAAGCACAGCATAACACAGGTGGTGTTTACATGGGTATATTGTTGTTCAGTTGCTAAGTTGGGTCTGACTCTTTTGCGACCCCATGAAACTGTAGCCTGCAAGGTTCTTCTGTCCATGGGATTTTCCAGGCAAGAAAACTGGAGTGGGTTGCCATTTCCTTCTCCAGGGGAATCTTTCCTACCCTGGGATCAAATTTGTGTTTCCTACATTGCAGGTGGATTCTTTATCACTGAGCCACCTGTGAATCCTGTTCAGTTCAGTTCAGCTCAGCTCAGTCGTGTCCAACTATGGACTGCAGCACACTAGGCTTCTCTGTCCATTACCAACTCCCAGAGCTTATGCAAACTCATATCCACTGACTCAGTGACGCCATCCAACCATCTCATCCTGTGTTTTCCCCTTCTCCCATCCTCAATCTTAGCCAGCATCAGGGTCTTTTCAAATCAGTCAGTTCTTTGCATCAAGTGGCCAAAGTACTGGAGCTTCAGCTTCAGCATCAGTCCTTCCAGTGAACACTCAGGACTGATTTCCTTTAGGATGGACTGGATGGATCTCCTTGCAGTCTAAGGGATTCTCAAGAGTCTTCTCCAACACCACAGTTCAAAGGCATCAATTCTTTGGCACTCAGCTTTCTTTATCCTCCATCTCTCACATTCACACATAACTACTGGAAAAACCATAGCTTTGACTAGATGGACCTTTGTCAGCAAAGTAATGTCTCTGCTTTTTAATATGCTATCTAGGTTGGCCATAGCTTTTCTTCCAAGGAACAGGTGTCTTTTAATTTCATGGTTGCAGTCACCATCGGCAGTGATTTTGGAGCCCAAGAAAATAAAGTCTGTCACTGTTTCCATTGTTTCCCCATCTATTTGCCATGAAGTGCTGGGATCATATGCCATGATCTTAGTTTTCTGAATGTTGAGTTTTAAGCCAAGTTTTTCACTCTCCTTTCACTTTTATCAAGAGGCTCTTTAGTTCTTCGCTTTCTGCCATAAGGGTGGTGTTATCTGCATATCTGAGGTTACTGATATTTCTCCCAGCAATCTTGATTCCAGCTGTGCTTCATCCCAGCCGGCATTTCACCTGATATACTCTGAATAGAAGTTAAATAAGCAGGGTGATGATATACAGCCTCAATGTACTCCTTTCCCAATTTGGAACCAGTTTATTGTTCCATGTCCAGTTCTAACTGTTGCTTCTTGACCTGCATACAGATTTCAGATCTCAGGAGGCAGGTCAGGTGGTCTGGTATTTCCATCTCTTGAAGAATTTTCCATAGTTTGCTGTGATCTACACAAAGGCTTTGGTGTAGTCAATAAAACAGAAGTAGATGTTTTTCTGAACTCTCTTGCTTTTTTGATGATCCAATGGATGTTGGCAATTTGATCTCTGGTTCCTCTGCCTTGTCTAAAACCAGTTTGAACATCTGGAAGTTCACGGTCCACATACTGTTGAAGCCTGGCTTGGAGAATTTTGAGCATTACTCTGCTAGTGTGTGAGACAAGTACAATTGTGCAGTGGTCCAAACATTCTTTGGCATTGCCCTTCTTTGGGATTGGAGTGAAAACTGATCTTTTCTAGTCCTGTGGCCACTGCTGAGTTTTCCAAATTTGGTGGCATATTGAGTGCAGCACTTTAACAGCATCATCTTTTAGGATTTGAAATAGCTCAACTGGAATTCCATCACCATGAACAGTATGAACCCCATGAACAGTATGAAAAGGGAAGCCTGTTACAGAGGTATAAACATATATATATATAAAATAACTTGAGCTGCACATTTATTAATAGTACACTTGCTATACTTTGCTGTATTTGTTATTCTTCCATAAAAAGAGGCAGCAGTTAGTTAATTAATACCTTTTATTATTCTGGGTCATTTAGTCAACAAAATTAAGGCTTTTGTTTTTTTTGAAAAAGTGAAGACTCTATTGGTACTGGTCAAACACAGGCCACTCTAGCTAAATAAGGTCATTTCCAGGGGTTAAGGGGGCTTCCCAAGTGGCTCAGTGGTAAAGTATCTGCTCACCAATGCAGGAGACACCAGTTTGATCCTTGGGTCAGGAATATCTCCTGGAAAAGGAAATGGCAACCCACTCCAGTATTCTTGTCTGGGAAATCCCATGGACAGAGGAGCCTGGTGGGGTGATAGACCATAGGGTCGCAAAGAATCAGACACAACTGGGTAACTAAATAATAACAACCAGGGATCAAGAATAACCAAGAGATGGACTGAGTGAGGGAGTGATAGTTACTCAGTCGTGTCCAATGGACTGGAAGTACCAAAAAATCTGCCAGCAGATTTACAATCAGATAATGTGTCTTCCCTCTTTGCCCCCAAGCAATAGTTTACAAAGTGAGACATTATAGAACCCTGGTGTTTTGATTTCCTGTATGGTGGCACCCTTCCTTCAATTTCCATGTACTTTGGCTAAAGACCGCACTATTCTCCTAAGACTCACTGTTAATAGATGTCACTATAAAACTAACAATAACAATAAATCTTTAAATAGCTCTTACTATATATATGACACTGTTAGGGACTTTGCATGCATTGTGTGCTTTAACCCTCAAAATACTATGAAGAAGATATATCTCCATTTTATATATGATGATTGGAGGCACAGAGAGGTTAAGTAACTTGCCTAAGGTCACAAAACTAGCAAGTGGCAGAGATGGGATTCAGTCTCAGGCAACAGACTCTAGAGCTTGTACTGTAAACCACTACAATCTAGCTGTCAGTAAGAATGAACAAGATCACTCATTTACATCTGTTTTAAGATGCAAACTTCTACTCTTCATGTAAATTTGTAGATCCAAACTGTGACTGATCTCTGCCCTCCTTCTATTCGTTATCTATATCTATCATCTTTCTTCAAAACGTTCATCTGCTAACCAAATGGAAAATGCAAAGACACACATTAAATTGCAGCAAGAGTAGGTTACAGGGACATGTCAGTCTCTGCCTCTTGCTTAATGCAAAGAAAAGTCAAGCTCTCATGGTAAGCAAGAAAGTGACTTTACTGTCAGGTTTTCAGCATTCATCATGGGTCACAAGTGGCCTGTACTTTTGTTCTCTGTGTTACAAAATGTACACTTCTACACAGCTGAAGTGCTAAGTTAGGTAGGCACCAATCCGAAGCTTTAAAAAAAAAAAACAAAACTATTCTTTCATACTGAGTTTATTTTCCAAACAAAAGCTTGCTTAATGGCTATTAATGGGTTGTGGGTTTTTCTATGCCTTATGTTATCCTCATCATCACAAAGTAGTCAGGTAACAGGGGTTAGAAAGGAAATAAAACCCCACTAAAGTATCGATTTTAAGACATTTCCCTATTATTTTAGCCATTAACCACAGTATCTGTACTTTACAATACTATCATATCCCATACTTACCGAATCCACAAGATTTTCTGTTTTATCTATTAACAATTCCAATCTTTCACCTCGTTGAGCTACCAGATCTGAAAATGTTGGGGAAAAAAAATATCATGTTTATATCACAAAATTGCTAATTCTGGCTTTAACACAAATCAGATTTTAATTATAGTTGGTATTCTTGACAACTCATATTTACTACAAAAGCACTTAAATCTTAAAGAAATAAAAGACTGTACTCAACTTTGGCAGACATAAGGATTTCCCAGGTGGCTCAGTGGTAAAGAGTCAGCCTGCCAAGCAGGAGATGCTGGTTTGATTCCTGGTTAGGAAAGATACCCTGGAGGAGAAAATGGCAACCCACTCCAGTTTCTTGCCTGGAAATTCCATGGACAAAGGAGCCTGGAGGGCTACAGTCCATAGAGTTGCAAAGAGTCAGACAAGACTGAGCAAAGGGGTGTGTACATCAGACACAAACAGATAAATGAATGGGCATGATTGTGTTCAGTGAAACTTTATGTAGAAAAACAGGCCAGATTTGATGCAAGGGCTGCAGTTTGCAAACACCTAAATGAAGGGTATGATCTGACAGTAAAAACAAATGAGAGGTGGACATTTCCAGAATCACAGTGTGAGGTCCTCCCCAGAGTGTCTCTCCAATAAAACCATCACAACTGGTAAAAATTAGAAAAAACAAACAAAAACAATTCAAAGTCTGTGAAAACTGTGACCATCTTAAGGGCATACAGCAAATGGAGAAACATTTATACAAGAAAATCAATGAACTCTCAGTGAGAACAGTGAGAGTCTCAGGCATCTGAGCCACGATCTACTTCATCCTTCAGTTCAGTGAAATGGCATCTCTACTTCTGGCAAATAAAGCCTGGGGGCTCTCTTTTCCCTCAGGTCCCATTCAAAAGCTATGATTTCTCCCCATGAGGGGCAACTCATCAACATTTCTCCTCCTGCCTCACCCCAGCCCCAGGTCCGTGAGGCAGAAGCTCTATTCGAGCATGGCATAGATGGTAGGTGTGAGGGCTCCTCCCTCTACCAAGCCCCCACCCCCGTGACCCGCCACACACACAGGGCCAAAGCTCTACCACAGGAGGCAGGACAAGAACCCTGGGCTGTGAGTGTCCCTGCCCTGACATAACTCATAGAGCAGAGGTTCCACACTGGGAGGGGGCAAGCCAAGAAGACCAGGGTTACCCAGCACTCCAATAGCAGAGCAAGGGTATCACTCTAAGAGAAGCACTTCACTGCCCATATCCACAGCACAAGGGCAGTGGTTCATAGATTGTTCCCAGGGGGAAAGGCAGGCCTTAGGAACAGATCTTCCCTGAGAGTTCAGACTTTATTTGGAACAGAGTATGGGAAAGTTCAAGCCTAAGGGTGCTGTCAAAAACAATGTTGTACACCCATGGCTGATTCATGTCAATGTATGGCAGAAACCACTACAATACTGTAAAGTAATTAGCCTCCAATTAAAATAAATCAATTAATTAAAAAATATAAATTAAAAAAAACAATGGAGATTTTGGATGTAAGCAATGACAATGAAGCTGGTAGCTTCATAGGAATAACAAGTTAAACTATGGGACAGCTGGAAGTTAACAGAGAGTATTTGGGGAAGAATCAGCTAAGAAGAGCTCTCCTGAAGTCAAAACAAACACCTAAGACTAGCCGCAAAGACAAGGGAACACAAACCTAATTAGATCACTGGAGGAATTTATGTCTGGGGAACTGTGAGAAAAATAAAAATAGAGCAACTAGCCTGCAATTAGTGGAGGCTAACAGCTAGGTGAGATACTACAAAGACAGGCTTAATAGGGAGATCAGGAAAAGAAACCAAGAGAGCTCTGTCATTCCAGGGTGACTGCGGGCATGCCCAAGGCTATTCCCTCTGAGAAGTGACACTGGAGGCTGCACACTGTGGGAGAAACAGACTTCGGAGAAACAGACTTCAAATAAAAAGTCCAGCCAAGTCACTATACAAGTAAACAACAAACCCTGGGAGTTGGGAAAGAGAGCCCAGAGTTGCTACATTATCTAAACTGTCCAATTTTCAAAAACAAATATATATATATATATGAGAGATGAAAAGAAACAGGAAAGTGTGATCCAGACACAGGAAAAAGAACAGACATTAGACACCTGGGGAAGGGTGAGCTCAGCTGTTTCACTCAACAAGAGAATGAAATTAGAAATCAGTAACAGAAGAAAAACTTATGAGAGGAAGTAAAAGCAGTGCACAGAAGAAAATTTATAGCACCAAACACCTACATTAAAGAGAAGAAAATGGTATAGACTGAATTGCGTCCCTACAAATTCATATAATGAAGCCCTAACCCCTAATTCAGAGATGGGACTTTTGGGAAATCATTAGGTTTAGATAAGGTCATGCAGGATTATGATGGGATTCATGTCCTTCCAAGAAGAAACACCAGAGAGCTTGTTCCCTGTTTTATTTCTAGCCATCTGAGGACACAGTGATAAAGCACAATCTGCAAGCTGGGAAGACAGTTCCCACCAGGACCCAACCATGCAGGCACCCTGATCTTGGATTTCCAGTCTCCAGAACTGTGAGACAATCACTTTCTATTGTTTAAGCTACCCAGTCTGTGGTACTTTTTATAGTAATCTAAGTTGACTAAGGAGAGAAGGCAATGGCACCCTACTTCAGTACTCTTGCCTGGAGAATCCCATGGATGGAGGAGCCTGGAAGACTGCAGTCCATGGGGTCACTAAGAGTTGGACACAACTGAGTGACTTCACTTTCACTTTTCACTTTCATGCATTGGAGAAGGAAGTGGCAACCCACTCCAGTGTTCTTGCCTGGAGAATCCCAGGGACGGGGGAGCCTAGTGGGCTGCCGTCTATGGGGTCGCACAGAGTTGGACACAACTGAAGCGACTTAGCAGCAGCAGCAGCAAGTTGACTAAGACAAAAGATCTCAAATTAATAACCTATCTTTTTACCTTAAGGAACTGGAAAAAGAAGAGCAAACTAAATCCAAAGCTAAAAAGGGGAAGAAGATAATAAACATTAGAGCAGAAAAAATATCAGCAAAACAACAGAGAAAATCAATGAAACCAAAAGTAGGTTTGAAAACATCAACAAATCTGACAAATATTTGCATAAACAGACCAAAAAAAAGAAAGAAAATTCTCAAATTACTAAACAAATCACTATCAACTTCATAGAAATGAAAGGAATCCTAAGAGAATACTATGAACAAGAGTATGACAACACATTAGAAAAATGAAATGGATAAATTCCTAGGAAGACACAAACCACCTAAACAGACTCAAGAAGAAATAGAATATCTGAATAGAGCTACAACAAAGAAAGAGATTCAATCCGTAATTCTTAAACTTTGCACAAACAGAAGTATAGGCACAGATGGCTTTAAGGGTGAATTCTACCAAACATTTCAAGAAGAATTAATACCAATTTTCACAAATTCTTATAAAAATAGAATACTAGAATACTGCTGACTCTACAGCCTGTTTATGGTCTGTCTGCCTGTTACCAATGTACAGGTGGATGAGAATCCTCCCAGGGCCCTTGGCATATGATGCTGGACCCCAAAATTCTAACAGAGAGACTCTTGTTCATGGATAGATTTTGAGGGAATACTCAAAACTTATCTGATGAAGTCAATAACAGTCTAGTATCAAAACCAGATAAAGATATTACAAGAAAATAATACATCAATATATCTTATGAATATACATAAAAAAAGCCCTCAGTAAAGTACTGGTAAAATGAATCCAGCAATATATAAAAACAATTATAAACCATGATGAAGTGGCATTTGTTTCAGAAACGCAAGGTTACTTTCATACTCAAAAATCAACGATTGCAATGTATTAATAAAATAAAGGACAATACAACATGAACATCTCAATAGATGCAAAAAGCACTTGATAAAATCCAACACCTTTACATGATAACCCAACAAACAAAAAATAGAAGGAAACTTCCACAATCCAATGAATGGCATCTGTGAAAGACCACAGCTAACATCATACATAACTGTGAAAGTCTTCCTAAGATCAGGTATAAGACAAGCATATCCACTATTGCTGCTTTTATTCAACACTGTACTGGAGGTTCTAGTTAGGACAATTAGACAGGAGAAAGAAATGAAAATTATCCAGATTGGAAAGGAAGAATTAAAACTCTATTTTCCAATGGTATGATCCTGTATATATAAAATCATAAGGAACAATTAAAGTAAATGAGTTCAACAAGGTTGTACAAGATCAAAATACAAAAACCGACTGCACTGCTATACAAAAAGCAATGAAAAATCCAAGCATGAAAGAAAAATTCCATTTACAATAGCATAAAAAATGGGAACAAAGCAAGAAAGATGATGGAAGAGAAATATTATTAAAAAGAAATAATTCTGCTCATCAAAAATGGTAAGAAAGACTTTATTCAAGACTATTGCAACAGGGACTTCCCTGGCAGTTCAGTGGTTAAGAGTGTATGCTTCCAATGACGGTGCATGGGTTTGATCCATGGTAGGGGAACTAAGATCCCACACACTATGTGGTGCAGCAAAAAAAAAAAAAAAAGACTACTGCAATAGAGGATAGAGATTGAGCTCAACTCTGAACATAACAAGGAAAAGTGGGATGATGTCAGCAACATAGTAGCATAAGACATTGCTTCTTTTCTCCCTCCTTTTAAGCAACTATTTAGACATCTATCCATGAACAAGAGTCTCTCTGTTAGAATTTTGGGGTCCAGCATCATATGCCAAGGGCCCTGGGAGGATTCTCATCCACCTGTACATTGGTAACAGGCAGACAGACCATAAACAGGCTGTAGAATCAGCAGGACTGGTGATCTGCCCCAACCCCTCTTGGCCATGGTGGGGTTAGGGAAAATCTGAATAGTGCTGACTTGGGCAGGCACCCAAGGACAAAAGAGAATTAGTAGAAGTTCAGCCTTGCTGAGGGAGAGTCCAGCATGCCACTTGAGCAAAACAAAACAAATTTGAGGCTGGATTTCCATGACTGTGGGGAGATGGAATGGAGGAGATCAGGAAAGAAGCAGGTAAGAATATCAAACACTATTAAAGGATATGGTTCCTGATGATTGTGTTCAGGACTTCAGCAGAAAGTCCATTCACAAGTTTATGGGAAACCCTCACCCCATGAGCCCTTCACCAGTCCCACAATCACCTGCAATGCCCAGAGGGCAAGACTCATACCTCACCTACTCTCCAGCTATCTCCTTATACATACTCCTGAGTTCAGTGGCAAGAGCAAGCTCCAATAAAAAGAGCGCTCTCAAAGTATCTTACCAGGGTCTACGTGCAAGGGAGAAACTATAAACTTGAGTTGTAGGGCTATCTTCAGCAAAACAAAAGAGATGTTTCTAGCAGACACCCTGGTGAGCTATAAAACCAGAGAAGACACAAAAGCTTAAAAATTATGCCACAAGAGGGAGCAAGAAGCATGGAGCATGGTATGTCAACACAGTCAAAGAAAATCCCAGATATAACAGGATTTATGAATAGAATTTCCCACCTGAAGGGAACTAATAAAGATGTGAGGAGATGTCTCATACTTCTTATATGAAAGCAGTAACACAAAACTCCAAGCAACATTAAGAATTAAGAAAACACATGACATCACCAAAAGATAATCATTCACCAACAGCCAAAATCAAAGACATAAAATTTTGTGATTTAGCTGATAAAAGAATTCAAAAGAGCAGTTTTGAAGAAACCAAACAGCAGCAAGAAAACACAGAAAGACAATTCAATAAATTAAGGAAAACAGTACATGAACAAAATCTGAATCTTAATGAAGAGATAGAAATCATGCATAAGAACCAAACAGAAATTCTGGAGCTGAAGAATTCAATGAATGAAATAAAAAACAGAATAGAGAGTATCTATCTCAGAATAGATTGAGTGGAAGACAGAACAAATGAGCTAGAGGATAGGAAATCTGAAGTTAAAGGATAACAAAGAAAAAATAATGGAAAAGAGTGAAGAAAGCCTATGGATCTATAGGATTCCATTAGACATACAAATATTAGAATAACTGGGGTTCCAGAGGGAAAAGAGAGGGATCAAAGGCAGAAAAGTAGCTGAGAACTTCCCAAACTTGAGGAGAGACTTGGACATCAAAATTCATGATGCTAATCACCCTACTGTGATTAATGCAAAAAGACTTTATTAAGATAAATCATAATGATGTTGTCAAAAAACAAAAATAAAGAGAAATCCTAAAAGCACCCAGAGAAAAAGACTGTGACCTAAAAAAGAATCCCCATTAGGTTATCAGCAGTTTTCTCAGCTGAAACCCTACAAGCCAGGAGAGAGCAGAATGACACATTCAAAATGTTGAATGAAAAACATTTCCAGCCAACAATAGTACAGAAAAGTTATCCTTCAGATATGAAGGAGGAATACAGATATTCCCAGACAAACAAAATCTGAAGGATTTCATCACCACCAGACTCACAATGCAGAAATGCTGAAAGGAAAAGATGTTAATTAGTGACATGAAAACATATAAAACTATATAATACACTGGTAAAGGTAAACACGCTGATTTAGAAGACTAATATTGGTGTGTTAAAAACTACAGTATAAAAGTTAAAGCAAAAGAGTATTAAAAATAACTACAGCTACTATAATTTGTTAATGAATACACAATATAAAAAGAGGCAAAGTGTGATAGCAAAAATATAAGAGGGACAGAAAATGGGTGGAGCTTTTATAAGCAAAATTAAGTTGCTATCAGTTTTAAATGGGCTGCTTTATCTGTAATATTGTTTATTTAAGCCCAGTGGAAGCCATAAAACAAAAATTTATATCAGACTCACAGAAGACAAAGAAAGGGGAAATAGAGGACACTACTACAGAAAATTACCAATTTTTAAAAAGTAAGCATAAATAGAGGAAAAAAGGAGCAATGAAACTATAAAACAGCCAGAAAGCAATGAATTAGATGCAATCAGTAAGTCTTTTCATATCAGTAATTAATCAAACTATAAATAGATTGAATTCACCAATCAAAAGGCACAGAGTGGTTGGACAGATTAGGAAAAAAAAGAGAAGACCCAACTATATACTGCCTCCAAGAGACTCACTTCAGACTGAAGTACACACACAGACTCAAAGTGAAGGAATGGGAAAACATATTCCATGCAAGTGGAAACCAAAAGAAAGTGGGGATAACTATACTTAATATCACACAAAATAAGACTGTACATGGAATTCTCTAGGCCAGAATACTGGAGTAGATAGCCTTTTCTTTCTTCAGGGTATCTTCCCAACCCAGGGATCGAACCCAGGTCTCCCACATTGCACATGGAGTCTTTACCAGCTGAGAAACAAGGGAAGCCCCCAAAAATGTTATCAAGAGATAAATAAGGTCATTATAAAATAATAAAGTGTACCAGCCCCAAGCATCCAGTATCATGCATCAAACCTGGACTGGCGATTCATTTCATATATGATATTATACATGTTTCAATGCCATTCTCCCAGAGGGATGGTATGGGGAGGGAGGTGGGAGGGGAGTTCAGGATGGGGAACACGTGTATACCTGTGGTGGATTCATGTTGATGTATGGCAAAACCAATAAAATATTGTAAAGTAATTAACCTCCAATTAAAATAAATTTATATTAAAAATAAAACATAAAATAATAAAGTAATCAATTCATTAAAAAGATATAACAATCATACACAGAGAACCTAATTATCTTCAGCTAATATTCAAAGATCTGAATTGAGAAACAGACAATACAATAATATTCAGTTCAGTCGCTCAGTCATGTCAGTATCTTTGCGGCCCCATGAATCACAGCACACCAGGCCTACCTGTCCATCACCAACTCCTGGAGTTCACTAAAACTCACATCCATCGAATGGGTGTTGCCATCCAGCCATCTCATCCTCTGTCATCCCCTTCTCCTCCTGCCCCCAATCCCTCCCAGCATCAGGGTCTTTTCCAACGAGTCAACTCTACATATGAGGTGGCCAAAGTATTGGAGTTTCAGCCTCAGCATCAGTCCTTCCAAGGAACACCCAGGACTGATCTCCTTTAGGATGGATAGGTTTGGTCTCCCTGCAGTCCAAGGGATTCACAAGAGTCTTCTCCAACACCACAGTTCAAAAGCATCAATTCTTTGGGACTCAGCTTTCTTCACAGTCCAACTCTCACATCCATACATAACTACTGGAAAAACCATAGCCTTGACTAGACTGGCCTTTGTTGGCAAAGTAATATCTCTGCTTTTTAATATGCTATCTAGGTTGGTCATAACTTTCCTTCCAAGGAATAAGCGTCTTTTAATTTCATGGCTTCAGTCACCATCTGCAGTGATTTTGGAGCCCAAAAAAATAAAGTCTGACACTGTTTCCACTGTTTCCCCATCTATTTCCCATGAAGTGATGGATGCCATGATCTTCGTTTTCTGAATGTTGAGCTTTAAGCCAACTTTGTCACTCTCCTCTTTCACTTTCATCAAGAGGCTTTTTACTTCCTCTTCACTTTCTGCCATAAGGGTGGTGTCATCTGCATTATCTGAGGTTATTGATATTTCTCCCAGCAATCTTGATTCCAGCTTGTGCTTCTTCCAGCCCAGTGTTTCTCATGATGTACTCTGCATATAAGTTAAATAAGCAGGGTGACAATATATAGCCCTTGACGTACTCCTTTTCCTATTTGGAACCAGTCTGTTGTTCCATGTCCAGTTCTAACTGCTGCTTCCTGACCTGCATACAGATTTCTCAAGAGGCAGGTCAGGTGGTCTGGTATTCCCATCTCTTTCAGAATTTTCCACAGTTTATTGTGATCCACACAGTCAAAGGCTTTGGCATAGTCAATAAAGCAGAAATAGATGTTTTTCTGGAACTCTCTTGCTTTTTCCATGATCCAGCGGATGTTGGCCATTTGATCTCTGGCTCCTCTGCCTTGTCTAAAACCAGCTTGAACATCTGGAAGTTCATGGTTCATGTATTGCTGAAGCCTGGCTTGAAGAATGTTGAGCATTACTTTACTAGTGTGTGAGATGAGTGCAATTGTGTGGTAGTTTGAGCATTCTTTGGCATTGCCTTTCTTTGGGATTGGAATGAAAATTGACCTTTTCCAGTCCTGTGGCCACTGCTGAGTTTTCCAAATTTGCTGGCATATTGAGTGTAGCACTTTCACAGCATCATCTTTCAGGATGTGAAATAGCTCAACTGGAATTCCCTCACCTGCACTCGCTTTGTTTTTGTCATAATGCTTTCTAAGGCCCACTTGACTTCACATTCCAAGATGTCTGGCTCTAGGTGAATGATCACACCATCGTGATTATCTGGGTCATGAAGATCTTTTTTGTACAGTTCTTCTGTGTATTCTTGCCATCTCTTCTTAATATCTACTTCAATACCCTACCTTCAGCAATGAATAGGTCATCCAGACAGAAAATCAAAAAAGAAACACTGGATTTGAAACATACATTAGACCAAGTGAACCTAACAAACATGTAAGAAACATTCCATCCAACAGCAGCAGAATACACATTCTTCTGAAGTGCACACAGAACATTCTCCAGGATAGACTACATGATATAATACAAAACAAGTCTTAACTAATTTAAGAAGATTGAACCATACTATCTTTTCTGTCCACAATGGCATGAAACTAGAAATCAATACTAAAAGGAAAGTTAGAAAATCTTCAAATATGTGGAACCTAAATAACACACTCCTAAACAACCAATGGATCCAAAAATAAATCAGAATGGAAATTTAAAAAAAAAAAAAAAACTTCAAACAAGTAAAAATGGAAAGACAACACACTAAAACCTATAGGATGGTGCAAAAACAGTCTGAAAGGGAAATTTATAGTGAACAATGAATATATTAAGAAATTAGAAAGCTTTCAAATAAGCAACTGAACTTTACAATTCAAAGAATTAGAAAAAGAACAAAGTAAGCCCAAAATTAGCATAAGAAAGGAAATAACAAACTTATGGTAGAAATTAACTGAAACAGAGGCCAAAAAATGCAACAGAAAATACCAAGAAAACTATGAACTGGTTTTCTGAAAAGATAAACAAAATTGACAAAGCTTTGGCTAGACTAAGAGGACCCAAATAAATAAAACCTGAAATAAAAGAGAAGACATCACAACTGATAGCTCTAGAAACATACAGCCTATCAAGACTGAATCAGAAAGAAATAAACTATGAACATTCTAATAATGAATAAGGAGACTGAAAGTGAAAGTGAAAGTCACTCAGTCATGTCCGCCTCTTTGCGACCCCATGGACTATATAGTCCATGCAATTCTCCAGAGTACTGGAGTGGGTAGCCTTTCCCTTCTCCAGGAGATCTTCCCAACCCAGGGATCAAACCCAGGTCTCCTGCATTGCAGGTAGATTCTTTACCAGCTAAGCCACAAGGGAATCCCAACAATACTGGAGTGGGTAGCCTATCCCTTCTCCAGGGGATCTTCCAACCCAGGAATTGAACCAACGTCTCCTAAGGAGACTGAACCAGTAATCAAAATCCCAGTACCAAACAGCTTCACTAGTGAATTCTACCAAATATTTAAAGAAAAATGAATGGCAATTCATCTCAAACTCTTCGAAAAAACTTAGAAGGGAACACTCACAAACTCATTTTACAAGGCCAGCACTATGCTGATATCAAAGACAGATAGGGACACTATGAGAAAAGGAAAATAAACCAATACTCTTGATGAATATAGGTACAAAAATTCTAAAAAAAAATAATACCAAATTGAATTTGACAACACATCAAAACAATCACCATGACCAGGTGGGATTTATCCCTAGGAAGGAAGGATATTTCAACTACACAAGTAGTTCAAAAATACACAAGTCAATACATGTGATATACCATGTTAACAGAATGAAAACTATTTATGATCATCTCAAAAAATGCAAAAAATACAACTGATAAAATACAGCATAATTTCATAACAAAAACTCTCAACAACTTGAATACTGAAAGAACTTACTTCAAAATAATAAAGGCTATATATGTCAGACCCAGTGTTTTAACATCATACTCAATGGTGAAGTATTGAAAGCGTTTCCTCTAATATCAGAAACAAGACAAGAGTGCCCACTTTAATCACTGTTATTCATAAAGTACTAGAAATCCTAGCTAGAGCAATCAGACAAGACAAAGAAATAAAAAGCATCCAAAATGAAAAGGAAGAAGTAAAATTGCCATTATTTAAGATAATATGATATTATACATTGAACATCTCAAAGATTCAACCAGAAAACCTGTTAAACTAATCCATGAATTCAGTCCAGTTGCAGGATGTAAAATCAACATACAGAAACCAGTTGTTTCTACATAACAACAAAATATCAAAAAAGTAATAAAACTATCCCAATCACAATAATATAAAATAATAAAATATTTAGGAATAATTTTAACCAAGGAAGTAGGAGGCGGTCCTAAGATGGCAGAGGAATAGGACAGGGAGATCACTTTCTCCCCCACAAATTCATTGAAAGAACATTTGAACACTGAGCAAATTCCACAAAACAACTTCTGAATGCTGGCAGAAGACATCAGGCACCCAGAAAGGCAGTCCATTGTCTTCGAAAGTAGGTAGGACAAAGTATAAAAGATAAAAAGAGAGATAAAAGAGGTAGGGACGCCTTAAAAAAGAGAAAAGTTTCAAAACACCAGGAAACACTCTCTCCAGCAGGTCTGTGGCGAGCCTTGTAATCTCAGAGGGCAAAATAACCGGGAGGAAAAATAAATAAATAATTAAAACCCACAAATTATGTGCCTAACAGCAACTCCCAACACAGCAGCAGCCCAGATGCTCACATCCCCCACTAGCAGGAGGGGCTAGACAGGGAGGCGAGGGCTGCATTGCACAGGGTAAGGACTGGGCCTGAATGCCCTGATGGCAATCTGAGGGAACTAGCTGGAGACATCAACCCAGACTGTGGGACAGCTATCCAGTGAAAAGCCCTAACCTAAGACACCACCAGGCCCACTCACAGAACAAAGGACTAAGCAGAGATAGCTGGCTGCAGATCGGCCCATTTCCCACTAGAGACAGGTAGGCGAGGGCAGTCAGAGCCGGAAGGGGGCAATCAAGGCCTCTGAAAGGCATCCTATACCAAACTGCAAGCAGATTTCGTTGCTAACAAGACTTCGTGGGATTCTGGACTGTCGACATCCACTGGGATGGTCACAGCCAGAGATCAACTCCCCAGAAGAGACACACAGCACACCTGAGAAGGCGTGCCCATTGTACACCCAGAAAACCGAGAGGCTGGGATAGGGGAGGCGATAAGTCACAGTCCCCACCTGGGGGCGACTGTGCTCACCAAGCACACCTTGTCACCTGAGCTGCTAGGACCGGAGACAGGCTCAAAACGAAGGCCCAACCAAGTCTGCGCCTTTGTGGAGTACCTGAGAAACTGAACCTGAGCAGTTTAGACCTGGGGAATTCATGCAACCCAGGGCCCACGTCAGAGTTCCCCACAGAACAGCCTAGAGCCTGAACAATGTAGACTGGGAAAGCACAGATGCTATGAGCAGGGGCAAACCCAGTGTGGCTGAATCACTGTGAGCACACACCAGTGATATTTGTTTGCAGTGTTCCTCCCTCCCCACAGCATTACTGAACAAGTGAGCCTAAGAAAAGTGACCACCACCGCCCCACATTATGTCAGGGTGGAAATTAGACACCGAAGAGACCAGCAAACAGAAGAAGCTAAAATAAACATAGGAAAATGCTTTGGAAGTGACAGGTGCAATATATTAAAACCCTGTAGTTAGCACAGACTACATAGCAAGGGGTCTATAGACCTTAAGAAGTAGAGCCGGACCAAGGAACTATCTTAAAATGAACTGACCCCACATTGTCTGCAAGAGCTCTAGAGAAAGTCCTAGATGTATTGTAACTATTATCATTTTCTAAATTAAAAAAATATATATTTTTAAGTCCCCTATTATTCCTTTTTCATTTTTATAATCTACTATTACCTTGCAAAAAAAGACCCTATTTTTAAAGCAAACTTCATATATATATATTTCATGATTTTTGTGACTTTGTCTTTTTTTTTAATATTGGATTTATCAAATTGCCAACGTCCACTGGATCATGGAAAAAGCAAGAGAGTTCCAGAAAAACATCTTCTGCTTTATTGACTATGCCAAAGCCTTTGACTGTGTGGATAACAATAAACTGTGGAAAATTCTGAAAGAGATGGGAATACCAGACCACCTATCTGCCTCTTGAGAAATCTGTATGCAGGTCAGGAAGCAACAGTTAGAACTGGACATGGAACAGACTGGTTTCAAATAGGAAAAGGAGTGGGTCAAGGCTGTATATTGTCACCCTGCTTATTTAACTTATATGCAGAATACATCATGAGAAACGCTGGGCTGGAAGAAGCACAAGCTGGAATCAAGATTGCCGGGAGAAATATCAATAACCTCAGATATGCAGATGACACCACCCTTATGGCAGAAAGTAAAGAGGAACTAAAAAGCCTCTTGATGAAAGTGAAAGAGGAGAGCAAAAAAGTTGGCTTAAAGCTCCACATTCAGAAAACGAAGATCATAGCATCCGGTCCCATCACTTCATGGGAAATAGATGGGGAAACAGTGGAAACAGTGTCAGACTTTCTTTTTTGGGGCTCCAAAATTACTGCAGATGGTGACTGCAGCCATGAAATTAAAAGACGTTTACTCCTTGGAAGAAAAGTTATGACCAACCTAGATAGCATATTAAAAAGCAGAGACATTACTTTGCCGACTAAGGTCCATCTAGTCAAGGCTATGGTTTTTCTAGTAGTCATGTATGGATGTGAGAGTTGGACTGTGAAGAAGGCTGAGCACCAAAGAATTGATGCTTTTGAACTGTGGTGTTGGAGAAGATTCTTGAGAGTCCCTTGGACTGCAAGGAGATCCAACCAGTCCACTCTGAAGGAGATCAGCCCTGGGATTTCTTTGGGAGGAATGATACTAAAGCTGAAACTCCAGTACTTTGGCCACCTCATGCAAAGAGTTGACTCATTGGAAAAGACTCTGATGCTAGGAGGGATTGGGGGCAAGAGGAGCAGGGGACGACAGAGGATGAGATGGCTGGATGGCGTCACTGACTCGATGGACATGAATCTGAGTGAACTCCAGAGTTGGTGATGGACAGGGAGGCCTGGCGTGCTGCGATTCATGGGGTAGCAAAGAGTATGACACGACTGAGCGACTGAACTGAACTGAACTGAACCTCTACTCTAGATTCTTAATCTTTGATTTTTGATATTTGTTATGAACTTTGTACCTTTAAGAACCCAATCTTCAGTACCCATTTTTACTTGGCAGCGAGATCACTGGTCTGATTGTTCTATCCCCCTTTTGACTCTCCTTTTTCACCAGGTCGCTCTATCTCCCCTCTCCCCCTTTTCTTCTCTACCCAACTCTGTGAATTTCTTTGTGTGTTCCAAGCTGTGGAGAACACTTAGGGAAGGGATTACTGGCAGGATCTCTCTCTCTCCTTTTGATTACCCCATTTATCCTCCTGGACACCTCTGTCTCCTTCCTCCCTCTTCTCTTCTCTGTGTTAACTCTGTGAACATCTCTGAGGGGTCCAGACTGTGGAGAGCAATGGGAAGTGATTACTGGCTAGCTTGCTCTCTCCCCTTTTGATTCCCCCTCTTCTCCTCCTGGTCACCTCTATCTCCCTCCTCCCTCTTCTCTTCCCCATGTAACTCTGAGTACCTCTCCAGGTGTCCCTCACTGTGGAGATACTTTTCATCATTAACCTAGATGTTTTATCATCAGTGCTGTATAGATGGAGAAGTCTTGAGGCTACTGTAAGAATAAGACTGAAAACCAGATGCAGGAGGCTTAAGTCCAAAACCTAAGAACACCAGACAACTCCTGAATCCAGGGAACATTAATCAATAGGAGCTCATCAAACATCTCCATACCTACACTGAACCAAGCACCACCCAAGGGCCAACAAGTTCCAGAGCAAGACATACCATGCAAATTCGCCAGCAACACAGGAACATAGCCCTGAGCTTCAATATACAGGCTGCCCAAAGTTACACCAAACCCACTGACATCTCAAAACTCATTACTGGACACTTCATTGCACTCCAGAGAGAAGAAATCCAGCTCCACCCACCAGAAGACTGACACAAGCTTCCCTAACCAGGAAACCTTGACAAGCCTCCTGTCCAACCTCACACACAGCGAGGAACCTCCACAATAAAGAGGAACCACAAACTGCCAGAATACAGAAAGGCCACCCCAAACACAGCAATATAAACAAGATGAAAAGGCAGAGAAATACTCAGCAGGTAAAGCAGGAGGATAAATGCCCACCAGGCCAAACAAAAGAGGAAGAGATGGGGAATCTACCTGATAAAGAATTCAGAATAGTGATAGTGAAAATGATCGAAATCTTGAAAACAAATTGGAGTTACAGATAAACAGCCTGGAGACAAGGACCGAGAAGATGCAAGAAAGGTTTAACAAGGACCTAGAACAAATAAAAAAGAGTCAACATATAATGAATAATGCAATAAATAAGATAAAAAACACTCTGGAGAGAACCAACAGTAGAATAATGGAGGCAGAAGATAGGGTAAGTGAGGTAGAAGACAGAATAGTAGAAATAAATGAAATAGAGAGGAAAAAAGAAAAAAGAATTAAAAGAAATGAGAACAACCTCAGAGCCCTCTGGGTCAATGTTAAATGCACCAATGTTCGAACCACAGGAGTCCCAGAAGAAGACGACAAAATTAAAGACCATGAGAAAATACTTGAGGAGATAATAATTGAAAACTTCTGAAAATGGAGAAGGAAATAATTACCCAAGTCCAAGAAACCCAGAGAGTCCCAAACAGGATAAACCCAAGGCAAAACACCACAAGACACATATTAATCACATTAACAAAAATCAAACACAAAGAACAAACATTAAAAGCAGCAAGGAAAAAACAACAAATAACACACAAGGGGATTCCCATAAGGATAAGAGCTGATCTTTCAACAGAAACTCTTCAGGCCAGAAGGGAATGGCAGGATATACTTAAAGTGATGAAACAGAAAAACCTACAACCCAGATTACTGTACCCAGCAAAGATCTCATTCAAATACGAAGGAGAAATCAAAAGCTTTACAGACAAGCAAAAGTTCAGAGAATTCAGCACCACCAAACCAGCTCTCCAACAAATGCTAAAGGATCTTCTCTAGACAGGAAACACAGAAAGGGTGTATAAACTCAAACCCAAAACAATAAAGTAAATGGCAACAGGATCATACTTATCAATAATTACCTTAAATGTAAATGGGTTGAATGCCCCAACCAAAAGACAAAACTGGCTGAATGGATATAAAAACAAGACCCCTATATATGTTGTCTACAAGAGACCCACCTCAAAACAAGGGACACATACAGACTGAAAGTGAAAAGCTGGAAAAAGGTATTTCACGCAAATAGACACCAAAAGAAAGCAGGAGTAGCAATACTCATATCACATAAAATAGACTTTAAAACAAAGGCTGTGAAAAGAGACAAAGAAGGACACTACATAATGATCAAAGGACCAACCCAAGAAGACATAACAATTATAAATATATATGCACCCAACATAGGAGCACCACAATATGTAAGACAAATGCTAACAAGTATGAAAGGGAAATAAACAATAACACAATAATAGTGGGAGACTTTAATACCCCCACTCACACCTATGGATAGATCAACTAAACAAAAAATTAACAAGGAAACATAAACTTTCAATGACACAACAGACAAGCTAGACCTAACTGATATCTATAGGACATTTAACCCCAAAACAATGAATTTCACCTTTTTCCCAAGTGCACATGGAACCTCCTCCAGGATAGATCACATCCTGGGCCATCAATCTAGCCTTGGTAAATTAAAAAAAAGTGAAATCATTCCAAGCATCTTTTCTGACCACAATGCAGTAAGATTAGATCTCAATTACAGGAGAAAAACTATTAAAAATTCAAACATATGGAGGCTGAACAACATGTTGATGAATAACCAACAAATAACAGAAGAAATCAAAAAAGAAATCAAAATATGCTTAGACACAAATGAAAATGAAAACACAACAACCCAAAACCTATGGGACACTGTAAAAGCAGTCCTAAGTGGAAGGTTCAAAGCAATACAGACTTACTACAAGAAACAAGAAAAAAGTCAAATAAATAACCTAACTCTACACCAAAGCAACTAGAAAAGGAAGAAATGAAGAACCCCAGGGTTAGTAGAAGGAAAAAAATCTTAAAAATTAGGGCAGAAATTAATGCAAAAGAAACAAAAGAGACCATAGCAAAAATCAACAGAGCCAAAAGCTAGTTCTTTGAGAAGATTAATAAAATAGACAAACCATTAGCCAGACTCATCAAGAAACAAAGGGAGAAGAATCAAATCAACAAAATTAGAAATGAAAATGACACAACAGACAACACAGAAATACAAAGGATCAAGAGACTATTATCAGCAACTATATGCCAATAAAATGGACAACTTGGAAGAAATGGATAAATTCTTAGAAAAGTACAACTTTCCAAAACTGAACCAGGAAGAAATACAAAATCTTAACAGACCCATAACAAGCATGGAAATTGAAACTGTAATCAGAAATCTTCCAACAAACAAAAGCCCAGGACCAAACAAAAGCTGAATTTTACAAAAAATTTAGAGAAGTGATAACACCTATCCTACTCAAACTCTTCCAGAAAATTGCAAAGGAAGGTAAACTTCCAAACTTCTTCTATGAGGCCATCATCACCCTAATAGCAAACACTGAAGGTTCAGTTCATTCAGTCGCTCAGTCGTGTCCGACTCTTTGTGACCCCATGAATTGCAGCACACCAGGGCTCCCTGTCCATCACCAACTCCCGGAGTTCACCCAAACTCTTGTCCATTGAGTTCGTGATGCCATCCAGCCATCTCATCCTCAGTCGTCCCCTTCTCCTCCTGCCCCCAATCCCTCCTAGCATCAGGATCTTTTCCAATGAGTCAACTCTTCGCATGAGGTGGCCAAAGTATTGGAGTTTCAGCTTCAGCATCAGTCCTTCCAAAGAACACCCAGGACTGATCTCCTTTAGGATGGACTGGTTGGATCTCCTTGCAGTCCAAGGGACTCTCAAGAGTCTTCTCCAACACCACAGTTCAAAAGCATCAATTCTTTGGCGCTCACCTTTCTTCACAGGCCAGCTTTCACATCCATACATGACCACTAAAAAAAAACCATAGCCTTGACTAGATGGACGTTTGTTGGCAAAGTAATGTCTCTGCTTTTGAATATGCTATCTACGTTGGTCATAACTTTCCTTCCAAGGAGTAAGCGTCTTTTAATTTCATGGCTGCAATCACCATCTGCAGTGATTTTGGAGCCCCCCAAAAATAAAGTCTGACACCGTTTCCACTGTTTCCCCATCTATTTCCCATGAAGTGATGGGACCAGATGCCATGATCTTCGTTTTCTGAATGTGGAGCTTTAAGCCAACTTTTTCACTCTCCTCTTTCACTTTCATCAAGAGGCTTTTTAGTTCCTCTTCACTTTTTGCCATAGGTGACATATGCATATGTCATCTGCATATCTGAGGTTATTGATATTTCACCCAGCAATCTTAAACCCACCTTCTGCTTCTTCCATCCCAGCATTTCTCATGATGTACCCTGCATATAAGTTAAATAAGCAGGGTGACATTATACAGCCTTGACGTTCTCCTTTTCCTTTCTGGAACCACTCTGTTGTTCCATGTCCAGTTCTAACTGTTGCTTCCTGACCTGCATATAGGTTTCTCAAGAGGCAGGTCAGGTGGTCTGGTATTCCCATTTCTTGAAGAATTTTCCACAGTTCATTGTGTTCCACACAGTCAAAGGCTTTGGCACAGTCAATAAAAGAGAAACGGATGTTTTTCTGGAACTCTCTTGCTTTTCCATGATCCAGCGGATGTTGGCAATCAGTGGCAGTGAGAAATAGATCTAAGGTTCTAGATCTTATAGACAGAGTACCTGATTAACTATGGATGGAGGTTGGTGACGTTGTACAGGAGACAGGGATCAAAACCATCCCCATGGAAAAGAAATGCAAAAAAGCAAAATGTCTGTCTGGAGAGGCCTTACAAATACCTGTGAAGAGAAGAGAAGTGAAAAGCAAAGGAGAAAGGAAAGATAGAAGAAAAGAAAAGAAAAGGAAAGATATAAGAAAAGAAAAGAAAAAGAAAGATATAAGCATCTGAATGCAGAGTTCCAAAGAATAGCAGAAAGAGTTAAGAAAGCCTTCCTCAGCAATCAATGCAAAGAAGTAGAGAAAAACAGTAGAATGGGAAAGATTAGAGATCTCTTCAAGAAAATTAGAGATACCAAGGGAACATTTCATGCAAAGATGGGCTCAATAAAGGACAGAAGCGGTATGGACCTAACAGAAGCAGAAGATACTAAGAAGAGGTGGCAAGAATACACAGAAGAACTGTACAAAAAAGATCTTCATGACCCAGATAATACGATGGTATGATCACTCAGCTAGAGCCAGACATCTTGGAATGTGAAGTCAAGTGAGCCTTAGAAAGCATCACTATGAACAAAGCTAGTGGAAGTAATGGAATTCCAGTGAGCTATTTCAAATCCTGGAAGATGATGCTGTAAAAGTGCTGCACTCAATATGCCAGCAAATTTCGAAAACTCAGCAGTGGCCACAGGACTGGAAAAGGTTAGTATTCATTCCAATTCCAAAGAAAGCAATGCCAAAGAATGCTCAAACTACTGCACAATTGCACTCATCTCACATGCTAGTAAATTAATGCTCAAAATTATCCAAAAACCTGATAAACAATGCCACAAAAAAAAAGAAAACTACAGGTCAATATCAGTGATGAACACAGATGCAAAAATCCTTAACAAAATTCTAGCAAACAGAATCCAACAACATATTAAAAAGATCATACATCATGACCACAGGGCTCTATCCCAGGGATGCAAGGATTCTTCAATATCTGCAAGGATTCTTCAATATCTGCAAATCAATCAATGTAATATACCACATTAACAAATTGAAAGATAAAAACTGTATGATTATCTCAATAGATGCAGAGAAATCCTTTGATAAAATTCAACATCCATTTATGATTAAAAAAAAAAAAAAACCTCCAGAAAGCAGGAAGAGAAGGAACATACCTATACATAATGAAAGCTATATACGACAAACCCACAGGAAACATTATCCTCAATGGTGAAAAATTGAAAGCATTTCCCCTAAAGTCAGGGACAAGACAAGGGTGCCCACTCTCACCACTACTATTCAACATAGTTTTGGAAGTTTCACCCACAGCAATCAGAGGAGAAAAAGAAATAAAAAGAATCAAAACTGGAAAGGAAGAAGTAAAACTCTCAGTTTGCAGATGACATGATCTCTACATAGAAAACCCTAAAGACTCCACCAGAAAATTACTAGAGCTAATCAATGAATATAGTAAAGTTGAAGGATATAAAATCAACACACAGAAATCCCTTGCATTCCTATATACTAACAATGAGAAAATAGAAAGATAAATTAAGGAAAAATTCCATTAACCATTGCAATGAAAAGAATAAAATACTTAGGAATATATCTACCTAAAGAAACTAAAGACCTATATATAGAAAACTATAAAACACTGATGAAAGAAATCAAAGAGGACACTAATAGATGAAGAAATATACCGTGTTCATGGATTGGAAGAATCAATATAGTGAAAAAGAGTATACTACCCAAAGCAATCTATAGATTCAATGCAATCTCTATCAAGCTACCAATGGTATTTTTATGGTCAACAAGAGAGTCCGAAATGCAGTACTTGGATGAAATCTCAAAAATGACAGAATGATCTCTGTTCGTCTCCAGGCAAACCATTCAATATCACAGTTATCCAAGTCTACCCAACCAGTAACACTGAAGCTGCTGAAGTTGAACAGTTTTATGAAGACCTACAAGACCTTTTAGAACTAACACTCAAAAAAGATGTCCTTCTCATTATAGGGGACTGGAATGCAAAAGTAGGAAGTCAAGAAACACCTGGAATAACAGGGAAATTTGGCCTTGGAATACGGAATGAAGCAAGGCAAAGACTAATAAGAGTTTTGCCAAGAAAATGGACTGGTCATAGCAAACACCCTCTTCCAACAACACAAGAGAAGACTACACATGGACATCACCAGATGGTCAACACTGAAATCAGACTGATTATATTCTATCCAGCCAAAGATGGAGAAGCTCTATACAGTCAACAAAAAACAAGACCAGGAGCTGACTGTGGCTCAGATCATGAACTCCTTATTACCAATTTCAGACTTAAACTGAAGAAAGTAGGGAAAACTGCTAGACCATTCAGGTATGACCTAAATCAACAGTGGAAGTGAGAAATAGATTTAAGGGCCTAGATCTGATCGATAGAGTGCCTGATGAACTATGGAATGAGGTTCGTGACATTGTACAGGAGACAGGGATCAAGACCATCCACATGGAAAAGAAATGCAAAAAAGCAAAATGGCTGTCTGGGGAGGCCTTACAAATAGCTGTGAAAGAAGAGAGGTGAAAAACAAAGGAGAAAAGGAAAGATATAGGCATCTGAATGCAGAGTTCCAAAGAAGAGCAAGAAGAGATAAGAAAGCCTTCTTCAGCGATCAATGCAAAGAAATAGAGGAAAAGAACAGAATGGGAAAGAATAGAGATCTCTTCAAGAAAATTAGAGATACCAAGGGAACATTTCATGCAAAGATGGGCTCGATAAAGGACAGAAATGGTATGGACCTAACAGAAGCATAAGATATTAAGAAGAAGTGGCAAGAATACATGGAAGAACTGTACAAAAAAGATCCTCACAACCCTGATAATCATGATGACGTGATCACTGATCTAGAGCCAGACATCTTGGAACGTGAAGTCAAGTGGGCCTTAGAAAGCATCACTACGAACAAAGCTAGCGGAGGTGATGGAATTCCAGTTGAGCTGTTTCAAATCCTGAAAGATGATGCTGTGAAAGTGCTGCACTCAATATGCCAGCAAATTTGGAAAACTCAGCAGTGGCCACAGCACTGGAAAAGGTCAGTTTTCATTCCAATCCCTAAGAAAGGAAATGCAAAAGAATGCTCAAACTACCGCACAATTGCACTCATCTCACATGCTAGTGACGTAATGCTCAAAATTCTCCAAGCCAGGCTTCAGCAATACGTGAACCATGAACTCCCTGATGTTCAAGCTGGTTTTAGAAAAGGCAGAGGAACCAGAGGTCAAATTGCCAACATCCTCTGGATCATGGAAAAAGCAAGAGGGTTCCAGAAAAACAAAAAAAAAAAAAATATTGACTATGCCAAAGCCTTTGACTGTGTGGATCACAATAAACTGTGGAAAATTCTTCAAGAAATGGGAATACCAGATCACCTGACCTGCCTCTTGAGAAACCTATATGCAGGTCAGGAAGCAACAGTTAGAACTGGACATGCAACAACAGACTGGTTCCAAATAGGAAAAGGAGTCGTCAGGGCTGTATATTGTCACCCTGCTTATTTAACTTATATGCAGAGTATATCATGAGAAACGCTGGGCTGGAAGAAACACAAGCTGGAATCAAGATTGCCGGGAGAAATATCAATAACCTCAGACATGCAGATGACACGACCCTTATGGCAGAAAGTGAAGAGGAACTAAAAAGCCTCTTGATGAAAGTGAAAAAGGAGAGTGAAATAGTTGGCTTAAAGCTCCACATTCAGAAAACGAAGATCATAGCATCCGGTCCCATCACTTCATGGGAAATAGATGGGGAAACAGTGGAAACAGTGTCAGACTTTCTTTTTTGGGGCTCCAAAATTACTGCAGATGGTGATTGCAGCCATGAAATTAAAAGACGCTTACTCCTCTGAAGAAAAGTTATGCCCAACCTAGATAGTATATTCAAAAGCAGAGACATTACTTTGCCGACTAAGGTCCGTCTAGTCAAGGCTATGGTTTTCCCTGTGGTCATATATGGATGTGAGAATTGGACTGTGAAGAAGGCTGAGCGCCAAAGAATTGATGCTTTTGAACTGTGGTGTTGGAGAAGACACTTGAGAGTCCCTTGGACTGCAAGGAGATCCAACCAGTCCATTCTGAAGGAGATCAACCCTGGGATTTCTTTGGAAGGAATGATGCTAAAGCTGAAACTCCAGTACTTTGGCCACCTCATGCAAAGAGTTGATTCACTGGATAAGACTCTGATGCTGGGAGGGATTGGGGGCAGGAGGAGAAGGGGACGACCGAGGATGAGATGGCTAGATGGCATCACGGACTCAATGGACGTGCGTCTGAGTGAACTCCGGGAGATGGTGATGGACAGGGAGGCCTGGCGTGCTGCAATTCATGGCGTCACAAAGAATCGGACATGACTGAGCGATTGAACTGAACTGAAAACTAATAATTTCACAATTTGTATGGAAATATAAAAAACCTCGAATAGCCAAAGCCATCTTGAGAAAGAAGAATGGAACTGGAGGAATCAACGTACCTTACTTTAGGCTCTACTACAAAGCCACAGTCCTCAAGACAGTATGGTACTGGCACAAAGACAGAAATATAGATCAATGGAACAAAATAGAAAGCCCAGAGATAAATCCATGTGCCTATGGACACCTTATCTTTGACAAAGGAGGCAAGAAAATGCAATGGAGAAAAGACAATCTCTTTAACAAGCGGTGCTGGGGAAACAGGTCAACAACTTGTAAAAGACTGAAACTAGAACACTTTCTAACATCCTACACAAAAATAAAGTCTGAGTGGATTAAAGATCTAAACGTAAGCCCAGAAACTGTAAAACTCCTAGAGGAAAACATAGGCAAAACACTCTCCGATATAAATCAAAGCAGGATCCTCTATGACCCACCTCCCAGAATATTGGAAATAAAAGCAAAAATAAACAAGTGGGACCTAATTAAAATTAAAAGCTTTTGTACAACAAAGGAAACTATAAGCAAGATGAAAATACAGCCTTCTGAATGGGAGAAAATAATAGCAAACGAAGCAACTGACAAAGAATTAATCTCAAAAATATACAAGCAACTCCTGCAGCTCAATTCCAGAAAAATAAACGACCCAATCAAAAAGTGGGCTAAACAACTAAACTGACATTTCTCCAAAGAAGACATACAGATGGTTAACAAACATGAAAAGATGATCAACATCACTCATTATCACAAAACCACAATGAGGTACCATTTCACGCCGGTCAGAATGACTGCTATCCAAAAGTCTGCAAGCAATAAATGCTGGAGAGGGTGTGGAGAGAAGGGAACCCTCTTACACTGTTGTTGGGAATACAAACTAGTACAGCCACTATGGAGAACAGTGTGGAGATTCCTTTAAAAAAAACTGGAAATAGAACTGTCATATGACCCAGCAATCCCACTGCTGGGCCTACACACTGAGGAAACCAGAATTGAAAGATACACGTGTACCCCAATGTTTATCGCAGCACTGTTTATAGTAGCCAGGACATGGAAGCAACCTAGATGTCCATCAGCAGACGAATGGATAAGAAAGCTGTGGTACATATACACAATGGAATATTACTCAGCCATTAAAAAGAATACATTTGAATCAGTTCTAATGAGATGCATGAAACTGGAGCCTATTATACAGAGTGAAGTAAGCCATAAAGAAAAACACCAATAAAGAATATTAATACATATATATGGAATTTAGAAATATGGTAACAAAAACCCTGTATGCGAGACAGCAAAAGAGACACAGATGTATAGAACAGTCTTTTGGACTCTGTGGGAGAGGGTGAAGGCAGGATGTTATGGGAGAATGGCATTGAAACATGTAAATTATCATATGTGAAACGAATCACTGGTCCAGGTTTGATGCATGATACAGGGTGCTTGAGGCTGGTGCACTGGGATTACCCAGAGGGATGAGATGGGGAGGGAGGTGGGAGGAGGTTCAGGATGGGGAACACATGTACACCTATGGTGGATCCATGTCAACGTATGACAAAACCAATACAATATTGTAAAGTAAATAAATAAAACTGTAAAAAAAGAAATATCCAGTTTAAACAAATATTGAAAAAAAAAACAAGGAAGTAAAGATCCGTGTGCTCCAAGACTTTGATGGAAGAAATTAAAGATACAAACAAATGGAAATATATCCTATGTCCATGGATCAGAAAAATTAATAGCTAAAATGTTCATATTAGCCAGTCACCTACAGATTCAATGCAATCTCCATCAAAATTCTAATAGCATTTTTGAGAGAAATAGAAAAAAAAATCCTAAAATGTGTACAGAACTAAAAAAGATGCCAAATAGCCAAAGAAATCCTGAGAAAGAAGAACAAGGACAGAGGCATTACACTTCCTGATTTCAAGCTATACTAATAAAGCTATAGTAATTAAAACAGTATTCCTGGCAAAAATATATACATGGACCAAAGGAACAAAACTGAAAGACCAGAAATAAAACCCCCATGCATGTGGTCAACTAAGATTTGACAAGAGAATCAAGAATACTCAATGAGGGAAAGGATAACCTCTTCAAAAAATGGTGTTCAGAAAATCCCATGGATAACCACATGCAGAAACTGGAAACTGAACCCCAATATACATCACTCAAAAATTAATATGAAATGGATAAAAGACTTAAACATAAGACCTGAAGCCAATACACACCTAGAAGAAAATATAGGAAGAAAGTTCTTGACACTGGTCTTTGCAATGATACTTAGGATATCAAAAGCACAAGCAATGAAAGCAAAATCTGTAAGCTGGACTACATCAAACTAAAAAGCTTCCGGACAGGAAAAGTAACAATCAACAAAATGAAAATGTAACCTATAGAATGGGAGAAAACATTTACAAACCATGTACTGGATAAGGGTTTATCATCCAAAACATATGAGGAATTAATACAACTCAACAAAAAAAAAATCTGATTTAAAAATAGGCAGAGGAACTGAATAGAATTTTTCCAAAGAAGATATACAAATGGACAGCAGGTACATTAAAAATGCTCAACATCACAAATCAACAGGAACATGCAAATAAAAGCCACAATGAGATATCAACATTATACCAATTAGAATAACTAACAACAAGATAAGACATAAGTATTGATGAGCATATGGATTAAAGGGAAGACTTATGCACTGCTGGCGGGAATGTAAATTGGTTCAATCACTAAGAAAAACAGCATGGAGTTTCCTTAAAAAATTAAAACTATAACTAACACATATATCTAGCAACTGCATTTCTGGGTATCTATCTAAAGGAAATGAAAGCAGGATATTGAAAGGATATCTGTACTCCCATGTTTAGTGCAGCATTATTCACAACAGTCTAGATATGTAAATGAACTAAGTGCCCATCAACGGATGAATAGATAAAGAAGGCATGGTGCATATATATAGTGGAATATTACTGTGCCATGAGAAAGATGGAAGTCCTGTCATTTGCAACAGGGATGAATCTTGAGGGCACCATGCTTAGTGAGATAAGCTAGTCAAAGAAAGACAAATATTGTATGATGTTAATCATATGTGGAATCTAAAAATGTAAACCTTGCTGAACCAGAATGGTGAGTACCAAGACGGGAGGGAAAAGGAATTGGAGCGATGCTGTGAAAGGGTATAAATTTGCAACTAGAAAATTAATAAGTTCTGGACATCTAGTGTACAGTATACTAATCATCGTCAATAATATTGTATTATATACTTCAAAATCACTAAGGCCATGTTTTATATAACTCCATTTATATGAAATGTCAAGAACAGGCAAATACATGTACACAGAAAGGAAATTAATTGCTGCTTAGGTCTGGAGGTTGAAGAGAAAAGGGGAGTGACTGTAAATGGGTACAGGATTTCTTTTGGGAATAATGAAAATGTTATAAAATTGATTGTGATGATTGTCACACAGCTCTATGGATATAGTAAAAACAGTTGGATTGTATAGTTTAAAAGGATGAATTGTATGGTATGTGAATTGCATTTCAATAAAGCTGCTAAAAAGCAAAGGGAGAAGATTAAATATGTTTTTCCTACATTTTAAATTTGTTATTTCTATAATTCTAAAAATAAGCCATTTAAGAGGCGTTGATTAAAAAGGTTCATTTTCTGGAAACATTACACATCTGCAATAAATAATATTTCAGCAGGTGGCTGCTTCCACTTTCAAGCAAAATAAATATATTTGGTGACCAAAAAGAGAGAAAAATATTAGTAGTTTTTCACTAGGTTCTCTAGTCTGCATCTAGACATAACAATTAAAATTAATATCAATGAAAGAAAATCCCTTCAAATAACCAAGAGACATACATATTAAGAAATGTAAAAATGTTTCTGCCTTTTGATTATTAATCCCATTTCTGGGAATTAATCTCAACAAAACAAGAAAAATAAGCATGATGCTCAGTTGTTGTGTCAGACTCTTTGCAACCTCATGGACTGTAGCCTACCAGGCTCCTCTGTCTATGGGATTTGCCAGGCAAGAATACTGAAGTGGGTTCCCATTCCTCCTCCAGGGGATCTTCCCAACCCAGGGATTGAACCCCTGTCTCCTGAACCTACTGCATTTACAGGCAGATTCTTTACCCCTGTGCCACCTGAGAAGCCCAAGAAAAAATAATAGGCATAAAAATATTTATAACAGTACTTACTATAACAGAAACTTCTAAATCAGTGCTACATAAGAGTGTCTGCTACTGATCAACTAAGTCTCCAAATATACTGTTCAGTCGAATTGATTTCATAGCAAGATGTTCTCCATGAAGGAAGCACAGCATTGACTTATATTCTGGAGCAAGCTCCTTAAATTCTGAGTAATACTTCTCTAAATAACCAAAGTGTCCAACAGAAGTACATAATTGGTAAACTGTAATATAACTCAAAGAAATACTGCACAAGCATAAAACAGACTAAACTAATAATAATTCAACTCTTACGATGTGTCAAGCACTGTACAAAGTATTTTATATATATATTACCTTTTTTATCCTGGTAAACTTAGGTTTTATTATCTCCTTTTTTTTTTGCAGATGAAGATCAGAGAGGTTAGAGGGTTGATGAAGGCCTACCAGAAGGTAGGAAGTGAAATAAGGATTCAAACTCAGGCTTATATGACTCCAAATCTCAATTACTATATTACACTGCCTCCATAAAACTGAATATAAAATATGACTTTCAACTATGTAAACATATGAATAAAAATTTAAAGTAAAGTAAATGGAAATAAACTTTAGGATGGTGAGACAGTAAATTTTGAAAACATCTTTTCATTACTTTTAAGTGTTCTAATAGTAAGTGTAAAAGTAATTTAAATAGTAAATTCAAAATTATAAGTGGACATTTATAAAATGACATTGAAGGCAAACATTTTATAAAGCATTTATGTACTAATTTTTGTTCAATTTTATAAAAGAATTTATTGTATGTAAGACATTCCTCTTACAAGATATATATAAGAGTGGTTCTGTAACTTGAATATGCATTAGAATCCTTTGGAGGGTTTGTGAAAACACGGATTTCCCACTCTAAGAGTTTCTGATTCAGTTGGCTTGGGGTGCGGCCTGAAAATTTGCATTTCTAACAGGTTCCCAGAGGATGGGATTAATTTCTGGGTTGTCTTTGGCCAGTCATTCTGACTCAGAGTCCTTCCCGGTGGTGCATACATTGCTCAGCCAAGATGGATGCCAGCGAGAAGGATTCTAGGAGGTGGTTTGACACATGCTGTCACCTTTCCCAAACTCTTCCAGCTGGTGGTGGCTTATTAGTTCCGTGTTCCTTACCAGGACCTCCTGTTGTAAAACAACTCATGCAAACAGTTACTATGGTGCCTGGCCAGGGTGGGCAGTTTCAGTCAGTGTGTTTCCCCTAACAGAAAGGAAGTGGGAAGATGGTGGCCAGTTGCAGAGTCCAGCCACAAAGAGCAGAGGGAGAGAGATGAGATGGCACTGGAGGCAGAGCCCAAAACAAAAAAAAAAGCCAAGGAAGAGCCTAAGCTTTGGGAGCCATTATATCTTTCACTGTTCGCTTCAGTTCATTTAAAAATTTTATTTTAGAGAGGCAATTTTAGGGAGACTCCTGATAATCTTGGGCAGCCCCAAAATACCAAATGAAATAAGCATTCCACTCAGGTCTGGAAATTTTTGAGCTATTGTAATTAAGTCTGGCTTTAAGGAAATTAAGTTTGAGAATTTCAAAAGTTCCCCATTGGCCATTGGGCAAGTCAGTCCATATAGTTAGAAGACACATGAGCAAGGACCATTGCTTTTAAACATAAAATCAGCTGGAACCCTGTTGGGGGGAGCACCCTCAAAATATTTAGATAACTGGGATCTCAATTCTTAGAGGTTTTTCCCTAGAGTTTAAAAAATGATTTTAAACAGCTCAAACATTTTACTATTCAAACAGCTCAATTTAAACTGCTTGCAAGTTAATCACAATCAATTCTAAGGAAACAGCTTGGTCCTGGAGAAGTCAGGTGAAATGCTTCTTAAAGCCAGTTTCCAGCTGAAAAACCTGGTACATGAAGCCAACAAAGGTCAGTCTAGTCAAAACTATGGTTTTTCCAGTAGTCATGTGTGGATGAGAGAGTTGGACCATAAAGAAGGCAGAGCACTGAAGAATTGATGCTTTTGAACTGTGGTGTTGGAGAAGACTCTTGAGAGTCCCTTGGATTGCAAGGAGATCCAACCAGTCCATCCTAAAGGAAATCAGTCCTGAATATTCATTGGAAGGACTGATGCTGAAGCTGAAACTCCAATACTCTGGCCACCTGATGCAAAGAACTGAATCAACGGAAAAGACCCTGATGCTGGGAAAGATTGAAAGAGTGAATAGAAGGGGATGACAGAGGATAAGATGGTTGGATGGCATCATCAACTCGATGGACATGAGTTTGAGTAAGCTCCGGGAGTTGGTGACGGACAGGGAAACCTGGCGTGCTGCAGTCCATGGGTTCACAAAGAGTCAGACATGACTGAGTGACTGAACTGAAATGAACCCAGAAGATGCTGATGCTGCTAGCCCAAGAACTACAATGTGAAAACTGGAGCTAGTAAAAAATTAACATCATCCTAAATCTAAATACCATCATTATAATCAATCAAAAAAATAAACGATGTATTTTCTTGGATTATTTTAATGTGCTATATAGGTTCTTGACAAAACACAGGCCAATGGAATTTATGTCACAGTTCATTTTCCTGAAGAATACAACAGCTTTTTGATCCAATTATTTCTTTCAGTCAAGAGCTACAAACTTTATAAGGAGGTCAAAGAGTTATACTCTAAGTATCTATACTGATAATGACTATCTGGGTATTTCTAGCCCAAATTGAATTATTCTAAACTGCTGAACTATTTAAGGGTCTTTGACATAAGTTTTGCTAAGTAAACTAATGTATTTATTTTTTAAAAACATCTTTACAGAATTTGTTACAACACTGATTCTGGTTTATGCTTTGGTTTTTTGGTCTCAAGCCATGTGGAATCTCAGCTCTCCAGACAGGGACTGAACCCTCATCCATTGCATTGGAAGAAGTCTTAACCACTGGACCTCCAGGGAAGTCCCTAAACTAACCAATTTAGAATGAAGAAAGTCATAAATGCTCAAAGAAACCATTCATACAGCAGGCAGTATTAGACATAAGAAATATCCACAACTCAGCTGACAATTAGCTTCCAATATTAAGAATAAAGAAGTGCTATTTCAGTTTCTCCAGAATGATCTGACCCCAATCAAGTAATCTAATATCATTTTTGCCCACATACATGCAGAGTATGTCATGAAACATACCTATATTTCTGACCATGATTCCTTTAAGTTCATCCACTTGGGCTTGAGTCTCCATCACTTTATCTAGGCCCTTATTCTCAGAGTGATGCTTCTATAAAAAAAATATGATTTAACTTATGATACCCAGACATTATTCACAATATGAAAACAAACAGAAGAGGAATGACACATAAAAGCTACAACATAGGCACAAAAGAGATGTCACTTCATTCAAAAATTGTTATCAGACCTAGGGAAAAAATATACAAAAGCATAAAATTTGCTACCATATGAAATGTAAGTGTTATAGTATAAAAAGATCACCTTATTTCAAATGAAATAAAGCTAAGTATATCAAATACACATCTGAGATTCCTGGGCAGAAGTAGGGTGTTATATAATCTATGTTCAGACAAGGAAGAAAGGAGAAGACTGTAGCTGAGGCAGAGGTAACAGGTTAGGGAAAAGGTACTCTTAATCTTTTCCTGTTTCTTGGGTGTGATGAGGTAGGGACTGGCCCAGCTTCTGGGCATCTATTTTTGTATCTGTTGGGATCAGAGTATGCATGCTATTTTCACTGGCTTATTATAGGATCTAAAAATGTAAGAGTATAAATGACAGTATATATTTTGAAGTTATTATCTATAGCAAATAATTGTGGACTTCATAATACACAATATTCCAGTCACTTCACTGTGCTAAGTGCTTCATTTATGGGATATTATTTAAACCATGCAAAAACTCTATGAAGATACCATTATTATTATTTCCATTTATAGACAAGATCCTGGCACAGATTTGTTTAGAGGTTCACACACACATCTGGAGCTAAAGACAAACTGGCTAAATTGAAAGTTTTGCTGCCAGCTGAACCAAATACCTTTTCTCCCCTTATGTGAACTCTTAGGATTTACTCTCAATGATGTTCATATATAACATAAAGCACTGTTAATTATATTTATCATGTTGTCCACTATATCCCTAGTATTTATCTTATAACTGGAAGTTTGTACTTTGTGACCACTTTCATCCAATCATCCCTCCCTACAACCCCAGCTCTCTGATCTCTTTTTCTATGAGTCTGTTTTGACATTATGAGTTTGTTATGAGAGTTTGTTAGTTTCTGTTGCACAACACATTGCTGTTCAGTCACTAAGTCATGTCTGACTCTTTGAGATCCCATAGACTGCAGCAGGTTCCCCTGTCCTTCACTATCTCCAAGAGTTTGCTCAAACTCATGTCCATTAAGTAGGTGTTGCTATCCAACCATCTGATCCTCTGTGACCCCTTCTCCTTTTGCCTTCAGTCTAACCCAGCACCAGGGTCTTCCAGTGAGTTGGCTGCTTGCATCAGGTATCCAAAGTACTAGAGCTTCAGCTTCAGCATCAGTCCTTCCAATGAACATTCAGGGTTGATATCCTTTAGGACTGACTGGTTTGATCTCCTTGCTGTCCAAGGGACTCTCAAGAGTCTTCTCAGCACCACAGTTCAAAAGCATCAGATCTTCGGCACTCAACTGTCTTTATACTGTACTTAGTAGCTCAGTCATGTCTGATTCTTTGAGACCCCATGGACTACAGCCTGCCAGACTCCTCTGTCCATAGTGACTCTCCAGCCAAGAATACTGGAGTGGGTTGCCATGCCTTCCTCCAGGGGCTCTTCCCAACCCAGGGATCGAACCCAGATCTCCCGCACTGCAGGCAGATTGTTTACTGTCTGAGCCACCAGGGAAGCCCCAATCTTCTTTCTGGTCCAACTCTAACATCTGTACATGACTACTGGAAAAACCACAGCTTTGACTAGATGGATTGTGTTGGAAAAGTGGTATCTCTGCTTCGTAATACACTGTTTAGGTTTGTCACAGCTTTTCTTCCATGGAGCAAGCATCTTTTAATTTCATGGCTGGAGTCACTGTCTGTAGTGATTTTGGAGCCCAAGAAAATAAAACGTGTTACTGATTCCACCTCTCCCCATCTATTTTGCATGAAATGATGGGGCTAAATGTCATGATCTTTGTTTTTTGAATGCTGAGTGTTAAGCCAGCTTTTTCACTCTTCCTCTTTCACTTTCATCAAGAGGCTCTTTAGTTCTTCTTCGCTTTCTGCCATTAGGGTGGTATCATCTGCAAATTTCAAGGTTTTTGATATTTCTCCCAGCAATCTTGATTCCAGCTTGTGATTCATCTAGCCCAGCATTTCACATGATGTAGTCTTCATGTAAGTAAAATAAGCAGAGTGACAATATACAGCCTTGACATACTCTTTTCCCAGTTTGGAACAAGTTCATTGCTCCATGTCTGGTTCTAACTGTTGCTTCTTGACCTGCATACAGGTTTCTTAGGAGACAGGTAAGGTGGTTTGGTATTCCCATCTCTTTAAGATTTTCCAGTTTCTGGTGATCCACACAGACAAAGGCTTTTAGCGCAGTCAGTTCAGTTCAGTCGCTCAGTCGTGTCCAACTCTTTGCGACCCCATGAATCGCAGCACGCCAGGCCTCCCTGTCCATCACCAACTTCCAGTTCAGTTCAGTTCAGTCGCTCAGTCGTGTCCAACTCTTTGCGACCTCATGAATCACAGCACACCAGGCCTCCCTGTCCATCACCAACTCCCAAAGTTCACTCAGACTCACGTCCATCGGGTCCGTGATGCCATCCAGCCATCTCATCCTCGGTCGTCCCCTTCTCCTCCTGCCCCCAATCCCTCCCAGCATCAGAGTTTTTTCCAATGAGTCAACTCTTCTCATGAGGTGGCCAAAGTACTGGAGTTTCAGCTTTAGCATCATTCCTTCCAAAGAAATCCCAGGGTTGATCTCCTTCAGAATGGACTGGTTGGATCTCCTTGCAGTCCAAGGGACTCTCAAGCGTCTTCTCCAACACCACACTTCAAAAGCATCAATTCTTCGGCACTCAGCCTTCTTCACAGTCCAACTCTCACATCCTAATATGACAACAGGAAGAACCATAGCCTTGACTAGATGGACCTTAGTCGGCAAAGTAATGTCTGCTTTTGAATATGCTATCTAGGTTGGTCATAACTTTTCTTCCAAGGAGTAAGCATCTTTTAATTTCATGGCTGCAGTCACCATCTGCAGTGATACTGGAGCCCAAAAATATAAAGTCTGACACTGTTTCCACTGTTTCCCCATCTATTTCCCATGAAGTGATGGGACCAGATGCCATGATCTTCATTTTCTGAATGTTGAGCTTTAGGCCAACATTTTCGCTCTCCTTTTTCACTTTCATCAAGAGGCTTTTTAGTTCCTCTTCACTTTCTGCCATAACGGTGGTGTCACCTGCATATCTGAAGTTATTGATATTTCTCCTGGCAATCTTGATTCCAGCTTGTGTTTCTTCCTGTCCAGGGTTGCTCATGATGTACTCTGCATATAAGTTAAATAAGCAGGGTGACAATATACAGCCTTAACATACTCCTTTTCCTATCTGGAACCAGTCTGTTTTTCCATGTCCAGTTCTAACTGTTGCTTCCTGACCTGCATACAGATTTCTCAAGAGGCAGGTCAGGTGGTCTGGTATTCCCATCTCTTTCAGAATTTTCCACAGTTTATTGTGATCCACACAGTCAAAGGCTTTGGCATAGTCAATAAAGCAGAAATAGATGTTTTTCTGGAACTCTCTTGCTTTTTCCATGATCCAGCGGATGTTGGCAATGTGATCTCTGGTTCCTCTGCCTTTTCTAAAACCAACTTGAACGTCAGGGAGTTCACGGTTCACGTATTGCTGAAGCCTGGCTTGGAGAATTTTGAGCATTACTTTACTAGCATGTGAGATGAGTGCAATTGTGTGGTACTTTGAGCATTCTTTGGCATTGCCTTTCTTTGGGATTGGAATGAAAACTGACCTTTTCCTGTCCTGTGGCCACTGCTGAGTTTTCCAAATTTGCTGGCATATTGAGTGCAGCACTTTCACAGCATCATCTTTCAGGATTTGAAACAGCTCAATTGGAATTCCATCCCCTCCCCTAGCTTTGTTCATAGTGATGCTTTCTAAGGCCCACTTGACTTCACATTGCAAGATGTCTGGTTCTAGATTAGTGATCACATCATCATGACTATCTGAGTCGTGAAGATCTTTTTTGTACAGTTCTTCCATGTATTCTTGCCACCTCTTTTTAATATCTTCTGCTTCTGTTAGGTCCAGACCATTTCTGTCCTTTATTGAGCCCATCTTTGCATGAAATGTTCCCTTGGTATCTCTAATTTTCTTGAAGAGATCTCTAGTCTTTCCCACTCTGTTGTTGTCCTCTATTTCTTTGCATTGATCGCTGAAGAAGGCTTTCTTATCTCTTCTTGCTATTCTTTGGAACTCTGCATTCAGATGCCTATATCTTTCCTTTTCTCCTTTGCTTTTCGCCTCTCTTCTTTCACAGCTATTTGTAAGGCCTCCCCAGACAGCCATTTTGCTTTTTTGCATTTCTTTTCCATGGGGATGGTCTTGATCCCTGTCTCCTGCACAATGTCACAAACTTCATTCCATAGTTTATCAGGCACTCTATCTATCAGATCTAGGCCCTTAAATCTATTTCTCACTTCCACTGTATAATCACACGGGATTTGATTTAAGTCATACCTGAATGGTCTAGCGGTTTTCCCTACTTTCTTCAATTTGAGTCTGAATTTGGTAATAAGGAGTTCATGATCTGAGCCACAGTCAGCTCCGGGTCTTGTTTTTGTTGACTGTATAGAGCTTCTCCATCTTTGGCTGCAAAGAATATAATCAATCTGATTTCAGTGTTGACCATCTGGTGATATCCATGTGTAGAGTCTTCTCTTGTGTTGTTGGAAGAGGGTGTTTGCTATGCCCAGTGCATTTTCTTGGCAAAACTCTATTAGTCTTTACCCTGCTTCATTCCGCATTCCAAGGCCAAATTTGCCTGTTACTCCAGGTGTTTCTTGACTTCCTACTTTTGCATTCCAGTGCTTAGTGAGCCAGCTCTTGCAGCCACCGGTGCTTAGTGATTTAGCACAGTCAATGATGCAGAATTTTTTCTGAAATTCTCTTGCTTTTTCTATGATACAACAGATGTTGGCAATTTGATCTCTGGTTCTTCTGTATTTTCTAAATTCAGCTTGTACATACGGAAGCTCTTGGTTCATGTATTGTTGAAGCCTATTTTGAAGGTTTTTGAACATTACCTTGCTAGCATCTGAAATGAGTGCAACTGTGCAACAGTTTGAACATTCTTTGGTATTGCCCTTCTTTGGGACCGGAATGAAAACTGACCTTTTCCAGTCCTGTGGCCACTGATGAATTTTCCAAATGTGCTGGTATACTGAGTGCAGCACTTTAACAGTATCATCTTTTAGAATTTGAAATAGCTCAGCTGGAATTCCACCACCTCCACTAGCTTTGTTCATAGTGATGCTTCCCAAGGCCCACTTGACTTCACATTACAGGATGTCTGGCTCTAGGTCAGTGATCACAACATCATGGTTATCCAGGTCATTAAGACCTTTTTTGTACAGTTCTTCTGTGTATTCTTGCCACTTCTTAATATCCTCTGTCTCTGTTAGATCCATACCATTTGTCCTTTATTGTGCCCATCTTTGCATGAAATGTTCCCTTGGTGGCTCTAATTTTCTTGAAGAGATCTCTAGTCTTTCCTGTTCTACTGTTTTCTTCTATTTCTTTGCATTGTTCACTTAAGAAGCCTTTCTTACCTTTCCTTGCTATTCTTTGGAACTCAGTATTTCTATACATTTCAAAATGATAACAAACAATAAGCTTAGTTATCATATGTTAAAATCCAAAGACATTATATAGTTACAACTATATATTCACAACATGGCATATTTCATACCTGCGACTCTTTTACATTGCAACTCGAATTCTGTAACTCGGTCTCTTTCACCTATTTCTGTCCTACCCCCAACATTTTTCCTCTGGCAATCATATATTTCTTCTCTGTATCTGTATCTCTGTTAGTGCTTTATTATGTTTCTTTTTTTGATTCTACATATAAGTGAAATCATACAATATCTGTCTTTCTCTTTTTTTTTTCACTTAGCAAGACATCCTCTAGATCCATCAATGTTGCTGCAAGTGACAAGATTTCCTTCATTTTTATGGCTGAGTAATACTCATGTGTGTGTGTGTGTGTGTGTGTGTGTATATACATATCACATCTTCTTTATCCATTTATCTATTGATGCACATTTAGGTTATTTGTATATCTTGGCTGTTGTAAATAATGCTTCAATGAACACAGGGGTGCATGTGCCTTTTCTAATTAGTGTTTCTGTTTTCTTCAGATAAATACCCAGGAGTAGAACTGCTGATAATACGATAGTTCTATTTTTAATTTTTGGACGAATCTCCCTATTGTTTTCCATAGTGGCCGCACCAATTTACACTCCCATCAACAGTGCAGGAGGGTTCCTTTTTCTCTACATCCTCACCAACACTTGTTAATTTCTTGCCTTTTGGACAACAGCCATTCTGACAAGTATGAGGTAATATCTCTCACTGTGGTTTTGACTTGCATTTCCTCGACAAATAGTGATATTGTGTATCTTTTTTTATGTGCCTGTTGGCCATCTGTCTGTCTTCTTTGGAAAGACAGCTATTCAGTTCTTGTGTCCACTTTATAGTTGGTTTTTTTAATATAAATTTATTTTAGTTGGAGGCTTATTACTTTACAATACTGTATTGGTTTTGCCATACATCAACATGAATCCACCACAGGTGTACACGTTTCCCATCTTGAACCCCGCCTCCCACCTCCCTCCCCGTACCATCCCTCTGTGTCATCCCAGTGCACCAGCCCCGAGCATCCTGTATCATGCATTGAGCCTGGTCTGGCAATTTGTTTCACATATGATATTATATATGTTTCAATGCCATTCTCCAAATCATCCTACCCTTGCCCTCTCCCACAGTCCAAAAGACTGTTCTATACATCTGTGTGTCTTTTGCTATCTCACATACAGGGTTATCATTACTATCTTTCTAAATTCCATATATGTTAGTATACTGTATTGGTGTTTTTCTTTTTGGCTTACTTCACTCTGTATAATAGGCTCCAGTTTCATCCACCTCATTAGAACTGATTCAAATGTATTCTTTTTAATGGCTGAGTAATACTCCATTGTGGTTTGTTTTTTAGATGTCCAAGTTTTATCAGTTCTTTGCACATTGTAGGTATTATCCCCTTATCAGATACATTGTTTGCAAATATCTTCTCCCTTTCAGTAGGCAGCCTTTTCATTTTATTGGTAATTTCCTTCACTGAGCAATAGCTTTTCAGTTTGATGCACTCCCATTTGTTTATTTTTGTTTCCCTTGCCAGAGACATATCCAAAAAAACTATCAATACCAATGTTAAAGAGCATACTATGTTTTCTTCTAGACATTTTATGGTTTCAGGTCTTATACTTAAATCTTTAATCCATTTTTAATTTATTTGTGTCCACGGTGTGAGAAAGTAATCCAGTTTGATTCTTTTGCACTTAGCTGTCCAGATTTCCCAACACCATTTAGTGGAAAGGGAAAAAGACAGCTTTTTTCCCCACTGTATATTCTTGCCTCCTTTGTCATATGACCATATAAGCATGGGTTTATTTCTGGACTCTCTATTCTGTTCCATGGGCTTCCCAGGTGGCTCAGTGGTAAAGAATCCACCTGCCAATGCAGGAGATACAAGAGACACAGGTTCGATCCCTGGGTTGAGAAGATCCCCCAGACGAGGAAAGAGCAACCCATTCCAGCATTCCTGCCTGGAAAATCCCATGGACAAAGGAGATTGGTACAGCCCATGGGGTCACAAAGAGCTGGACAAGGCTAAGCATGCATGCATTCCATTCCACAGATCTATGTGTCTATTTTTTTTTGACAGTACTATACTGTTTTGACTATTGCAGCTTTGTAGTATAGCTTGAAATGAGGTAGCGTAATACATCAAGTTTTGTTCTTCTTTCTCAAGATAGTTCTGGCCATTCTGCCATCTTTTATGTCTCCACACAAATTTTAGAATTATTTGTTCTAGTTCCGTTAAAAAAAAAAAAAAACCATCATTGTTGGTATTTTGATAGGGATGGCATTGCCTCTGTAGAATGCATAGCATAGTCTTTATTTTTAGTATAATCATTTTTAACAATATAAATTCTTCAAATCCATGAGCACAGTATATCTTTCCAACTTCTTCAATATCTTCAATATCTTTCATTAGGTTCTTAGCTTTCAGAGTACAGGTCTTTTACCTCTTTAGTTAAATGCATTCTTTTTTATTCTTTTTGATGTGATGGTTAAGTGGGATTGTTTTCGTAATTTGTTTTCCTGATAGTCTGTTGTTAACATATAGAAAGGTGATAGGTTTCTGTATAATTTTGTATCCTGCAATTGTACTGTATTATTTCTAACAATTGCTTTTTTGGAAGTATCTTTAGGATTTTCTATAGATAGTATGATGGTTATCTACAAAGAGAGACAATTCTGCTTCTTCTTTTTGAATTTGGATTCCTTGCATTTCTTTTTTGTATCTGATTACTGTAGCTAGGGGTTCTAACACTATGTTGAATAAAAGTGGTAAGAGTGGCATCCTTGTCTTATTCCAAATTTTAGAGGGAATGCTTTCAGTTTTTCACTACTTAGTATGATGTTAGCTGTAGGCCTGTCATACATACCCTTTATTATGATGGGGTATGTTTCCACTTTGTTGAGAGGTTTTATCATAAATGGATGTTGAATACTGTTAAAAGCTTTTTCTGTACCTATTGAGATAATCATATGATTTTTATTCTTCAATTTGTTATCCTGGTGTATCACACTGATTTCCAGATACTGAACCATCCTTGCATCTTTGAAATAAATCCCACTTGATCATGTGTATAATCCTTTCAATGTATTGGTGAATTCAGTTTGTTAAATTGTGATTTCTAAATCTATGTTCATTAGCTATAATGGCCTGTAATTTTCTTCATTTGTGATATCTTTGCTTTTGTGTCAGGGTGATTGTTGACCTACAGAATGAGTTTGGATGTGTTCCTTTTGCTGCAATTTTTGGAAGAGTTTTCTAAATGTTTGGTAGAATTGACCTGTGAAGCCATCTGGTCCTAGACTTTTGTTTGTTGGAAGTTTTAAAACTTCCATTTTCAATATCATTACTGGCAATTGTTCTGTTCATGTTTTCTATTTCTTCTTGGTTCAGTCTTGGGAGACTGTGCATTTCTAGGAATTTCCCTGTTTCTCTTAGTTTGTCCATTTTACTGGCATATAGTTGTTCATAGTAGTCTATTATGAACTTTGCATTTCTGTGTTACCTGTTTAATTTTTCCTTTTTTCTTATTTTATTGATCTGAGCCCGATTTTCTTTCTTGATTAGTCTGGATAAAAGTGATCAGCTTTGTTTATCTTATCAAAGAACTAGCTCTTAGTTTCATTGATCTTTTCTATTATTTCCTTATCTCTGATTCACTTATTTTTGCTCTCATTTTTATGATTTCTTTCTTTCTACTAATTTGGGGTTTTGTTTTTTCTTTCCCTGGGTCCTTTGGGTGTAATGTTTGTTTGATATTTTCCTTGTTTCCTGAGGTAAAATTCTATTACTATAAACATTACTCTTAGAACTGCTCTTGCTGGATCCCATAGAGTTTGAATCACTGTGTTTTCATTTTCATTTGTCTTCAAATATTCTTTTTCTCCAAGTATTTTTTTAATTTCCTCTTTGGTTCTTCAGTAATCCATTGTTTAGTAGCATATTGTTTAGCCTTCAAGTGTTTGTGTTTTTTGGATTTTTTTTTCTTATAGTTGATTTCTAACCTCATAACATTGTGGTTAGAAAAAACGCTTGACATGAATTCAATTTTTCTTAAATTTACTGAGGCTTGTTTTATGCCCAGCATGTGATCTGTCCTGGAGAATGTGCTGTGTGCACTTGGAAAGAATGTGTGTTTTGCTGTTTTTGGACAGAATGTTCTATATGTGTCAATTAAGCCCAAGTAGGTGTAATGTGTTGTTTAAGACCAGTGTTTCCTCACTGATTTTCTGTCTAGATGATCTGTCCATTGAGGTAAGTGTGGTGTTAAACTCTCCTACTATTATTGTTACTATCAATTTCTTACTTTATGTCTATTAATATTTGCCTTATATATTTAGGTGCTCCTATGCTGGGTGCATATACATTTATAATTGTTGTATCTTCTCGGATTAATTCCTTTATCATTAAGTAATGTCTTTGTCTCTTACAGTTTTTGTTTTAAAGTCTATTTTCTCTGATATAAGTATTGCTATCCCAGCTTCCCTTTCATTTCTTTTTTTTTCCCTTTCATTTCTATTTGCATGGAATAACCTTTCCCATCCCTTCAGTTTCTGTTTTTGTCTTTAGAGCCACACTGAGTCCCCTGTAGGCAGTATATATATATTTGGGTTTGGTTTTGTTATCCATTCAGCCACTCTGTGTCTTTTGACTAGAGCATTTAGTCCATTTCCATTTAATTATTGATAGGTATGTACTTACTGCCATTTTGTTAATTTTCAGTTGTTTTTGTACTTCTCTTTTGTTCTTTTGCTTTCATCCCTTATGATCTGATTAGTATCTTTTGTGTTATATTTGGATTTCTTTCCCTTTGTGTGTATCTAGTATAGGTTTTCTGGTTTACGATTATCATAAGGTTTGTATATAACAATCTGTATATATCTACATGATTATTTTAAGTTGCTCATCTCTTAAGTAGAAATGCATTTTAATAACCCTACATTTTTATGCCCCCTCCCACAGTTACTGTTTTGACATATTTTATACCTCTTTTTGTTTTGAAATCCCTTACTGTGGTTATGGGTGATTTTACTCCTTTTATAATCCTCCTCATAGCTTTATACGTGATTGGTTTAGTACCCTTACTGTGTATTTGCCTTTACCAATGAGATTTCTCCTTTCATAATTTTCATATTTCTTCTTGCAACCATTTTTGCGGCTTGGAGAAGCCCCTTAAACATTTCCTTTAAAGCAAGCCTGGTGGTGATGAACTCTTTTAGCTTTTGTTTATCTGTAAAACTTTCTATTTCTCTATCAAATCTGAGTGAAAGCCTTGTTGAGGATTCTTGGTTGTCGCTTTTTCCCTTTTACCACTTGAAATGGGAATTTCCTTGTGTGCAACATTTTGCTTTTCCCTAGCTGCTTTTAATATTCTCTCTCTATCTTTAATTTTTGCCATTTTAATTACAATGTCTTGGTGTGGTCCTGTGGGAACTCTCTGTGCTTGCTGGACCTGGATATCTGTTTCTTTCCCCAAGTTAAGGAAGTCTTCAGTTAATTTGCTTTCAAATATGTTCTCTGACCCCTTTTCTCCTTCTTCTGGGAGCCCTATCATGCAAATGTTAGTACAGCTGATGCTGTTTCAGAGGTTTCTTAAACAGTACTCATTTCTTTTATTTATTCTTTTTTTCTGTTGAGCTTCAGTGATTTCCACTATTCTGTCTTACAGCTCACTGATCTGTTCCTCTGTATCATACAACTCACTGTTGATTCCTTCTAGTGTATTTATTTCAGTTATTGTATTCTTCATCTTTGCTTGGTCATTCTTTACATATTCTAACTCTTTGTTAAGAAATTCTAATTTCTCACTCTGTTAATCCAATCATTTATTGGGTTCTTTGATCATTTTACAATCACTACCTTGAGTTTTTTATTGGGTAGGTCGCTTATGTCCACTTCACTTAGCTCTTCTTATGGGCTTTTCTCTTGTTCTTTCATTTGCAACATGTTCCTCTGTCTCATTTTGCCTAATTTCCTTTTTAATTTCTATGTATTTGGTAAGTTGATTACATTTCCTGACCTTGAAGAAGTGGCCTTTTCTAGGAAACATCCTATGAATCCTAGCAGTGTACTTCCCTCTGGTCACCAGAGCCATATGCTGTAGGGACAGTACCTACATAGGCTGTGTGGGTCCTTCTGTTGTGGACAATCTGCTGGGCATGGCTGGCCCCCAGTCTGGTTGGTTCCCAGACCTTACCTTGCACAGAGGCTGTCAGCCACTGGTGGGCAGGGCCAGGTCACAAGCCAGCTGGCTGCAGAGACCCAGAGGGTACTGGGATCTCTGACTGAAGGGCCTTGGAGGGTCCCAAGCTGGTGTTGGTCTGCTGCTGGGCAGGGCAAGCACCCAGTGGGTCCTGGGACTGCTGTTTGTCCACTGGCTGGTGAGACCTACTGATTTGTGGAGCTGGACCATGGGATCTCTGGCTGAAGGTTTCTGGAGGTTCCAGAGTTGATGTGCCAGCCTGCTGGTGGGTGAGGCTGGGGTCCAGGGGGTCCTGGGGTGGCGCCTGCTCACCAGTAGGTGATCTTGGCCCTGGGGATAGTGCTGGCTCACTGGTGGGCAGATCCAGGTTTCAGGATCTCTGGCTGCAGGGCCTAAGTCGGGGTTCCCAGGGCTAGTGCACACACACTGGTGTGCAGGGCCATGTCCTAAGCCCCCTGTAGGTTCAGGGGTTCTTAAAGCAACCAGCCTGCAGTAAGTGGGGCTGATTCCGTTTGGCTAGTTGTTTGACTTGAGATGTCTCAGCATTGGTGCAGATAGGCTGGTGGGTAGGGCCACGTCCTGACATTAATATGCTAAATTGTGCTTACGGGCTCCATTGGTAAAGAATGGTAGAATGAGGTCCCAAAAATGCCTACCACCAATGTCTATGTCTCAAGGGTGAGCTTCAGTGGCTTTCCACCTTTCCATGAGACTCTCCAAGATCAGCAGGTGGATCTGATCTGGGCTCCTTTCAAATTACTGCTTCTGCCCTCATTTCCTGAGCATGCGGATTTTATACATGCTGTTTAAGAGTAGAGTCTCTATTTCTCACAGTCTTTTCAGCACTCTTGAAATTAAGCCCTGCTGGTCTTCAAAGCCAGATATTCTGGGGGCTCTTCTTCCCAATGGAGGACTCCAGGGCTCAGGAGCCTCATGTGGAGCTTGAGCCCCTAGCTGCTTGGAGAGAATCTCTGCAATTGTAATTATCATTCCACTTGTGGGCCACCCACTCCAAGGTATGGATCTTGATTATACTGTATGTCTGCCCCTCTGTCTTCTTATGGTTCCTTCTCTATATCTTCAATAGTATAATATTCTTTCTGCTAGTCTTCTGATCTTTCTCATCAATAGCTGCTCTGTAAACAGTTGTAATTTTGGTGTGTCCATGGAAGGAGGTAAGCTCAGGGTTTCCTACTTCACCATCTTGGGCATCAACTTGAACCTATTTATTTTCAAATGGGCATTGGTATATATTTTGCTGATGATGTTTTACTTAGATATATGTATATAAGTATTTCCTACTGGAAGTATGAAACAAACCAACTGAATAATAAAGACTCATAACTATTTAAATGAACTTCATCCCGACAGGATGCATATTTAGAAGTATAATCCTCAAAAAGGTATTAAAAACAACACTTACAGGAGAAATAAAGAGGAAATTATTCAATGACAGTGAGTCCTTTTTTCTCATTCACAACACTATCATAGATAAAACTTATGTCTTTGCACTCATACGGTTTGATGGATAAAAAGTAAGCATTCTTTAATGCAAAATAAGACCACAATGAAATATCATTACACATCCACAAGGATGAATAACATTAAAAAGACAGACCATAAGAAGTGTTGGCAAGTATGCAGAAACACTGGAAGTGCTAGTGGGAATATAAATGGTACAACCACTTTGGAAAAAAGTTTGATGATTCATTATAAAATTAAACATCATTCACCATATGACCCAGCAATTCCACCCCTAGGTATTTACCAAAGAAAAATAAAAACACATGTCTATGCAAAGACTTGTACATGGATATTCATAATAGTTTTGTTGGTGATAGCTGAAAACTGGAAGTAACTCAAATATCCAGCAACAGGTGAATGGATAAACAAATTGTGTTATATGCATACAATACTACTCAGATAAAAAGGAAACTACTGATTTATACAATATGGATCAATATCAAAAACCTTACACTGAGCAAAACAAGGAAGATACAAAAGAGTATATAATGTATGATTCCATTTATAAGAAATTCTAGAAAAGAGAAAACTAATTTATGGTGACAAAAATAGAGCAGCAGTTGCCTCAGGGAAGGACCTGACTGCATAGGAACATGAGGACTCCTTTAGAGTCATGAGATGTTTTGTATCTGTAAAAAGTATATAAATATGTATATGTATATATAAATGTATGTATATGTATAATATGTATATATATGTATAAATTCACTGAACTGAGAATTAAGTATTCATACAGATAAACAGATTTTCAAATGACTAACTGAGCTACCCAAAAATTAAATTTACCTTGTGGGAGGGTAGAGGTTAATCTACAGGTTAAGACACCATTTGGCATGTTGAGTGGATTGACACATTAAATGGGTAGTTGAAGTAGATGATCTTTAATCTCCTTCCCAATCATGAGATACTCTGACCACCATTTATAGAGAATATCACTTTCCATCCTAAAATGGCCCATTTATATACTTTTTTTAATCTGGGAAGTTTTACTATCTTGGCATATAATAACAGTCAGAAAAATACACTGCAGGTCAGGGGCCCCTATATCCATGGTTCTTTAAAGTAATAAAGAAAATATGAATCAAATACTATATCCCAAGAAAGATCTTACCAGCTGTGCAGCCAAGACACTTGAGAACTCACTATTCATGGCATATGGGAGTGCTGTTTGTGCTCTTGAACCATATGTAGTCTGGAACCTCTTCTTTATCTCATTCAGAAAATTAAAGGCTCGCGAACGCTCAAAATCCTGAGGAGATGAATACAGAGTTAACACTAAACAAAAATGATATGGATGATTAAAAACAACCAAAAGAACAGCTAATATTTACTGAGCAATGATTCTACGAGGAGGAACTGACCTCATTTTACAGATACAGAAACAAAGGCTCTAAAAAGAAACTAACTTGCCAAAAGTGAAACTAGTAAATGAAAGAGCTGAGTTGAATCCAAATGTTAGATTACTGCCAACTAAGATCACAATACCTACGCTAGCATCTTAAGAGCAGGAATTGGGTTTTACTCCAACCATATCTTTCACAGGATCTATTAGAAAGCCCAGCACAAGAAGATGCTTGAGAAATCCATTGTAATAGTACAGTCTTTCACACACAAAGATAACACTATTGACATAAACTTTTAATTAACTTTTTTCAGTAGTGGAGGTATATTTGAAAAGATCAAGGAATGTGCTCTTGTCTAGTTCCAGTCAAAAACTGTGTGTATGTGTATAACCTATACACAAAAGTACAATTATAGCTTAAGAAATTTAAGACTCAACTCTGACCAACCCAAATTTAGTGCTATTTCTCACCTACTCCCAGCACTTTCACATCAGTCATTTCAGATATAACTGGATTTTAAAATAATTTTAGAAAATACTGTGAAACCAGGGAATGTAAGTCATTGTGATAATCACTATGGTTGCCACACATCTCCAATTCACCTAAGATGAGTAGTCTAAGCCAAGAATTCTTAAAGTTGGGTCAATGGTCCAAATTCAAGGGGCCAATGTATTTGGATTAAAAAAAAATCTCATTATTATTTTCACCGAACTTTAACTCAAATTTCAACTGTGAATGTAGTAACAAAATAGAGTAGTATTAAACAGTATCTGGGACTCTGTCACCAAGAGAAGTCTTTTTTGCATATATCATCAGTTACAGACATCTCTCAAAATATCATTAACACTTATCACCACATCAAAACTATGTTTATTAAACCCATGACTATATCTTGTTATTAGTGAATTCATAAAGAAGCATATATTACTAAATCAATATTTAAACTATTTTGAATACTGTGAAAGTCACTCAGTTGTGTCTGACTCTGTGACCCCATGGACTGTAGCCTGCCAGGCTCCTCTGTCCATGAAATTCTCCAGGCCAGAATACTGGAGTGGGTAGCTGTTCCCTTCTCCAGGGGATCTTCTCAACTCAGGAATCAAACCCAGGTCTCCTGCATTGCAGGCAGGTTCTTTATCACCTGAGCCACCAGGGAAGCCCTGAATACTGAATTTCAACATAACTGGTATTACTAGGTTGGTGCAAAAGTAATTTTGATTTTGTATTGTTGAACTTTGCCATTTGATATTGAAATACATTTTTAAATACATATGGTTATGTTACATATCATTTTAATGAGCATTTCTTGTTTTATGATTTTTGCTAATTATTACTTGCTAACTATATGTATTTTAGACTATGGAAATGATATTAGGCAAAAAGCAAATCTGAGTGATTTTCTTATTTGAGTTCAATATAGGTCATAGCTGCAGAGACAACTCACATCAACAATGTGTTTGGCCCACGAACTGCTAACAAATGTACAGTGCAGTGGTGGTTCAATGAACTTTTCAAAGAAATCAAGTCTTGACAATAAGAACCACAGTGGCTGGCCATCAGAAGTTGACAATAACTAACTGAGAGCATCATCAAAGCTGATTCTCTCACAACTACATGAGAAGTTACCCAAGAACTCAATGTTGATCATTCTATGGTCATTTGGCAATTGAGGGAAATTGGTAAGGTGAAAAAGTTTGATAAGTGGTTGCCTACTGTTGTTGTTGAGTCACTCAGTTGTGTCCAACTATTTGCAACCCATGGACTGCAGCATGCCAGGCTTCCCTATCCTTCACCATCTACCAGAGCTTGCTCAAAATCATGTCCATTGACTCAGTGATGCCATACAACCATCTTGTCCTCTGTCGTCCCCTTCTCCTCCTGCCTTCAGTACTTTCCAGCATCAGAGTCTTTTCTAATGAGTTGGCTCTTTGCATTAGGTGGCCAAAGTATTGGAGCTTCATCATCAGTCCTTCCAAAGAATAGTCAGGGATGATTTCCTTTAGGATTGACTGGTTTGATCTCCTTGCAGTCCAAGGGACTGTCAAGAGTCTTCTCCAACACCACAGTTCAAAACCATTAATTCTTCGGCGCTCAGCTTTCTTCACAGTCCAACTCTCACATCCATACATGACTACTGGAAAAACCATAGCTTTGACTATATGGACCTTTGTTGGCAAAGTAACGTCTCTGCTTTTTAATGTCTAGGTGGGTCATATTTTCTCTTCCAAGGAGCAAGCACCTTTTAATTTTATGGCTGCAGTCACCATCTGCAGCAATTTTGGAGCCCAAGAAAATAAAGTCTGTCACTCTTTCCATTGTTTCCCCATCTATTTGCCATGACGTAATGGGAACAGGTGCCATGATCTTTGTTTTTTGAATGTTGAGTTTTAAGTCAGGTTTTTTGCTCTCTTCTTTCATCTTCATCAAGAAGTTCTTTAGTTCTTTGCTTTCTGCCATAAGGGTGGTGTCATCTGCATATCTGAGGTTATTGATATTTATCCCAGCAATGTTGATTCCAGCTTGTTCTTCATCCAGTCTGGCATTTTTCATGATGTACACTGCATGTAATTAAATAAACAGGGTGACAATATACAGCCTTGACATACTCCTTTCCCAATTTGAAACCAGTCTATTGTTCCATGTCCTGTTCTAAGTGTTGCTTCTTGACCTGCATACAGGTTCTGCAAGAGGCAATTAAGGCGGTTTAGTAGTCCCATCTCTTTAAGAATTTTCCACAGTTTGTTGTGATTCACAGAGTCAAACGTTTTAGTGTAGTCCATGAAGCAGAAGTTGATTTTTTTTTTAATTCTCTTGCTTTCTCTATGATCCAACAGATGTTGGCAATTTGATCTCTCTGGTTCCTCTGCCTTTTTTAACTCCAACTTGAACATCTGGAAGTTCACAGTTCATGTACTATAGAAGTCTGGCTTGGAGAATTTTGAGCATTACTTTGCTAGCATGTGAAATGAGTGCAATTGGGCAGTAGTCTGAACATTCTTTGGCATTGCTCTTCTTTGGCACTGGAATGAAAACTGATCTTTTCCAGTCCTGTGGCCACTGCTGAATTTTTTAAATTTGCTGGCATACTGAATGCAGCATTTTAACAGCATCATCTTTCAGGATTTGAAATAGCTCAGCTGGAATTCCATCACCTACACTCTTTGTTCATAGTGATGTTTCCTAAGGCCCACTTGACTTTGCCCTCTAAGATGTATGGCTCTAGGTGAGTGATCACACCATTGCGGTTATCTGCATCATGAAGATCTTTTTGTATAGTTTTTCTGTGTACTCTTGCCACCTCTTCTTAGTATCTTCTGCTTCTGTTAGGTGCATACTGTTACTGTCCTTATTGTGCTCATCTTTGTGTGAAATGTTCCCTTGGTATCTAATTTTCTTGAAGAAATCTCCAGTCTTTCCCATTGTACTGTTTCCTTCTATTTCTTTGCATTGTTCACTTAGAAGTCTTTCTTATCTCTCATTGCTATTCTTTGGAACTCTCCATTCAGATGGGTATATCTTTCCTTTTCTCCTTTGCCTTTCCCCTCTTTTTCTCAGTTATCTGTAAGGCCTCCTCAGACAAGCTCTTTTCCTCCTGAGCTGACCACAAATCAAAAATAGATCATCATTTTGAAGTGTTATCTTCTCTTATTCTACACAACAACAACAAACCACTTCTTGGTTGGATTGTGATGTGCGAGAAAAACTGGATTTTCCACAACAACCAGCTCAGTGGTTGAACTGAGATGAAACTCCAAAGCGCTTCCCCATGCCAAACTTGCACCAAGGAAAAAAAAAAGGTATTAGTCACTGTTTGGTTGTCTACTGCCCATCTGATCCACTACAGCTTTCTGAATCTTGGCAAAACCATTAACATCTGAGAAGTATGCTCAGCAAATTAAGGAGATGCACCAAAAATTGCAATGACTGCAGCCGGCATCAGTCAACAAAAAGGGCCCAGTTCTTCTCTGCAGCAATGCCCGGCCACTCGTCACATAACCAATGCTTCAAAAGTTGAATGAATTGGGCTATGAAGTTTTGCCTCATCTGCCATATTTACTTGACCTCTTGCAAACTGACTACCACTTCTTCAAGCATCTCAACAACTTTTTGCAGGGAAAATGCTTCCACTTTTGCAGGGAAAATGCTTCCACGACCAGCAGCACACAGAAAAAGCTTTCCAAGAGTTCATCAAATCCTAAGGCACAGATTTTTTTTTGCTACAGGAATAATCAAGCTTATTTCTCATTGGCAAAAATGTGTTGATTGTAATGGTTCTTATTTTGATTAATAAATATGTGTTTGAGCCTAGTTATAATGATTTAAAATTCAGGGTCCAAAACTGCTATTACTTTTGCAGCAACCTAATAAAATCATGCATTTAAAAAATTCTGGGAGTGATCCATGAGCAGCAAAGAGGTCTGTGATACAATAAATGTTAAGAACCACTACCTATGGCAATCATGCCAATTCCATGGCTCTTGTCTGTGATCAATTTAAAAATAAGTACATAACCTAGTCCTAGCCATAAGGCATGAAAAGTCCACTTTGAAAGTGGGAGAAGGGAAAGGTGTGCCTCGGGAGTTTCCTCATTCCTGCAGGAAGAGACTTGAGAAGACATAGCCCCTCTTTTTTGGACACAAATAAATAAGCACATAGCTCTTTGAAACCATAAGGGAAATGTGTCCAAGAAGAAGTCGACACTAGGATTGCAGAGAGGAGAGAGGACCTTGATGGCACTGTTAAGGTATTGAGCATTTTGCATCAAACTACAAATACTCAAAAACAACCTACCAATGTAAACTATGGGTTTACAAAGTTGGTTATAATGTGTTGTGATTTTGTTTTCCCAAAGTCCACATACATTAAAAAATTCACTAACTACTGACTAAAGGAGTGAAATAATCTATTTACTATTTCAGATAAATTTTGAGGTTCTGATACTGAAGAATCATAATAATGAACACCAATTCTCACTATACAATAAATTAAGTGTAGAAGTTATAATAAATGGTTCATCTAAAACTCTACAAAACCAAACTGATTTGCATATGCCCAGATATCAACTTTTTCTGTGATTTGCTGCTTTATATGACAAATGCAAAGCATAAAAAACAATTTTGAGCTATAGAAAGTTATATTTGCGTCAACTTTACCCACCACAGATACAGATAATTAAGAACTAACTCTACTAATGTTACACATAGTTAAAGAGCAACATGTCCTCAAATTACTTACATCATCAGTGATACAAAGATATACAATCCTGTCTTGGCAGATGTAATGAAACAGATAACTGTAGAATAAAAGATATAAAACTTACTGTGGTTATGAGCAACATCTCTTTCACTTCTATCTTCTATCTACGTATAAGAAATTTTAGAACTGCCAACATGACCATATTATTTACAAATACTGTCTATTTTCCCTCTCCCCTATATACCTATTTCTCTCAAGTCAAACTTGATAGAAATAAATAAGAAATTAAAACAAGGTCTCTATCCTATCTAAATAGTGCAACATCATGCACATTATTCATAAAAATAATATCTAAGAAAGCATACTTGGACTGTTTTTGCTCTGCTGCACGGCATGCCGGATCTTAGTTCCCTGACCAGGGACTGAACCCAGGCCCAGCAGGGAAAGCACTGAATCCTAACCACCGGATTGCTAGAGAAGTCTCAGATTCTTAAGGTTTGAACAAGAGATGACATCTGAAGGACACATAATTAAGATAAACACCCAAATGGGCCACACAGAGCAAACATTTTTTTCTACCAGATACTCAACAATGACATATATTTGGCATCAACTCAGAGCCAGTTACTGGGTTAGGTGCTGAGGATACAAATAAGCAAAATCATCAGTCCATGCCTTCAGAGAATGAAAGTATAGGCAACTGTGGAACTGCATAGTAAGGAGGATGATAAAGAGTTAGAGGGGAGGGGAAGAGTTAAAGGCAGTACATGGTGCTATAGGGATATAGAAGAGACACCTTTATCTATATAGAGGAGTTTGGCAAAGGGTAACTGGAGGACATCCCGGAGCACATATCTGAGCTGAACCTGAAGACTAAGTAAGAGATGGCAAGAAGAACAAGTGAAGACCAACAGGCTTAAGGGCTTTGAGATAAAACAGCACATAAGGGTTTGAAAGTAAAATTAATTAACATGGCTAAAGTGTAGAATGTACAGAACAAAAATAAATGGCTTCCACAAAGGAGGCTGTAAGTAAGCAAATACTTTCAAATCTTGTGTAAGGTTTTCAAGTCTCACTATATCTATATAATCCTAAGAACAACGATCAAGCATCAAACGGTCTTAGCAAGGGGAGTGTGATCAGAACTGACACAGAAAAAGGATGCTTTGGCTAGAGTAAGAGAACTAATCAAAAGGAGGAGCAGGCAGGAGACTACTAAGTAGAACACTGAAGAAAACAAACTAAAGTACCATGGGCAACGAAGAAGGAACAGATAAAAGAACTTGAGGACTGGCTATTGGGGTTGAGGCAGAGGGGTAATTTGATTTTGCTTCCCAGATTTCTACTCTGGGCAAGTAGATACACAAGAGTAGCTGCTGAATTGTATCACTAATGTTCACATAGAGGTTTGATATGAATTATAAGGAGGTGTTAGAACTCAAATGTCTTCCTCCACCACTCTGAAACTGTTCACATCAACTCCACCAATCATTTCCACACTCCATATCCAGTGGCTCTCTCTGACACATTTGATACTGCTGACCATTTCCTTCCTCTAGAAACTGCTCTCTCTTCACTAGATTTTTTGACACCAGGCTTGCCTGGTTTATATGGTAATCTCTTTCCCTCTCTGTTGATGCTTTCCAGCATCCTCAGCCCCCTGCTTTTCTCACAAAGACTCCTTGGAGGGTGGCACCCACTTTCATGTTTTGCTGCTGATACCTGTTTTCAGCTAATACAATTACACTGATTTCCAAATCTAAATCTGACCTATCTCCTGAGCTCAAGACCTGAATATGCTACTGTTGGCTAGATATATCTAACTAGACATACCATAGACAAACACAGCAGGTACAAAAATAGAAGTCACCATTCCCCCCACAAAATTTGTTTCTGCTAAACCACACTTTTTGCCTTTTCATACTTTTCATGGGGTTCTCAAGGACTTTAGAAGTTCTTTGGAAGGACAGATGCTGAAGCTGAAACTCCAATACTTTGGCCACCTGATGCAAAGAACTGACTCATTGGAAAAGACCCTGATGCTGGGAAAGATTGAAGGCAGGAGGAGAAGGGGACGATATAGGATGAGATGGTTGGATGGCATCACTGACTCGATGTACATGAGTTTGAGCAGGCCACAGGAGTTGGTAATAAAACACAGAAGCATGGTGTGCTGCAGTACATTGGGTTGCAAAGAGTCAGACACGACTGAGTGACTGGACTGAACTGAAACCACACTTAGAATTGATGCTTTCAAACTGTGGTGCTAGAGAAGACTCTTGAGAGTTCCTTGGACAGCAAGGAGATCAAACCAGTCAATCTTAAAGGAAATCAATCCTGAATACTCATTGAAAGTACTGATGCTAAAGATGAAGCTCCAATACTTTGGCCACCTGATGCAAACAGCTGACTCCTTGGAAAAAACTGATGCTAGGAAAGATTGAAGGCAGAAGAAGAGGTCGACAGAGTGAGATGGTTGGATGACATCACTGATTCAATGGATGTGAACTTGGGCAAACTCCAGGAGATAATGAGGGACAGGGAACCTGGCATGCTGCAGTCCATTGGGTCACAAAGAGTCAGACACAATTGGTGATTGGACAACAACAACAAAACCACACTTGGGAGTACCTTGGCGCAAAGACCATAGGAGGTAATGAGGTATGGTTGCTGCCATCAAGGAGCCTATAGTCAGGGAACAGAGACAAAAAAGGAAGACTGCAATTATAAAACAGTGTCAGAAGTGATATAATGAATAAATACAGGATACTATGCTGCTGCTAAGTCACTTCAGTCGTGTCCAAGTCTGTGCAACCCCATAGACGGCAGCCCACCAGGCTCCCCTGTCCCTGGGATTCTCCAGGCAAGAACACCGGAGTGGGTTGCCATTTCCTTCTCTAATGCATGAAGGTGAAAAGTGAAAGTGATGTCACTCAGTCGTGTCCTACCCTCAGTGACCCCATGGACTGCAGTCTTCCAGGCTCCTCCGTCCATGGGATTTTCCAGGCAAGAGTACTAGAATGGGGTGCCATTGCCTTCTCTGACAGGATACTATGGAGACACATAAAAAGGGGGCACCTGGCACAGTCTTGGAGTTTTCAGGGGTTTCTAGAAGAGGAAACATAAGCTCAGGAAGACAAACGCAAATTTTGAAAAAGTAACAGCTATTGCAGAGGCTAAAAAGAGTGAACGAACCCAGAATTGATATGCACGTAACTAAGTATGGCTGAAGAACAAAACTGAGGGCTCAAGTAATGACAGATGGGGCCAGAAGAGGCAAATCTTGAAGAATTTTTCAAGCTGACTTATGAAACTTTACCCTGAGTACCTGGTGAAGGAAGGGACATTATTAGAATCGCCCTTTTAGAAGGATTAAAGTGAAAATTAGAAAGTATTTCATTTGGGACATGTAAAATGAGCAAAAATGTACCAGGGGACCTAGGAGGGGAAGGACATTCCAAGATGCAAGATCAAAAATATATATATACCAAAGCTTAAAATAACATAGATTGGTCTGGGAATGACAAAGATATCTATAGAGACAAAGATGGAAAAGTCAGAAATAGACAAAATAATGAAGGCTTAGTTTGGGTTTTAAGCAAGAAAGTATAATCTTAGGAATGTTAAATACAGATTTAAGGAGGGACCAACTAGAAGCAGAAAGACCAGTTGTGGTTTAGTCGCTCAGTCATGTCCAACTGTTTGCAACACCATGGACTGTAGCCCACGAGGCTCCTCTGTCCATGGAATTCTCCAGGCAAGAATGCTGGAGTGGGTTGTCATTTCCTTCTCCAGGAGACCTTCCTGACCCAAGGATCAAACCTGTGTCTCCTGTGCTGCAGGTGATCTGCATTGCAGGTGGATTCCTTACTGACTGAGCCACCAAGGGAGCTGAAAAACCAGTTAGGAGGAGGTCATTAGGAATGAGAAACAATGAATGCCTGAACAAACACTATGATGAATGTGGAGAGAGGAGACTAAAATACCTCTTGTAGCAGAATGGCAAAGATTTGGTGAAGAAGTCAAATGTGATTCTGAAGTTTTAAGCTTAGCCAGCTGAATGACTGGTGATGCTATTAATGAAAGAAAGAAACAGCAAGAAGGTCAGATTTCAGGAAGAAATGATTTTCATACAGTAAAATGGAACTTTTTCTTTGGGTATACGTAGTAACACTGGAAAAGACCCTGATGTTGGGAAAGATTGAAGGTGGGAGGAGAAGGGAATGACAGAGGATGATGGTTGGATGGCATCACCAACTCGATGGACATGAGTTTGAGTAAGCTCCGGGAGTTGATGATGGACAGGGAAGCCTGGCGTGCTGCAGTCCATGGGATCACAAAGAGTCGGAAATGACTGAGTGAAGTGAACTGACTGAAAGAAAAGATATGTTTGATTGGGATAATGGAACATGATTATAGGAAAGAAACCAAGGTAGAAGCTTAAAAAGAAAGAAACAACTCAGTGACGGATACTTACTCCAAATGAGACCAGGTAGGACTGGTTAAGGATGCAGGCAGAAAAACACAGCAGATAAGTAACATTGCTTTCTTGCAGTATAACCACATTTTAATTGGATTACATAGCCAACTTCCCTTAGAGTTAGATATGGCTATGTGATAAGTTCTGCCTGATAAAATGTGAGTGGAAGGTACATATCCTGCTTCCCAGTCTTGCCTCTAAAAAGATGACACATGCTTTCCCTGAGCATTTTCCTGAGAACTGACTAGAAACACGATCGTTAAGCCCAGCAAATTTTTTAAGAAACCCTAAAGCCATACTCACGAGCAACTGGGGTCATTTAACCCCTAGGTAATTTCTCAGACCCTAAACTACATCAGAGAGTAGTAAACTACAGAACCTGTGCAGTTCCCAAAGATGACAAACTCACTAATACCCATTTTGGACATGGCCACAGAGGATAATGTACCAGGAGGAGCCTCTGGGAGAACAAAGGGAGAAAAGATGAAGAAATTCTTCCTGCAAAGCAGAACCAGTCCTGGGTCAGAACAGGAGTCTCTGAAATTGCTGTGTGGTAGTTATTTGAATACTGCTGGGAAGCAGTGACATCTGCATGTCAGTAGGCCACAGGAGTCATCTCTGGATATGATGGAGAGGACTGTATCACCCAGACTGTCTGGACCTGGAGCTGGACAAAGCGATCAGATAAATCTTTGGGGCCACTTCCTGCAGAGAGGAAGTGTGTTTTTTGGGGAAGAAGAGCACATCCAAATATTGTGGAGGCCCAGAACAGTAGACTGGAAGATTGTGAGCTATCTCCTGATACCCTATAATTTCTTCCAGAGTAATGGAGTTTTAGCTGAGCACATGGCTACATAGCTAGAAATGACAAATTTCAGTCTCCATTTCCAGCTAGGTTAGCTACATAACGATGTAGTGAACAATACTATCAGCCACTTCTGGAATGTGCCTTAAAAAATACCAGAACTGAAGAAGCTGCCTTGGCCAGAATTCGAAGGCACTAATTAAAACTGGCAGAGCCACTCCAACAGTCCTGAAGTCTTCATCTCTGGGCTATCTCATAAATTAACACTGTCTTTTAGGGTCTCTCTGTTGCAGTAGCTTACACTAAATCCTAAATGATATAAGTAGTTCTGGAAACCAACAAGGACCTCCTCCTGAGATAGGGTCTAAGGAAATTAGGGTGAGTTAGGTAGCAAAAGATTTTTAAGTATTAAGGAGGAAGGTTGAGGCAATATTTATGATTACTAAGATTTCCCACCTATGCCCCCTTCAATTCATTCTCTAACCAGCCACAACAGTGATCTTTCTAAAGCAAAACCTTACCATGTCACACCCCAGCTGGAAACATTCAATGCCTTCTCATTGTGCACTGTGTAATGTACAACCCCTTAACATGGCCTATGAGGCCCTATAGGACTTCTCTTCTGTCAATCTCTCTAGCTTTATTTTCATGACATTGTGCACCAGTCACAGAGAATCACCCGAAGTTCACTAAATATGCATTATGAGCTCATGTCTCCATACTTCTCTACCAGCTGTTCCTTCTACCTGAAATACCACCCCCTACCCACTACCTTCTACTCTCTACTGTGATTATCTATGAATTTGACCATCTCCTTCATTAAACTATAACCTCCATTAAACAACGAGGACAAATACTGAGTAATTTCTTGTATCTCCAGCACCACCAAAGTGTCTGGTGACAGTTAAGTGCTCAGTAAGTATTTACAGAAAGAATGAACAAATAATTATTATTTATCATAACTATATCAAGTTTCACATATCCTAGAGCTCTATAGCAGAGTCACTTTTATATCTAACATTTCCATATTGTTCTTTAAAATATGAGTAACACTTAGGTGACAGAATAAAATAATTTTTAGTTAAATTTAAAATTAATAGAACCAGACATTTTCTAAGCTGGTAAAGATTATTGTTCTGTCAGCTTATTAAAATTATCTACTGAGAAGCTTGCTTTTCTAGTTTTCTACTGTTCTGAGTATAATAATATAATTCATTTCTTTTACCCACTACCCACACAGAGCAGAACTCACTTGCCATGTGAGTACGTTAGTTTGTTATTTTCAGAAGGTATCTTAGCCAGAATCTGCTCTGTCACCTCCAGGAAGTTGCCTCCACACCAAGCATGTTTGGCAAGGATAGTGGTTCCCCTGGCAACAACAGCAAAAAGAATGGCCATGGCTTCAATCTATCAAAAAGAAAAAAAAGAAACATAAGATTTAGAATATTTCTTTGATATAACCTTTCAAAAGTAACTTACTATCTATCATTTACCAACATCCATCTGGAGACAATACTGACCAAGGCACTGTAAGAGTAAACAGAACAGACTTAACAAGGTCACAGTCTTATACAAGCCTAAAACATACTGATGTGCATTCAAATATAGAGACAAATCAAATGGATACATATATATATACTTTTATGTATATGTGTGTGTATACAATGCAATGCATATGATACATACATACACACACAATTACATTGATAGATAGGTTGCATTTGCAAATTATACAGCACAAATTGATATCACCCTCTGAAAAGCAATGACCATAGATGGCAAAGGGACAGAAAGATGTCTTCATTCTTTAATGAAGTGATCTCATCTTGAAAATTTATCCTAGGGAAATAGTTCAATAAAAGTTAGACTCTAGATTTACAAATACATGTATTATAGTTCAATAAAAGTTAGATTCTAGATTTACAAATACATGTATTATCAATACTAATAGCCCATATTTATTAAGTACTTACTATATGCCAGGCACAATTTTAAACACTTTACATTTATTAACTCATTTAATCCTTACATCAATTAAATTAATACACTATTATGACACTTACAGTAAAATGAGGAAACTGAAGGATAGATGACTTACATAATTTATCCAGAATTACAGAACTAAAATTACAGTGGCAAAAGTTGTGATTTAAACTGAGGAAGTATGATTCTAGTACCCACAATTTTATCTCTATACTATATACTGCCTCTACTATGAAGGCATTAACCATCACAGGAACAAAGTGAAAATAACCCAAATCTTCCACAAGAAAGGAATGGTTCTATAAATTATTGTAAGATCTTTTATAAACAAAATATTTGAAAAACAGTACAGCATGAGTTTAAGACTATAGTAATACCTGGGAGATACTGCAGGTTCAGTTCTAGACTACCACAATAAAGCAAATATAACAATAAAACAAGTAACATGAACTTTTTGCTTTCCCAATGTATACAGAAGATATGTTTATAATATGCTATAGTCTACTAAGTGTGCAATAGCATTATATCTTAAAAAATAATATTCATGTCTTAAATAAAAAATACTTGATTGCTAAAAAATGCTAACCATCATGTGAGCCTTCAGCAAGTCATAATCGTAACATCCAAGATGACTGATCACAGATCACCATAACAAATAAAATGAAAAAGTTTGAAATATTGCAAGAATTATTAAAATGTTACACAGAGACATGAAATGTGCAAAATATCATTGGAAAAGTGATGCTGATAGACCTGTTCAATGCAGGGTCGCTACAAACCTTTGATTTGTTTAAAAAAAAAAAAAGCAAAATCCATGAAGCACAATAAAGCATACTGCAATAAAAAGAGGTTTGTCTGTATTTTCCTCATATTTATGAATTTATACTATCTTTCCCCACAGAACAATCAGGTTTCTCTTATTTAATGCCATAAACTTATAAAAGGGATGAACAAATGTCTTCCTATTCTTCAGCTAACTCTTCAACCTAATGTTATTTGTTAACATGTTCCATTTCATCCAATAAGCCAGAGTCATCCTGGGTGGCAGAGTGAGAATCTCTTATTAAAAATTCAAATCCCTGGTATAATCTCCTGAAATTCTGTTCAAGTAGGCCTGAGGTAGGGCCCTGAAATATACATTTAAGCCAACCCAGTCTGGATGCAGGTGATTCACAGGACCACATTTTATGAAACACAGCAATTATATTGAGGTGAGGGATTCCCTCTTGGAATGTCCTTGGTAAGGATAGTATACAGAAGTGCTCATCTGTCTCTTGAGCTGAACTCCTCTTGAGGTCTCTTCATTTCACTCTCTAAATGAAAGTGTTTCAAGGGTTGTGTTCTCAGCCATCTTCTTTCTGGATTTCTCCAAACACATATGTAGTAGCATGTCTTAATTTCCAAATGACTCTCTCATACATTATATCCCTTGATTCTAAAAACCTCAACTGGTGGAGGAATAGGACGGGGAGACCACTTTCTCCCCCACAAATTCATCAAAAGATCATTTGAACGCTGAGCAACTTCCACAAAACAACTTCTGAACGCTGGCAGAGGACCCCAAGCACCCAGAAAGGCAGCCCATTCTCTTCGAAAGGAGGTAGGACAAAATATAATAGACAAAAAGAGAGACAAGAGTCTGGGACGGAGACCCATCCTGGGGAGAGAGTCGTGAAGGAGGAGAAGTTTCCAAACACCAGGAAACCCTCTCAATGGCGGGTCTGTGGGGAGTTTGGAATCTCAGAGAGCAACATAACAGGGAGAAAGAAAAAGAAAACTCACAGAATACAAGCCTAACTGCAACTGCCAGTGGAAGAAGTAGCCCAGATGCTCGTGTCTGCCAGCAGCAAGCAGGTGCTGAACAGGGAGGCGCAGGCTGCACTGCTTAGGGTAAGGACCAGGCCTGAATGCCCTGAGGGCAATCTGAGGGAGCTAAGGTGAGATAGCAACCCAAACCATGGGGTAGCCAGAGAGAGGAAAAAAAAGAGAGAGAGAGAACTTTCCCACAAAAAGCTCTAACCTAAGGCACAGCCTGGGCAGCTCACAGACAATCACCAAAGGAGTGCTGGCTGGCTGCGGACAGGCCTCTCGCCCACTGGAGGCAGAGAGGCAGGCGTGCAACAGCCATAGTCCAAAGGCGAGGGGCCATCTCAGTCCCAGAGACAGCATCCTCCACGAAACTGTGAGCAGGCTCCCAGATGCTAACCACATCTTCCTGGGATCCTGGATGGTTGACATCTGCCAGGAGGGTCACAGTCAGAGGAGACACATGGCACAACTGCAACAGTGCTCTTGCAGTGCACCTGGGAAACCAAGGTGCCAGGACCAGGGAAGAGATTAAGATGAACAGCCCACATGGGACAGTGCGCTCACTAAAAACCTGGTCACCTGAGCTGCTCGGACCTGGGAAGGGCACAAAATGCATGCCCAACCAAGCCTGTGCCTTTGTGGAGTACCTAAGAATCTGAACCTGAGCAGCTTAGACCTGGGAAGTTCACAAAAACGCAGGGCCCACTTTGGACAGTTCCCCTGCAGAGCAACCTGGAGCCTGAGCAGTGCAGACTGGGAAAGCACAGGCCATCGTGAGCTGGGGCAAACCCCATGTGGTCTATACACTGCGAGCACTCCCCAAACATGCCAGTGATATCTGTTTGCCGTGTTCCTCCCTCCCCACAACACAACTGAACAAGTGAGCCTAAAGAAGTGACCACCTTCGCCCGCTTCTGTCTGCGGAAATTACACTGAAGAGACTTGAAGCCAAAATAAAGAAAGAACAAGGAGCCACTCTAAAAGTGACAGGTGCAACAGATTAAAACCTTTAGTTAGCATTGACTAAGCACTGGAAGGGGCCTATAGACCTTGAGAAGAAGTATAAGCTGGAACAAGGACTATCTGAAACTGAACTGACCCCACACTGCCCTCAGCAGCTCCAGACAAATTCCTAGATATATTTTACTATAACATTTTTTAACTTTTTAAAATTTGTTTTATTTTTAAATTCTTTATTACTCCCTTTTCATTTTTATAATCTACTATCACCTTGCAAAAAAAAGACTATTTTTAAAGCAAATTTCACACATATTTTTCATAATTTTTGTGATTTTGTTGTGTATTCTTAATATTGTATTATTGAGTGTCTAACCTCTACTCTAAATTTTTAATCTTTGCTTTTTGGTATTTGTTATCAATTTTGCACCTTTAAGAATCTAATCTTCAGTACCCATTTTTACTTAGGGGTGTGATTACTGGCTTGACTCCTCTCTCCCCTTTTGACTCTCCTTTTTTCCCACAGGTCACCTCTATCTCCTCCCTCCCCCTTCTCTTCTCTACCCAACTTTGTGAATCTCTTTGGGCATTCCAGGCTGTGGTGAGCACATAGGGAATTGATTACTGGTTAGATGGCTCTCTCCCCTTTTGACTCCCTCCCTTCTCCTCCTGGTCACTTCTGTCTCCCTCATCCCTCTTCTCTTCTCCATGCAACTCTGTGAACCTCTCTGAGTGTCCCCCACTGTGGAGAAGCTTTTCACCATTAATCTAGATGTTTTATCATCAATGCTGTATAGATGGAGAATTCTTGAGGCTACTGTAAGAATAAGACTAAAAGCCAGGGGCAGGAAGCTTAAATCCAAAACTTGAGAACACCAGAGAACTCCTGACTCCAGGGAACATTAATCAACAAGAGCTCATCCAAAAGTCTCCTTACCTACACTGAAACCAAGCTCCACCCAAGAGCCAACAAGTTCCAGAGCAAGACATACCAAGCTAATTCTCCAGCAATGAAGGAACACAGCCCTGAGCATTAATATACAGGCGGCCAAAAGTCATATTAAACCCACAGACATCTCAAAAATCACTACTGGACATTTCATTGCACTCCAAAGAGAAGAGATCCAGCTCCACCCACCAGAACACGGACGCAAGCTTCCCTAACCAGGAAACCTTGACAAGCCACTAGTCCAACGCCATCCACAGGGCGGAACCTCCACAATAAAGAGGAACCACAAACTTCCAGCCTACAGAAAGGCCACCCCCAAACACAGCAATAAACAAAATGAAAAGGCAGAGAAATAGTCAGCAGGTAAATGAACATTATAAATGCCCACCAAACCAAAGAGGAAGAGATAGGGAGTCTACCTGAAAAAGAATTCAGGATAATTATAGTAAAGATGATCCAAAATCTTCAAAACAAAATGGAGTTACAGATAAACAGACTAGAGACAAGGACTGAGAAGATGCAAGAAATGTTTAACAAGGATCTAACAGAAATAAAAAAAGAGTCAATCAATAATGAATAATGCAATAACAGAGGTCAAAAGTGTCTGGAGGGAACCAACAGTAAATAACTGAGGCAGAGGATAGAATAAGTGAGGTGGAAGACAGAATGGTGGAATTAAATGAAGCATAGAGGAAAAAAGGAAAAAGAATTAAAAGAAATGAGGACAACCTCAGAGACCTCTGGGACAATGTTAAACACCCCAACGTTCAAATCATAGGAGTCCCAGAAGAAGAAGACAAAAAGAAAGGCCATGAGAAAATACTTGAGGAGATAACAGCTGAAACACTTTCTAACACCATACACAAAAATAAACTCAAAATGGATTAAAGATCTCAATGTAAGACTAGAAACTATAAATCTCCTAGAGGAAAACAGGCAAAACACTCTGCGACATAAATCACAGCAGGATCCTCTATGACCCACCTCCCAGAATATTGGAAATAAAAGCAAAAATAAACAAATGGGACCTAATTAAACTTAACAGTTTTACACAAAGAAGCAAACTATAAGCAAGGTGAAAGACAGCTTTCAGAAAGGGAGAAAATAATAGCAAACAAAGCAACTGACAAAGAATTAATCTCAAAAACATACAAGCAGCTCCTGCAGCTCAATTCCAGAAAAATATACAACCAATCAAAAAATGGGCCAAAGAACCAAACAGAAATTTCTCCAAATAAGACTAACACATGAAAAGATGCTCAACATCACTCATTATCAGAGAAATGCACATCAAAACCAGAAATGCAAAATCAAAATGAGGTACCATGTCACACCAGTCAGAATGGCTGCTATCAAAAAGTCTACAAACAATGAATGCTGGAGAGGGTGCGGAGAAAAGAGGACACTCTTACACTGTTGGTGGGAATGCAAACTAGTACAGCCACTATGGAGAACAGTGTGGAGATTCCTTAAAAAACTGGAAATAGAATCACCATACGACCCAGCAATCCCACTGCTGAGCATACACACCGAGGAAACCAAAACTGAAAGAGACACATGTACCCCAATGTTCACTGCAGCACTGTTTACAATATCTAGGACTTGGAGGCAACCTAGATGTCCATCAGCAGATGAATAGATAAGAAAGCTCTGGTATACAATGGACTATTACTCAGTTATTAAAAAGAATGCATCTGAATCAGTTCTAATGAGGTGGATGAAACTGGAGCCTATTATAGAGAGTGAAATAAGTCAGAAAGAAAAACACCAATACAGTATATTAACGCATATATGTGGAATTTAGAAATATGGTAATGATGACTCTATATGAGAGACAGCAAAAGAGACACAGATGTAAAGAACAGACTTTTGGACTCTGTGGGAGAAGAAGAGGGTGGGAAAATTTAAGAGAATAGCACTGAAACATGTATGTTATCATATGTGAAATAGATCGCCAGTCCAGGTCTGATGCATGAGACAGGGAGCTCAGGGCCAGTGCACTAGGATGACCCTGAGGGATGAAACAGGGAGGGAGGTGGGATGGGGGCTCAGGATGGGAACACATGTACACCCATGGCTGATTCATGTCAATGTATAGCAAAAACTACTACAGTATTGTAAAGAATTAGCCTCCAATTAAAATAATTAATTTTTTTTAAAAAAAGCTTGATCTGACCCTCTAACATGCTCCAGGTACTGGTCCATTTCTTAAAATCATTTATACACTATCACTGCATCTCTATCTCCTTGTAGTTCTTCAGCTTCCTATAATCTGGCTTTTGCTCTCAACACTCCAGAAAACCATGCCTGTGAAGAGCACCAACAGCCTCTACATAGCAAAATTCTGTATTCACTTCTCTATTCTCACCTCACTTGATCTCTCAAGAATACTCAGCACAGCTAAATAACCCTCCTTCTGGAAACACTCCTACAGGTCTGGCTGTTCCTTCTGTCTCCCTGCTGAATCCTCCTCTGCTAGCTGACCTCTAAATGCTGACTTCCCATGGGGACTGGTTCTGCACTCTCTTAACCCTAAATAAGCTCATCTAGACCTGCCATAATAAACATGCGTTTTTTGCTGAAGACACATTGCATAAAGAAAAAAACGAAAGGCGTAACTACAGCTGAGGGACAAACCAAAGACAAAACCCAAGGTATACCAAATAGTTGAGGCAAAGGTAGATGAATAGAGACCCACAAAGAAGACAGAGGAGGACCAACCAGGAAAGTGAGAGGAAAGCCAGGAAAGTGTGGTGGTCTTGAAGCCAAAGGGGGGGGGGACTTCAAGAAGGAACAAGTGTCACCTCCCAGCTCCGTTCACTGATAACATTAGGACTGTAAAACAGTCACTGAATTTTTACAAGGAAAGAGGCCATTGGTAAGGGTTGGAGAGACATGCTGTGGAGTGGAACAAAAACACAAGAGAAACAGTGATGACAAATCATATGGTCCCTGAGACAAAGAGATGAAAATGTAGCAGCCTTAAAGAAGAAAACTGACTTTAGCAACAATACAAAAGTATCTAGGGTCTTAGTGGACCATAAGTTCTTTATGAAGGGTTATGAGGTAATTGCTTAAAATGCTTATGCTTATGAAATCTTAAAATTACATTAAGTAACAGGGTGTCTTGATCTCTTTAAGTACTCTTGCCATTATAGCCTGTGTTGGTTAGAACGCATGCATAATACTGAGTTCAATTCTGGGACAGTGTATTAAGACTAGACAGAAGTGCAAAGTATGGTGAGAGACTTGGAGACTGTTATCAGCCAAAAAATCGCTAGAGGACTAGAGATATTAAACATGAAAAAGACTTAATGGAATGTGACAGCAATCTTCAAGTTTATATAAAGTGTAATCCAATGGCTCTGTGGGTAAAGAATCCATCTGTAATGCAGGAGACAGAGGAGATAAGGGTTCAATCCCTGGGTCAGAAAGATCCCCTGAAGGAAGAACATGGCAACTCACTGCAGTATCCTTGCCTGGGAAATTCCACTGACAGAGGAACCTGGCAGGCTACAGTCCATGAGGTCACAAAAGAGACATGACTGAGCAACTACGCACAAGCATACAAATCACCTAGAAGGGGGATGACATTATTTGGAATATAACTAGGAACAGTGGATATAAGGATAGCTATGGAAGCTATGCATACAGTGTTTTAGTCAATTTAAAAAGTCCTCAATTTTAAAAATGCCTGACTATTACATACTGGGTATAAAGCCACAGAAACTTTATTCTTCTCTCAGATGTCACTAACAAGCATTTCTTATTTGCTCCTATATTGCTAAAACTCACACCTATAATCAAGTCTCACATACCCCCACTACAATGCTCTTGCAACAGAATCTGTAATGTCTAAAGGAATACTGGAATAATGGAAATAACTATGGTACAAAGAACATTGCATATGAAGTCAGAAAATATGGTTCTGCTAATAATGAGGAGTATGTCAATGCCCGATAAATGATAAAGCGCTATATAAGATCATAGTCAAGAAGAAAAAGAATTAAATTCTAAGCCATAGAGAGAAGAGGAAAAAAAGATAACGAAATATAAAGGAAAGTCGTCTTACCACAGTTCTTCCCTGTTCTCTTACTCACTCCTTGCTTTGTCCCACAGCCATTAACCCTATTCCACTACATTTCTGCTAAGAATCCTGAATGAGTTTCCTGTGGCTGCTGTGACAAAATACCAAAAGATGCAAAGTTGAAAACAGAAATTTATTGTCTCATAGTTCTGGAGGCCAGAAGCCCCAAATCAAGATGTTGGCAGGTCCATGTTCCCTCTAAAATCTGTAGGGGGGAATCCTTCCCTGTCTCTTCCTAGTTTCTGGTGGTTTGCCAGCAATCCTTGGTGTTCTTTGGTGCGTCCATGTCTTCACATGGGAGTCTCTGTGTCTCTTCTCATAAGGACACCTACTCCAGTATGACCTCATTTTAACTTACATCTTAATTATATATGCAAAGACCCTATTTCCAAATAAAGTCCCATTCACAGGGAGCAGGGGTCAGGATTCAACACATGTTTTTTGAGGACACAACAAATCCCCGTCTTGGAAACTCACTGTTCCTCTCAAATCACTCCTAGTCTCCTCCCTCTACATATTGATTATCACCCCAACTTGCCTCCCTGACCTCTCAAAAACCTCTATCTAATCCCTTTCCTTAATCATATTAGAGGCATGTCCTTAGAACAATGGACCAGAATGGCAACCTCCAATTAAAAAGACCTGTTTCTTCTGCCTAAAAAGTTCCAAGGAAAGAACATTTTTGGTTCAGCTGCTGGGGTTCCCCCCACCAAAAAAAGATATCCTCTTGGGGAATCCGAGTGAGAATTCTGAATGCAGTTTTTTCTTATAGAGGAATTATTAGAAATTGTGGTGAAGGTCTTTTAGTCCATTAAATGAAAGGTTATATAAAATGCGACTGGTTGACCTAACAACCAAAATGTCATGAATACCTTTATTTATAGAAAAAAATGCATCCAGGGTTTCAAAAAATCTTACAAAGGAATTTTTGGGTTATATCCATTTGTAAGTAAGAGGCTGCTTGCATTTAAAAAAACTGCTAACAAAACAGCACAGCAACAATATAAATGCTCCTCCTCAGTGGAGGCATCTTCAAATGGAAGTTGAAGATGCCTTCAGAGAACTGAGTATTGAAAAAGGATGACTTGGTGTTTCTCACACTCAAGTCTATGCATTTGGACAATTTTTTTAATTCTGTATTTTTATTTTGATAACATTAAAAATATATAAAGTATCCTGGATTATCTACACGTATACCCATTAAATGAGTGATGGCACACAATTCAGTGTTGCACTTGAATTACAAAGGCATAGGTGCCAAGATATTCCCTAAAATAATAGTGCTTAATTTTTAATGTACTGGAAGCATGTCTGGCTGCTGTTAGGTTGGCACATCCTAAAATCATGACAATCATGACTCAAGCACTCTTGTATTCCTGCTGTGTTTTTAAATCTGTTATAGAGACAAAATTTACCTCTTGCAGTAATGATTTACAAGAGCTGAGACTTTTATCTGATAGTCTAAAAATGACAGTATGGAAAAATAACATTAACACATAAATTATCTCAAGCTAAGCAGAAAATAATACTGAAAGGTGTTTGTATCAAGTGGAAACCAAGTAATACTACAATGCGCTATATGAATAAAGGTAGTGCAACTATTCAAACAGAACAAAGAAATGGAAAAATTAACTTGCCACATAGTGCATGGTAATTGCCAATGCTAAATCAAAAGAAAGCATTCCATATCATTAACTGTATTACTGCAAGGAGATGTATTATGTTTAATCCTTACAACAGTTTATTAGCAGGATGTTTCACAGAATATATGTTAAGAAAATTAAATTTTCCACCCTTGTATCATGGGCCATACTATTAAACTGGCCCATTAAATTAAATGCAGGTGGAGATGGAAGGTGCTCAGGAAGGTGGCACTAGTGGTAAAGAACCTGCCTGCCAATACATGAGACATAAGAGGCCCAGATTCTATCCCTAGGTGGGGAAGATGACCTGGAAGAGGGTATGGCCACCCACCCCAGTATTCTTGCCTGGAGAATCCCATGAACAGAGGAGCCTGGTGGGCTAGTCCATGGGGTCACGAAGAGTGGGACACGACTGAAGCAGCTGAGCACACTGCATGGAACAAGAGAAGGCATAGAAGTGAGAACATGCTAGAGAAGGTTCACAAACTAGCTGGATGAGACAGAACAGTTGGCATTTGGCAAATGAGACGATTTAGGGATAAGGATAATGGCCATATGTAAAAACAAGGCCTCACATAAATTACGTACTTTGTATTTGCTCAAGTAGTCTTTCAATTTCAGTTCAACACATGTTCTAAGCATTCAGTATAGCAGACACTGGAGGCATGAAGACCAGTGAGAAAGGATAGCTATACTCAAGGGAGCCAGAGTACAATATGGAAGACAGAAAGAAACAAATAAATGCAATAAAGTTTAAGAGTGAATAATCTAAGAATATACACAACTGCTCAGAAGATTTCTTGTGATTATCTCATCTTGGACAATGAAAAAATAAAAAAAATGCAGGTGTCAGACTGTATATTGGGAATTTCCTCAGTATACAATTATTTCTTCTTGGAAGAGAGGTCAGTATCTAATTTATCCTCACTAGGTTCTCAAAACCCAGCATAGTGCCTTACATATAATAATCCCTCAAATATTTAATAAATTAATCAACACTGAGCATCTTTTGGTTTTATGGGGGCTTCCCTGGCGGCTCAGATGGTAAAGAATCTGCCTGCAATGCGGGAGACCCAGGTTCAATCCCTGGGAGGGGAAGATTCCCTGGAGAAGGGAATGGCTACCTACTCCAGTATTCTTGCCTGGAGAATTCCATGGACAGAGGAGCCTGGTGGGCTCCATGGGGTCACAAAGAGTTGGACACATCTGAGTGACTTTCATACACACACATAAATGGTAGATAACTTTATATCCAGTAGGACCTGGCAAGAACAATATTTTGATTACCAAGCTATCTCCCTAAGTAAGATAAATGAGTTGAGCTGAGAGTAATGCAGTCCTCACCTCTTCTCAGAGAGGAAATAAGCAAATGACAGAAAACCACCAATTCTGATGCAATAACCTTGGAAGAGACAGAAGAATGAAGAACAATCATTTATATGGGAGAAAAAGAAGATATGTTTATGAAAATCCTGAAATCTGGTCCCAGACCAAGAATATTCTTGTTGGTATTGCAAATATTCTTTTAGGGTGATGCTCTGAGACCCAACCTAATCCTTGTCACTTTCTCAAGACAGGAGATTACCCTGTCAAGTAAAAAATACCTGTTCTGTTTTGCATTCACCACCACCACCATAAAACATCATATTGATTCTTTCTGTTTGCCCCTTCCACACACACTCACAAATATGTAAGCTACTGAGAGTAGCGATCTATCTTATTACCAGCTATATCCCCTGCAGTTAGAAGAGTGTCTAGCTCATATTAGCTGTTCAATAAATGTTTGTAAAACATATGAGTGGCTCTTTCAGTCACAGCCATTCAAAGTGAAAGAATGTCCAAAACATGACAGTATCCTCTGGGATCAAGGATGAGACCATGGAGTTACAGGTAGCTGAAAGCAATTCATAAAACATAAAGATAACTGTTTGTGAGGGTTATGGAAGAGGGAGGTGTAAAGCGTTTCCTCAAGAGTCTAGTACGCATTCAGTTCGTTAAATATCGGCCAATAGTAACAACAAGAACATCACCATACAGGTCTGACGCTGAGGAAATAAGTCTGGGCAGAGAGAGAGAGTTCCTATTTGAACTGAGGAAGAAGAAATGACAACACTAGGCCCTGGAGGAAGGGCTCGCAGAGGGTTACAAACCCAGAAGTAGAAGGTAAGGCAGAAAGTGACGTCATCGAAACTAGGGCGTAGAGTTTTTAGAAGATTCAAGAAATCTCAAGAGATTCGAAACCTACAAAGGGGTCTTGTGGAATACAAAGTGAGGGAAAATTTAACATTTTCTTTTCCCCTTCTGTAACAACTTGTGACGCATTCGGACTCTTTCGCTCGAGGCCTTTTTAGGTGCATAAAACGCACTTCACCCAAAGTGGACCTGTCCGACCATTCGAACTGTCGACACCAGAGAAGCCCTAGTCACCCTTCCATTGCCTCCTATTTCCACCTTCCCGTGAGCATCTCTGCGGTCCCCGTGCCGTCGTCTCTCCGCATGCCACCCCGTTCTCCCCACTGCTTTTACCTGTCCGGGCACCGTGCGAGAACTCGCCGCGTCAGGACAGAACCGCTCGGATCAGCACCGGGTCGCAGGCTGCCGGTTCCCAGAGGAGGCTGGACCGGACGCCACCGTCTTCCGCAAAAAAGCACCCCGCCCGCGCGCGGCCCCCTGGGAATGTGAGCGCTCATCCAATGGGAGCGAGAGGCGGGGCGGGGCCGGCGGCGTTCCCAGTTCTCGTACTTCCCAGGAGCCGCACTGCATCCTGGGAGTGGTAGTTTCGGCTGTCCTATCGACGACGCTGTCGCGCCTGCTCAATCAACAGTTCTCATCATCAACCACATCAAGCGCTATTCCTTAGAGAAAACGAGAGCATGTAGAGCCACCAAAAGCCCAGCATTGAGTTGGTAGGATCAGTGAAGAGCTGAGCTTTACCAATAGTCTGCAGCAGGTAGCATCACCTGTTACTTCATAGACAAGATCTGACAGGAATTCCCTCTACTTTCGCCACGACATTTTTTAACCGCTTTGGGTCGCTGAGCAATCCTTTCTCCCATTTCTTTCAATGATAGTTGTAGAGTAGTAGTAGTAATAATAATAATCAACTACTCTCATTGGCTGTAAACTGCCTCATCCCTTTTACATCCCTATTCCTTCTTACCAACTTGAGCTCCACTAATAAACTCGAACTCCACTAAGAAACTCGTCTGTGTCATGTCTCAACGGCTCTCTGCTTTCTTGCCCTTTGTTGTTCAGTCACCAAGTCGTGTCCAACTCATTGCAAGCCTATGGACTGCTTCCCGACAGGCTTACCAGGCCCTCATCATTTCCCCGAGCTTGCTCAGACTCATATCCATCGAGTCGGTGATGCCATCCAACCATCTCATCCTCTGTCGACCTCTTTTTCTGCCTTCAATCTTGCCCAACATTGGGGTCTTTTCCAATCAGGTGTTTCCATCAGGTGGCCAAAGTATTAAAGCTTCAGCTTCAGCATCAGTCCTTCCAAATCAATTCAGGATTGATTTCCTTTAAGATTGACTGGTTTGATCTCCTTACGTTCCAAGGGACTGTGTAGTCTTTTGAAGCACCATAGTTTAAAGGCATTAATTCTTCCATATTCTGCCTTCTTTATTGTCCAGCTCTCACATCTGTACATGACTACAGGAAAGATTATAGCCAAACAACACAGACTTCTGTTGGCAAAGTGATGTCTTTGCTTTTTAACATATTGTCTAGATTTGTCATAGCTTTCCTGCCAAGAAGCAATTGTCTTCTAATTTCATGGCTGCAGACATACAAGATGAGAGAAACCGCCCCAAGCCTCTCACCACACACAGATTTAACCTCCCCTTCCCAGTCAAAACTCTCAAAGGTGTTGTTAAAACAAATAGACATTTTCCAACCAACAGTGGCAAATATTATTTTCTTGGGCTCCAAAATCACTGTGGATGGTGACTACAGCCAGGAAATTAAGAGACACTTGCTCCTTGGAAGAAAAGCTATGACAAACCTAGACAGTGTATTTAAAAAGCAGAGACATCACTTTGCCAACAAAGGTCCATATAGTCAAAGCTATGGTTTTTCCAGTAGTCTGTACGGATGTGAGAGTTGGACCATGAAGAAGGCTGAGTGCCGAAGAATTGATGCTTTTGAACTATGGTGTTGGAGAAGACTCTTGAGAGTGCCTTGGACTAAAAGGAGATCAAACCAGTCAATCCTAAAGGGAATCAGTCCTGACTATTCACTGGAAGGACTGATGCTGAAGCTCCAATACTTTGACCACCTAATAGGAAGATCTGACTCACTGTAAAAAACCCTGATGTTGGGAAACATTAAGGGCAGGAGGAGAAGGGGATGACAGAGGATATGATCGTTGGATGACATAACCAACACAACAGACATGAGTTTGAACAGACTCTGGGAGATAGTGAAGGACAAGGAAGCCTGGTGGGCTGCAGTCCATGGGGTCAGAGAAAGTTGGACATGATTCTTTTTTTGAAGTGCTTCTGGATATCCACACTAGAGTGCATGCAGAACCATTTAAATAGGTGGCTTTATAATTTTCTAATTTAGAAGTTCTGTTACCATTTCTCCAAGTTATTGAAGAGTGGAATCTCTTTTTATAATACATGATTTTAGATAGTTTGAACTTCTGTAGTAAAGGTTTCAATTTCCATTTCAGTTCCTGTTGTTAACAAGCCTAGAATTATAGAACTGATGATTTATATAACCTAATGTAATCTCCCAACAGTATGGACGACAAAAATTACGAAGTCAAGAAGAGATGGAGCCTGGATTATGAACTAGCTTTCTTACACTATAGGCTCGAGAAATGTCTGGTGGGCTAAAATAAGATACATATATCACACAGAACTCTACTCATATCTGAGAGATCTTGGATTTACATTCTGCTTATCAGGATTGGATCATGATGTATTATTTTGTAGTTCACTAACAAATTCAGTGACTTTTGCTTTGGCAGCATCAAAATCATTCACATTATTGCAATATATCACTGATCATCAGTGCTGTTTATGCTTCTTTTCTCCTGGATATTTGGACTTGGGCACATTTTCTTCCTATTGGTGCTCAAAATAGAATTACCTCGAGAACACCTATTCTCCTTCAAAATTCACAGTCACTAGAGGGAGTGAACACATTATCAATATCTACAAAATCATTGCCTTTTACTATGGAACAGTTTCTCTTTGCAGCTCATTCCAGTTAATGTCGCCACATATCCTGCTCTGCTGGTCTGAGCCATCAATGATTCCAACATCAGCTTTGGCAAAGCATCTGTGAATTACTTCTAAGCTGTCTATTCCATTTGCAAAAAAAAGCAAAATGGCTGTCTGAGGAGGCCTTAAAATAGCTGTGAAAAGAAGAGAAGAGAAAAGCAAAGGAGAAAAGGAAAGATATACCCATTTGAATGCAGAGTTTCAAAGAATAGCAAGGAGAGATAAGAAAGCCTTCTTCAGCAATCAATGCAAAGAAACAGAGGAAAACAACAGAATGGGAAAGACCTCTTCAAGAAAATTAGAAATACCAAGGGAGGATTTCATGCAAAGATGGGTTCAATAAAGGACAGAAATGGTATGGACCTAACAGAAACAGAAAATATTAAGAAGAGGTGGCAAGAATACAGAAGAACTGTACAAAAAAGATCTTCACGACCCAGATAATCATGAAGGTGTGATCACTCACACTCACCTAGAACTGGACATCCTGAAATGTGAAATCAGGTGAGCCTTAGGAAGCATCACTATGAACAAAGCTAGTGGAGGTGATGGAATTCCAGTTGAGCTATTTCCAATCTTAAAAGATGATGCTGTGAAAGTGCTGCACTCAATATGTCAGCAAATTTGGAAAACTCAGCAGTGGCCACAGCACTGGAAAAGGTCAGTTTTCATTCCAATCCCAAAGAAAGGCAATGCCAAAGAAAGTTCAAACTACTATACAATTGCACTCATCTCACACACTAGTAAAGTAAAGATCAAAATTCTCCAAGCCAGGCTTCAGCAATAAGTGAACTGTGAACTTCTAGATGTTCAAGCTGGTTTTAGAAAAGGCAGAGGAACCAGAGATCAAATTGCCAACATCCGCTGGATCATCAAAAAAGCAAGAGAGTTCCAGAAAAACATCTATTACTGCTTTATTGACTATGCCAAAGCCTTTGACTGTGTGGATCACAATAAACTGTGGAAAATTCTGATAGAGATGTGAATACCAGACCACCTGACCTGCCTCTTGAGAAATCTGTATGCAAGTCAGGAAGCAGCAGTTAGAACTGGACATGGACCAACAGACTGATTCCAAATAAGAAAAGGAGTACGTCAAGGCTGTATATTGTCACCCTGCTTATTTAACTTATATGCAGAGTACATTATGGGAAATGCTGGGCTGGAGAAAGCACAAGCTGGAATAAGATCGCCGAGAGAAATATCAATAACCTCAGATATGTAGATGACACCACCCTTATGGCACAATGTGAAGAGGAACTAACAAGCCTCTTGATGAAAGTGAAAGAGGAGAGCGAAAAAGTTGGCTTAAAGCTCAACATTCAGAAAACTAAGATCATGGCATCCAGTCCCATCATTTCATGGCAAATGGATGGGGAAACAGTGTCAAACTTTATTTTTGTGGGCTGCAAAATCACTGCAGATGGTGATTTCAGCCATGAAATTAAAAGACTCTTGCTCCTTGGAAGGAAAGTTATGACCAACCTAAACAGCATATTAAAAAGTAGAGACATTAATTTGCCAACAAAGGTCCGTCTAGTCAAGGCTATGGTTTTCCCAGTAGTCATGTATGGATGGGAGAGTTGGACTGTGAAGAAAGCTAAGCACCTAACAATTGATGCTTTTGAACTCTGGTGTTGGAGAAGACCCTTGAGAGTCCCTTGGTCTGCAAGGAGATACAACCAGTCCATCCTAAAGGAGATCAGTCCTGAGTGTTGGTTGGAGGGACTGATGTTGAAGCTGAAACTCCACTACTTTGACCACCTGATGTGGGGAGCTGACTCATTTGAAAAGACCCTAATGCTGGGAAAGATTGAGGGCAGGAGGAGAAGGGGACGACAGAGGATGAGATGGTTGGATGGCATCACCGGCACAATGGACATGGGTTTGTGTGGACTCTGGGAGTTAGTGATGGACAGGGAGGCCTGGCATGCTGTGGTTCATGGGATCGCAAAGATTCGGACATGACTGAGCGACTGAACTGAACTGAACTGAACTGAACTGAACTGAACTGTCTATCCCACATAGCAGTGAAATTTCTCATCACACCAAGGACATGCCATTTCTTTCCACGTGCAATAGAACAGTGCTTCTCATAATGTACCAAGCATTTGCAGCATCCAACTTTTGATGATTTATTATTTTTCAGTCGAATGGCTACACACAGCCATAGTGCTGGTAGGCAAATAAAAGACTTTGTTGTTGTTTAGTCATGTCCCACTATTGCCGACCCCAAGGACTACAACACACCAGGCTCCTCTGTCCTTCACTGTCTCTCAGAGTTTGCTCTAATTCATGTCTATTGAATTGGTCATGCCATCCAACTATTTTATCCTCTCTTGCTCCCTTCTCCTTTTGCCTTCAATCTTTCAAGGCATGAAGGTCTTTCCCAGTGAATCAGCTCTTCCCATCTAATGGACAAAGTATTGGAGCTTCAGCAAAACTCCTTCCAGTGAATATTCAGGGTTGATTTCCTTTAGGAGTGACTGGTTTGATCTCCTTGCAGTTCAAGGGACTCTCAAAAGTCTATTCCAGTACCACAGTTTGAAAGCATTTATACTTTGGCCTCCAACCTTCTTTATTGGTCCAACCTACACATTTGCACATGACTACTGGACAAACCATTGTTTTGACTATATGGACCTTTGTCTGCAAAATGATGCTTCTGCTTTTTAATACACTGTCTAGATTTGTCATAGCTTCCCTGATGGCTCAGATGGTAAAAAAAATCTGCCTGTAATGCAGGAGACCTGGGTTTGATCCCTGGGTCAGGAAGATCCCCTGGAGAAGGGAATGGCTACTGACTCCAGTATTCTTGCCTGGAGAATTTCAAGCACAGAGGAGCCTGGTGGGCTACAGTCCATGGGGATCACGAAGAGTCAGATGTGACCAAGAGACTAACAATGTCTTTTTATTTCATGTTCCCAGTGATTTTAGAGTCCAGTAAAACAAAATCTGTCACTGCTTCCATTTTTTTTCTCTTCTAGTTGCCTTGAACTGATGGAACCATCTGCCATGATCTTGTTTTTAATTGTTGAGTTTTAAACCAGCTTTTTTTACTCTCCACTTTTACCCTCATCAAGAGGCTCTTTAGTTCCTCTTCCCTTTCTGCCATTAGAGTGGTATCATCTGCATGTCTGAGGTTGTTGATATTTTTCCCAACAATCTCGATTTCAATTTGTGATACATCCAGCTTGGAATTTCTCATGATGTACTCTGCACATAAGTTAAATAAGCAGGGTAACAATATACCACCTTGACATACTCCTTTCCCAATTTTGAACTAGTCCATTGTTCTATGTCCAGTTCTAACTGTTGCTTCTTGATTTGCATAAAGGATTTTCAGGAGACAGATAAGGTGGTGGCACTCCCATCTTTTTAAAGAATTTTCCAATTTGTTGTGATCCAATATTGCATAGGGAACTTAAATGATAGGTCCATGAATCCAGGTAAATTGGAAGTGGTCAAACAGGAGATGACAGGAGTGAACATCAACATTTTAGGAATCAGCGAAGTAAAATGGACTGGAATGGGCGAATTTAATTCAGATGACCTTTATATCTACTACTGTGGGCAAGAATACCTTAGAAGAAATGGAGTAGACCTCATAGTCAACAAAAGAGTCCAAAATGTAGTACTTGGGTGTAATCTCAAAAACAACAGAATGATTTGTTTGTTTCCATGGCAAACCATTCGATATCACAGTAATCCAAGTCTATGTCCCAACCAGGAATGCTGAAGAAGCTGAAGTTGAACAGTTCTATGAAGATTTACAAGACCTTCTAGAACTAACACCAAAAAAAGAGAAAAGATGTTCTTTTCATCATAGGGGACTGGAATGCAAAAGTAGGAAGTCAAGAGATACCTGGAGTAACGGGCAAGTTTGGCCGTGGAGGACAAAACGAAGCAGGGCAAAGGTAACAGAGTTTTGCCAAGAGAATGCACTGGTCATAGCAAACACCTTCTTCAGACAACACAAGAGAAGACTACATGTGGACCTTTATATTTCTGATGTATTTGACATCACCAGATGGTCAATCACAAAATCAGATCGGTTATATTCTTTGCAGCCAAAGATGTAGAAGCTCCATATAATCAGCAAAAACAAGACTGGGAGCTGACTACAGCTCAGATCATGAACTCTTTATTGCCAAATTCAGACTTAAATTGAAGAAAGTAAGGAAAACCACTAGACTATTCAGGTATGACCTAAATCAAATCCCTTATGATTATACAGTGGAAGTGACAGAAAGATTCAAGGAATTAGATCTGATAGATAAGGTGCCTGAAAAACTATGGATAGGGGTTTGCAACATTGTACAGGAGGCAGTGATCAAGATCATCCCCAAGAAAAAGAAATGCAAAAAGGCAAAGTGTTTGGCTTGAGGAGGCCTTACAAATAAAGAAGAGAAGCTAAAGGCAAAAGAGAAAAGGAAAGATATAAGCATCTGAATGCAGAGTTCCAAAGAATAGTAAGGAGAGCTAAGAAAGCCTTCTTAAGTGATCAATGCAAAGAAATAGAGGAAAACAATAGAATGGGAAAGACTAGAGATCTCTTCAAGAAAATTAGAGATACCAAGGGAACATTTTATACAAAGATGGGCACAATAAAGGACAGAACTGGTATGGACCTAACAGAAGCAGAATATATAAAGAAGAAGCGGCAAGAATACACAGAAGAACTCTAAAAAAAGGATCTTCATGACCCAGATAACCACGATGGTATGTTCACTCACCTAGAGCCAGATATCCTGGAATGTGAAGTCAAGTGGGCCTTAGGAAGCATCACTACAAACAAAGCTAGTGGAGGTGATGGAATTCCAGTTGAGCTATTTCCAATCCTAAAAGATGATGCTGTGAAAGTGCTGTGCTCAATATGCCAGCAAATTTGGAAAACTCAGCAGTGGTCACAGGACTGGAAATGGTCAGTTTTCATTCCAATCCCAAAGGAAGGCAATGCCAAAGAAAGTTCAAACTACCACACAATTGCACTCATCTCACACGCTAGTAAAGTAATGCTACTACTAGTAGCAAAAAAATTCTCCCAGCCAGGCTTCAACAGGACGTGAACCATGAATTTCTGGATGTTCAAGCTGGATTTAGAAAAGAGTCAGACATGACTGAGCGACTGAACTGAACTGAACTAAGTAGTGAGAGCACTAAATGCTATAGAAGTATATGATGAGGACATGATGTAGTCTTCAAGGGACCAGAGTCAAAAGTTATAGTTAACATATCTAAAAAGAATGAGCTGGAGTAAACTATGTGAAGAGAATTGATTAGCTAGTCAAACATGGGCAAATGCCTGAGCAGGAGAAAGCTTGGTATGTTCAAGGAAATGAAAGAAGGCCAGTATACCTGGAATAAAGTGAGGGGAGAATGTAAGACATGAGATAGGAGAGAACTAGGCAGTGACATGACAATGTTAAGAAATTTGATACAGTAATTAGGGGGGCTGCAAAGAACAATGAAGATCAAGTTAATGACATAATCAAATTTGAATTAAATTTTTTTACTCTTTACTATGTAGAGAAAATATTGGATGGTGACAAAAGATTTTATTTTAAAACTAGTTAAGAAAGTATTGGAGCAGTACAATTAAGCATTATGAATAACTTTGTGGTTAGCAGGTATGGTTTGGGAGACCTAGGAAAGTTAATAAATTGGAGAGTTTCTTTAAGAAAGTAAAATTGACAGGACTTTTTTTGACCCATTGTATATATGGGATAGCCATTCCCTTCTTTGGGGGATCTTCTCAACCCAGGGATAGAACCCAGGTCTCTCACACTGCAGGCGGATGTATGAGATGGGCTTCTCTTGTGGTTCAGATGGTAAAGAATCTTCCCACAATGTAGGAGACCCAGGGTCCATCCCTGGGTCAGGAAGATCCCTTGGAATAGGGAATGGCTACCCACTCCAGCGTTCTTGCCTGCAGAATTCCATGGAGAGAGGAGCATGACGGGCCTATGGTCCATGGTATCACAAAGAGTCAGACACGACTGAGTGAATAACACAAATACACACATATGGGATGAAGAAAAAGGAGGAAATAAGATTGATTCATAAGTTTATGGCTTAAGTAGTTGAATGGTGATGAAGCTTCTCTGATGGCTTAGCAGGTAAAGAATCTGCCTGCAATGCAGGAAACACTGACAAATGCAGGTTCCATCCCTGGGTCAGGAAGATCCCCTGGAGGACGAAATGGCAACCCAATTTGTTTGCCTGAAAAATCTTATGGACAGAGAAGCCTGGTGGGCTATAGTTCATGGAGCTGCAAGAGTCAGACGCTACTAAGTATGCTCACAGCACCATTACCATTTATTGCGTCTGGAAACCCCAGAAGATGAGCACCTTTGAGGGAAAAAAAAAAGTTCAATTTTGAACATATTGAACTTGAAATATGCAGATGTAGAGTATGCAATTAGGTATATTATTGAGCTTAGAAAATGGTGTATGCTGGAGATACAAAGGGGGAAGTCATCAGCATATCAGGTGGTAATTAAAGAGTGGATGACATTTCCTAGGACCTGTTTGTAGAACTGAAAAGCAAACTGTCCAGAAGAGTTCTCAGTACTCCAACACTAAAGGACCAGGTATAAGAGAGGGACCTAGTAAAAGAGACTGGGAAATAACCACATTGATAGGAGGGAAACCAGGAAAATGAAGTTTGATTGAAGCCAAGGTAGGAAAGAACTTCAAAGAAGAAAGAGTCATTTGTGTTGAAAGCTCCTGATCTGGTATAATAAAATAAAAAGATGTGTTTAATTTTCATACACATATTCTACATGGATATAATTAACAAATAAGGTGGTATTATAGAGTGCAAAGAAAATGACATTTGGTTGATACAAACCAGGTTTAAAAGCTTAGCTCAAGAAGATAATGTCAGCAAGACAGTGAAATAGGGATTTTAGCTCTCCTCCCTCCAACAGAAACACATATTTTTGACAATCACCCATGACAAGAATACCTTTGTGGGCATGCAGAAGTCCATAGAGAGGTTCCAGAACCTCACTGGAGCAAAAATCCAAGAATAAAGTCATTGATGAGAATAAGAACAGTTTTACTTTATCTGTGTAACACTTCCCCAAAGGGAGAACACCTCAGTGCCAAGAGCGATCCCCTTGGCCTGAGAGTTTTCTCATGGCGGGGGAAGTGAGTATCTGGCTTCTCTAGCTGCTCCAGAGGCCCACTTTATTTTCACTCCACCCATAACATTTAAGATTTTGGCAGAGTGAGTAGTCAGGAGGCAGCAAGGAGTGGGGAAAAGGAATGGGGACTCAGAAAAATTGATTTATAGAATTCAACAAAAAGTCATGGAGTCTACTAGCCACTTCATGGAATCCACCAAGAGGCCTATACACTAACCTAGTAGGATACATCACCTGCAGACTCCACCAACTGGTCCATAGGTGCCTCCATAACTCCATGCATCCCTCACTCGCCTGGAGCTAGTGCCCTGTGCCTGCCCCATAAAAGGTACATGTAAGCTTCTGCAGACCATGCACAAGTACATGCATTTAGCTGGCTCAACTCTGCTGGTTTGAGAGATGGTATGTAATCTTCAATGCTTCAGGGCACTACTCTAGGGGAAACAAATGGGAGACCCTCAGTAATTGGCCTGTCTTTGCAGGATTAAGACTAAAACTCCCCTACCCTCAAGAAGGAACTAGAGGAACAGAGTGGACACATCCATAGGAAAGATCTGAGAGGCCCCCAGAGTCCCTAGTGAGGCTGACTGGTGAAGATCCTTTTCTCCTGGAGTCAGTTAGTGAAGACCAGAAGAGGTGATAGTTTCTTCAAATACAAAGAAGGCAATGCAAGTATTCAAGGGACTAAAAAAAAAAATCACAGAAACATAACACCACCGAAAAAATGCAATAATTTCCCAGTAATCTGCCCTAAAGAAATGTAGATATACAAATTTCCTGACAAATAATTCAAAATAATTGTTTTAAAGAAGCTTAGAAAGCTATAAAAAAAAACATAGACAACTCAACAAAGTCAGAAAAACCATAAAAACAAAATGAGAACTTCAACAAAGAAAGAAAAAATCATAAAAAGAGAACAAAACAGAAATTCTGGGGCTGAAGAATATGATGAATGAAATGAAAAATGCAATAGAGAGCTTCAACAGTAGGTTTGATCAAATGGAAGAAAGAATCTGTGAACTCAAAAACAGACCATTTGAAATTATCCAGTCAAGAGGAAAAAAGAATAAAAAAGAGTGAAGAAGTGAAGTGAAGTGAAAGTCATTCAGTCATGTCCAACTCTTTGTGACCCCATGGGCTATACAATGCATAGAATTCTCTAGGCCAGAATACTGGAGTGGGTAGGCTTTCCCTTCTCCAGGGGATCTTCCCAATTCAGGGATTGAACCCAGGTCTCCCACATTGCAGGTGGATTCTTTACCAGCTGAGCCACAAGGGAACCCTAAGAATACTGGAGTGGGTAGCCTATCCCTTCTCCAGCAGATCTTCCTGACCCAGGAATCAAACCAGGGTCTCCTGCATTACAGGCAGATTCTTTATCAACTGAGCCATCAGGGAAGCCTCATCATGTAATTCGTGAGGCCTCATCAAACAAACTAATAAACACATAGGACTCCCTGAACAAGAAAGAGAAAAGGGGGGAGATGTTTTATTTAAAAGTATAATAGCTGAAACTTCCAAATCACAACATCCAGATCTAGGAAACTCGGATCATCAAACAGGATCAACCAAAAGAAGATTAAACCTAAACATATTGTACTTTGGCCAATACTTCAGCCACCTGATGCGAAGGGCCAACTCATTGGAAAAGACCCTGATGCTGGAAAAGATTGAGGGCAAAAGGAGAAGGATGAGATGGTTAGATAGCATCACCAACTGGGTGGACATGAATGTGAGCAAACTCCAGAAGATAGTGAAGGACGGGGAAGCCTGGTGTGCTGCAGCCCATGAGGTCTCAAAGAGTTGGACATGGTTTAGCCATTGAGCAACAACAGCAAACATATTATAATAAATTCTCAAGAGTTAAAGACAGAATTTTGAAAGCAGCAAGAGAAAACAACTCATAATATACAAAAGAAATCTCATAAGGCTATCAGTGGATTTCTTAGCAGAAACCTTATAGACTAGGAGAGAGTGAGATGATATATATTCAAAGTCCTGAAAGAAAAAAGAAAACCTGCAAACCAAGAATTGTATACCTGGCAAAGATGTCCCCCAGAGATGGAGAGATAAAGTCTTTCATGGGCAAACAAACACTGAGGGAGTTTATCACCACTAGACCTGCCTTACAAGAAATGCTAAAGGGAATTCTTCAAGTTGAAATTAGAAAATGCTCATTAATAGCATTGCTGCTACTGCTGCTAAGTCGCTTCAGTCATGTCCGACTCTGTGCAACCCCATGGACGGCAGCCCACCAGGCTCCCCAGTCCCTGGGATTCTCCAGGCAAGAATACTGGAGTGGATTGCCATTTCCTTCTCCATTGTAGGAAAGTGAAAAGTGAAAGTGAAGTCGCTCAGTCGTGTCCGACTCTTAGCGACCCCATGGGCTGCAGCCCACCAGGCTCCTCCATCCATGAGATTCTCCAGGCAAGAGTACTGGAGTGGGGTGCCATTGCCTTCTCCATTAATACATATGAAAGTATAAAGCTGAATGGTAAAGATAAGTATAGTTAAATTCAGAATACTCTAATACCACAGCTGCTGCTGCTGCTAAGTCGCTTCAGTCGTGTCCGACTCTGTGCGACCCCATAGACGGCAGCCCACCAGGCTCCGCTGTCCTTGGGATTCTCCAGGCAAGAACATTGGAGTGGGTTGCCATTTCCTTCTCCAATGCATGAAAGTGAAAAGTGAAAGTGAAGTCGCTCAGTCGTGTCTGACTCTTAGCGACCTCATGATGACTTTTAACTCTAGCATAAAAGTTAAAAGTGTTAAAAATAATTACAGCTACAATATTTGATAACAGATACACATTATAAAAATGATGTAAATTGTGTTATCAATAACACAAAATATGGGCTGAGGAGTAAAAGTATAGAACTCGTATGCAATTGAAATTAAGTTGCTATCAGCTTAAATTAGACTTTTATTATTTTTATAAATTGTTTTATATAACCCTAATAGTGGGTGGCTCCATTGTAAAGATCTGCCTGAAATGCAGGAGACGTGGGTTTGATTCCTGGATTGGGAAGATCCCCCAGAGAAGAAAATGTCAGCCCACTCTAGTATCCTTGCCTAGAAAATCCCATGGACAGAAGACCCTGGTGGGCTACAGTCCATGGTCTCACAAAAGAGACACAACTTAGCAACTAAAATAACAACAACAATAGTAACTCAAAGGAAAAAATAAAAACAAAAACCTCTAGCAGAGTCACAAAAGATAAAGAGAAAGGAATCAAAGCACTGCACTGTAAAAAGTCATCAAATCACAGAGGAAGACAGTAAGAAAGAAATAAAGGAACTTTAAAATCACCACAAAACAATGAACAAAATGGCAATTGTAAGTCCCTGTGTATGCGTGTGTGCATCCTGAGTCACTTCAGTCATGTCCTACTCTTTGTGATAGTATGAACTGTAGCCCACCAGGCTCCCCTGTCCATGGGATTCTCCAGACAAGAATACTGGAGTGGGTTGCCATGCCTTCCTCCAGGGGATCTTCCCAACCTAGAGATCAAACCCGAGTCTCTTACATCTCCTGCATTGACAGGTGGGTTCTTTACCACCAGCACCCCCTGGGAAACCCAGAAAGTCCTTACCCATCTATAATTAACTCTAAATGGATTAAATTTCTCCAGTCAAAAGACTCAGAGTGCCTGAATGGATTTTCTTAATGTTATGTGGTAGCCTGGATGGGAGGGGAGTTTGGGGGAGAATGGATACATGTATATCAAAAAAAAAAAAAATAGACTTTAAGTCAAAAACTGCCAGAAAATTGGAAGTAGGTTAATTATAAATGGGTAAATTCATCAAGAAGATATAGCTTTTGTAAATATATAAGCATCTAACCCTGGGGCACCTAAATATGTAAGATAAATGTTACTGAAATGAAGATAAAAGAGAGAACGTTTTTGGCTGAGAGAGGACTACAAAAGCAAGGTCTGAAAATTATGCTAAACAGAGACTGCTGCTGGGTTAAAAGGCTTTGTGTCTTAAGATGCATCTGTGGAGCAACACATACCAAGCAGGTTAGAAATATGTGAAGCAGGGATTGGTCTCAAGATGGCAGAGTAGAAGGATGCTCACCCTGTTCTTGATGGAGCATCAAAATCATAACCAACTGCTAGAGAGCCATCAACCAAAAATGTTGGAACAAAAAAAGACACTGACTCATTGGAAAAGACCCTGATATTGGGAAAGATTGAGGGCAGGAGGAGAAGGGGGCAACAGAGGATAAGATGGTTGGATGGCATCATTGACTCAATGGGCATGAGTTAGACCCCACAGTGTGCTCCAGTCTATGGGGAGGCAAAGATTCAGACTGACTTAGCGAATGAACAACAGCACTTACAATGAAAGATCAGAAAGAGATATTAAGGAAACAATCCCATTTACAAAAGCATCAAAAAGAAAAAAATATCTAGAAATAAACCTACTTAAGGATACAAAAGATCTATACTTCTGCAGTTTGGAAGTAAAATGTCTTGTGAGAATGTGAACATTCTATTACCGCTAGCTGCACATAGACACCAGAAGCTTAAATTGAAATGTTTGTAGTCAATGAAGCTATGAGTCCTGCCTTGCAGGGCCACCCAAGACAGGTTATAGTGAAGAGTTCAGAGAAATTGTGGCCCACTGGAGGAGGAAATGGCAAACCACTCCTGTATTCTTGCCTTGAGAACTCCATAAAGAGTATGAAAAGGCAAAAATATATGATGCCAGAAGTGAGTCCCTTAGGTCAGAAGATGTCCAATATGCTACTGGGGAAAAGCAGAGGGCAATTACTGATAGCTCCAGAAAGAAAGAAGCGGCTGGGTCAAAGCTGAAAGGATACTCAGTTGTGGATGTGTCTGGTGGGCGAAAGTAAAGGTGATGCTGTAAAGAACAATATTGCACAGGAATCTGGAATGTTAGGTCCATGAATCAAGGTAAATTGGATGTGGTCAAGCAGGAGATGACAGAGTGAACATCAATATCTTAGGAATCAGTGAACTAAAATGGACAAGAATGGACAGATTTCATTCAGATGATCATCATATCTACTACGGTGGTCAAGGATCCCTTGGAAGAAATAGAGTAGTCCTCAGAGTCAACAAAAGAATCTGAAACGCAGTACCTGGGTGCAATCTCAAAAAGAACAGAATGATCTTGATTTGTTTCCAAGACAAGCCATTCAACACCACAGTATTCCAATTCTACACCCCAACCACTGATGTCAAAGAAGCTGAAGCTAGTTCTGTGAAGAAACACAATGCCTTCTAGAACAAACACTAAAAAAAGATGTCCTGTTCATCATAGGGGGTTGAAATGAAAAAGTAGGAAGTCAAGAGATACCCAGAATAACAGGCAAGTTTGGCCCTGGAGTTCAAAATGAAGCAGGGCAAAGGCTAATAGAGTTTTGTCAAGAGAACATGTTGATCATAGCAAACACCCTTTTCCAACAACCCAAGAGACAAGTCTACACATGGACATCACCAGATGGTCAATACTGAAATTAGATTGATTATGTTCTTTGCAGCAGAAGATTGAGAAGTTCTGTACAGTTAGCAAAGGAAAAAAAAAAAGATCTGGAGCTGACTGTGGCTCAGATCATGGTCTCCTTATTGAAAAATTCAAGCTTAAGTTGAGGAATACAGGGAAATCATTAGGCCATTCCAGCACAACCTATATCAAGCCCCTTATGATTATACAATGGAGGTGATGAATACACACAAGGGACTAGACTTGATAGACAAAGTACCTGAATAACTAAGGATGGAGGTTCATAACATTGTACAGGAGGCAGTGACCAAAACAATCCCAAAGAAAAAGAAATGCAAGAAGGCCAAGTGATTGTCTGAGGAGGCTTTCCAAATAGCTGAGAAAAGAAGAGAGGCCAACAGCAAGAGAGAAAAAGAAAGATATACCCAACTGAATGCAGAATTCCAGATAATAGCAAGGAGAGATAAGAAAGCCTTCTTAGAAGTTACTAGGCTTCTGGTTCAAGATGGCAGAGTAGAAGGATGTACACTCATCTCCTGTGAGAGCACCAAACTTGCAACTAACTGGAGGATGTTTGTGTGTTAGTCACTCAGTCATGTCCCACTCTTTGTGACTCCATGAACTATAGCCTGCCAGGCTCCTCTGTCCATGGAATTCTCCAGGCAAGAATACTGGAGTGGGTTGCCTTGCCCTTCCCCAGAGGATCTTCCTGACCCAAGGTTCGAACCAAGTCTCCTTCATTGCAGGCAGATTCTCTATGAGTTGAGCTACCTGGGAAGGATGCTGGAACCCACTAAAAAAAGATAGCCCAAATCCAAAGACAGAGATGAAGCCTCAGTAAGATGCTTGGAGGGGCACAATCATGATAAAAATCAAATCCCATACCTGTTAGGGTGACCCACAGACTGGAGAACAATAATACCAAAGAAGTTTTCACACTATTGTGAAGGTTCTGAACCCCATGTTAGGTTTCTCAGCCTGGGGATCCAACAAGGGGACTGGGAATCCCCAGGGAATATGGCTTTGAAGGCTAGTGGGATTTGGTTATAGGCCTTCCAGAGGACTGAGTGAAACAAAGACTCCAGTCTTGGAGGGCACAAACCAAATTTTGCATGCACTAAGACCCAGAGGAGAAGAGCAGTGACCCCACAGGAGACTGAACCAAAATTACCTGCTAGTGCTGGTGGGCTTCCTGTGGAGGCATGGGTCAGGAGGAGCTCACCACAGGGACAGGGACACTGGAAGGCCCCCCTTGGTGTAAACCCTCTTGGAATTCACCATTAACCCTACCATAGAGCTCATAGACCCCAGGACTGGGTCATCTCAGGCAAAACAACCAGCAGGGAGGGAGTGCAACTCCACCCACTAGCAGATAACTGGATTAAAGCTTTACTGAGCAAGGCCCCATCCACCAGAGTAAGACCCAGTTTTTCCCATTGCCAGTCCCTCCCATCAGGAAGTTTACATAAGCCTCTTAGCCTCATCCATCAGATGGCAGACAGAAGAAGCACAGTCTCACAGTGGCTAAAACAAAAACCATATGACAGAAAGCCAATCGTGATAAAAAAGCTGAAAGTTAAATCCCAGATGAAGGGACAAGATAAAACTCCAGAAAAACAAGTAAATGAAGTGGAGATAGGTAACCTTCCAGAAAAAAAAATCACAATAATGATACTGAATATGATCCAGGATCTTGGAAAAAGGATGGAGGCAAAGATCGGGAAGACATAAGAAATGTTTACCAAAGACCTAGAAGAACTAAAGAACAAACAGAGATGAATAATACACTAGAGGGAAACAATAGCAGAATAACTGAGGCAAAAGGACAGATAAAAGACCTGAAGGACAGAATGGCAGAAATCACTGCCATGAAACAAAATATAGAAAAGACTGAAAAGAAATTAAGACAGCCTAAGAGACTTCTGGGGCAACATTAAACACACTAACATTCACATTATAGGGGTTCCAGAAGAAGAGAGAAAGAAAGGACCTGAGAAAATATTTGAAGAAATAATAGCTGAAAACTTCCCATACATGGGAAAGGAAATAGCCAACCAAGTCCAGGAATCACAGAAAGTCCCAAGCAGGATATACCCAAGGAGGAACAAATCAAGACACCTAGTAGTCAAAATGACAGAAAATAAAGACATACATAAAATATTAACAGCAACAAGGGAAAAATGACAAATAATGTACAAGGGGACTCCCATCAGGCTATCAGCTGATTTCTTAACAGGAACTCTATAAGCCAGAAGAGAATGGCATGATATATTTAAAGTGATGAAGGGGAAGAACCTACAACCAAGAATACTCTACCCAGCAAGACTCTTCTTCAGATTTGATGGAGAAATCAAAAGCTTTCCATACAAACAAAAGTTAAGAGAATTCAGCACCACCAAACCAGCTTTACAATAGATGAAAAAGGAACTTCTCTAAGCAGGAAACACAAGAGAAGGAAAAGACCTGCAGGAAATAATCCTAAAACAATTAAGAAAATAGTAATAGGATCATGTGTGTGTGCATGTGCTCAGACGTGTCTGATTCTTTGTGACCCCATGGACTGTAGTCCACCAGGCTTCTCTGTCCATGGCATTTTCCCAGCAAGAATATTGCAGTGGGCTGCCATTTCCTTTTCCATAAAAGAATCATGTGTGTGGGTATTGGTTGCTCAGTCTTGTTGAACTCTTTAAGACCCCATAGACTGTAGCCTTCCAGGCCCCTCTGTCCATGAGATTCTTCAGGCAAGAATACTGGAGTGGGTTGCCATGCCCTCCTCCAGGGGATCTTCCCAACCCAGGGATCAAACCTGTGTCTCCTGCGGCTCCTGCATTGCAGGCAGATTCCTTTCCATCTGAGCCACCAGGGTACATATCGATAACTACCTTAAATGTAAGTGGATTCAATGCACCAACCAAAAGACAGAGACTGACTGGGTGGATGAAAACATGTGCATGTATGCACTTCCACTTACCACAACACTCTGCTTGATACCCCCTAACCCAAATTGTATGTACTTATCCTATATTGTTAAGTTAATCATGTTCCCATTATGGATTGAAATTTTAATTACCTTTTACTTTTTGTCTGGCTCTTGATTGTGAAACCTGGTAAACACCTTTTACTATTGTGATAATGTAACTATTACTCACTTCAGTTCAGTTCAGTTAAGTTCAGTTGCTCAGTCGTGTCTGACTCTTTGCGATCCCATGAATCGCAGCACGCCAGGCCTCCCTGTTCATCACCATCTCCCAGAGTTCACTCAGACTCACGTCCATCGAGTCCGTGATGTCATCCAGCCATCTCATCCTCGGTCGTCCCCTTCTCCTCCTGCCCCCAATCCCTCCCAGCATCAGAGTCTTTTCCAATGAGTCAACTCTTCGCATGAGGTGGCCAAACTACTGGAGCTTAAGCTTCAGCATCATTCCTTCCAAAGAAATCCCAAGGCTGATCTCCTTCAGAATGGACTGGTTGGATCTCCTTGCAGTCCAAGGGACTCTCAAGAGTCTTCTCCAACACCACAGTTCAAAAGCATCAATTCTTCAGCACTCAGCCTTCTTCACAGTCCAACTCTCACATCCATACATGACCACAGGAAAAACCATAGCCTTGACTAGACGGACCTTTGTCGGCAAAGTAACGTCTCTGCTTTTGAATATGCTATGTTGGTCATAACTTTTCTTCCAAGGAGTAAGTGTCTTTTAATTTCATGGCTGCAATCACCATCTGCAGTGATTTTGGAGCCCAAAAAAAGAAAGTCTGACACTGTTTCCACTGTTTCCCCATGTATTTCCCATGAAGTGATGGGACTGGATGCCATGATCTTCGTTTTCTGAATGTTGAGCTTTAAGCCAACTTTTTTGCTCTCCTCTTTCACTTTCATCAAGAGGCTTTTTAGTTCCTCTTCATTTTCTGCCATAAGGGTGGTGTCATCTGCATATCTGAGGTTATTGATATTTCTCCCAGCAATCTTGATTCCAGCTTGTGTTTTGTCCAGTCCAGCGTTTCTCATGATGTACTCTGCATAGAAGTTAAATAAGCAGGGTGACAATATACAGCCTTGCTGTACTCCTTTTCTTATTTGGAACCAGTCTGTTTTTCCATGTCCAGTTCTAACTGTTGCTTCCTGACCTGCATACAGATTTCTCAAGAGGCAGGTTAGGTGGTCTGGTATTCCCATCTCTCTCAGAATTTTCCACAGTTTATTGTGATCCACACAGTCAAAGGTTTTGGCATAGTCAATAAAGCAGAAATAGATGTTTTTCTGGAACTCTCTTGCTTTTTCCATGATCCAGTGGATGTTGGCAATTTGATCTCTGGTTCCTCTGCCTTTTCCAAAACCAGCTTGAACATCAAGGAGTTCACGGTTCACATATTGCTGAAGCCGGGCTTGGAGAATTTTGAGCATTACTTTACTAGCATGTGAGATGAGTGCAATTGTGCGGTAGTTTGAGCATTCTTTTGCATTTCCTTTCTTAGGGATTGGAATGAAAACTGAACTTTTCCAGTCCTGTGGCCATTGCTGAGTTTTCCAGATTTGCTGGCATATTGAGTGCAGCACTTTCACAGCATCATCTTTCAGGATTTGAAATAGCTCAACTGGAATTCCATCACCTCCACTAGCTTAATACCATTTTATTATGATTGGTCAACAGAAACATAATAGAACTGTATATCACCAAAACTAAGATCTAACAGAAAAACTTGTAATGACTTTTTAAAATAGAGATGCATCTCAGAATTATCTTGAAATTTTTTGAAAAATATAAATGCTCAGGTATTACTTTCTCCAGAGGTCCAGATATGTTTCTAATGAGCAGTCATGTTTAAAAGCAACTAGACTATATGAGGATCTTTTACTTTTATCTACTTGGTTTCACCTTTTAAATTTCTTATTCAGTGCTCCCATTTCATTTAGTTTATATTCTCCAATTTCTCCACCTTTTCTTTTTTTGATGTTCTTTTTCAAGCCTTCAACAAGTGTAGTAGAAAAGCTTTTATATACATATATACATAAGTATGTATAACATATATATTTTAGAAAACATATGAATTTTTGCCTAACTAAAAAATATATGACATTTTGAGTCTACTTGTTTGACTCACTATGAATAAGATGATAGATTTTTAATTAAAAAATAGATATGCAACAAACAACAAAGGTTTACTGTGTAGCTTATAGAACTATAGTCAATATATTTCAATAACTTAGGATGGAAAGTACTTCTAAAAATACTATATGTGCTTTTCAATAACTGAATCTCCTTAGGCAA
>NW_024070207.1:56120956-56123032 GCF_014754425.2 Oryx dammah
AAAAAGATTTTGGAAAATATTTTTAATTAAATATACCATAAACATAAAAAAAGAAAGCATTCTTAAATGAAGGATGCAAAGAAATACAGAGAAACAATAGAATGGGAAAGATTAGAGGTCTTTTCAAGAAAACTGGAGATATCAAGGGAACATTTCATGCAAACATGAGCATGATAAAGGACAGAATGGTAAGGACCTAACAGAAACAAAAGAGATTAAGATAAGTTGGCAAGAATACACAGAAGAACTATACAAGAAAGGTTTAATGACCCAGATAATCATGATGGTGTGGTCACTCACCTAGAGCCATGTATCCTGGAGTGTGAAGTCAAGTGGGCTTAAGGAAGCATTACTGTGAACAAAGCCACCGGAGGTAATGGAATTCCAACAGAGATATTTAAAATCTTAAAAGTTGATGTTGTTAAAGTGTTGCACCCAATATGTCAACAAACTTGCAAAACTCACAAGGCCACAGGACTGGAAAAAATCAGTTTCCATTCTAATCCCAGAGTAGGGTAATGCCAAAGAATGTTCAAACTACCATACAATGTGCTTATTTCATATGCTAGCAAGGTCATGCTCAAAATCCTTGAGACTAAGCTTCAGCAATATGTGAACAGAGAACTTCCAGATATACAAGCTGTATTTGAAGAGTCAGAGGAACCAGATCAAATTGCCAAGAGTCATTGGATCATAGAGAAAGCAAAGTAATTCTAGAACCTGTACTACTTCTGCTTCATTGACTAGGCTAAAGTCTGATTGTATTAAGTTCAGTTGAGTCACTCAGTCATGTCTGATTCTTTGTGACCCCATGGACTGCAGCATGCCAGGCTTCCCGGTCCATCACCAACTCCCAGAGCTTGCTCAAACTCATGTCCATCGAGTCGGTGATGCCATCCAGCCATCTCATCCTCTGCCGTCCCCTTTTCCTCCTGCCCTCAACTTTTCCCTGCATCAGAGTCTTTTCCAATGAGTCAGTTCTTCACATCAGGTGGCCAAAGTTTTGGAGTTTTGGCTTCAGCATCAGTCCTTCCAATGAATATTCAGGACTGATTTCCATTAGGATGGACTGGTTGGATCTCCTTGCAGTCCAAGGGACTCTCAAGAGTATTCTTCAACACCACAGTTCAAAAGCATCAATTCTTCAGTGCTCAGCTTTCTTTATAGTCCAACTCTCACATCCATACATGACTACTGGGAAAATCATAGCCTTGACTAAACAGACCTTTGTTGGCAAATTAATGTCTCTGCTTTTTAATATGCTGTCTTGGTTTGTCAGAGGTTTTCTTCCAAGGGGCAAGCGTCTTTTAATATCATGGCTGCAGTCACCATCTGCAGTGATTTTGGAGCCCCCCCAAAATAAAGTCAGTCACTGTTTCCATTGTTCTATTTGCTAGGAACTGTTGGGACCAGAGGCCATGATCTTCATTTTTTTAATGTTGAGTTTTAAGCCAACTTTTTCACTCTCCCATTGCACTTTCATCAAGAGGCTCTTTAGTTCTTCTTCACTTTCTGCCATAAGGGTGGTGTCATCTGCATATCTGAGGTTATTGATATTTCTCCCAGCAATCTTGATTCCAGCTTGTGCTTCATCCACCCTGGCATTTTGCATGATGTACTCTGCATATAATTTAAATAAGCAGGGTAGCAATATACAGCCTTGATGTACTCTTTTCCTGATTTGGAACCAGTCTGTTGTTCCATGTCCAGTTTTAACTGTTGCTTCTTGACCTGCATACAGATTTCTCAGGAGGCAGGTAAGGTGGTCTGGTATTCCCATCTCTTTAAGAATTTTCCATTTTGCTTATATTTTCCTTTGTTGTGCAGAAGCTTTTAATTTTAATTAGGTCCCATTTGTTTATTTTTGCTTTTATTTCCAGAATTCTGGGGCAGGACAGCAAAGGAGACACAGATGTGTATAGCGGACTTTTGGACTCAGTGGGAGAGGGAGAGGGTGAGATGATTTGGGAGAATGGCATTGAAACATGTATAATATCATGTAAGAATCGAATTGCCAGTCTATGTCCGATGCAGGATATGGCACGCTTGGGGCTGATACGTGGGGATGACCCAGAG
>NW_024070207.1:56123132-56379408 GCF_014754425.2 Oryx dammah
GGGGTGGGAGGGGGGTTCATGTTTGGGAACGCATGTACACCCGTGGTGGATTCATGTCAATGTATGGCAAAACCAATACAGAATTGTAAAGTAAAATAAAAAATAAATAAACAAAAACAAAAAAAAAGAATTTTCCACAGTTTGTTGTAATCCACACAGACAAAAGCTTTGGTGTAGTCAATAAAGCAGATGTTTTTCTGGAACTCTCTTGCTTTTTCAATGATCCAGTGGATGTTGGCAATTTGATCTCTGGTTCCTCTGCATTTTCTAAATCCAGCTTGAATATCTGAAAGTTCATAGTTCATGTACTGTTGAAGTCTGGCTTGGAGAATTTTGAGCATTACTTTGCTAGTGTGTGAGATGAATGCAAATGTGTGGTAGTTTGAACGTTCTTTGGCATTGCCTTTCTTTGGGATTGGACTGAAAACTGACCTTTTCCAGTCCTGTTGCTGCTGCTGAGTTTTCCAAATTTGCTGGCATATTGAGTGCAGCACTTTCACAGCATCATCTTTTAGGATTTGAAATAGGTCAACCCAAATCCCACCACCTCCACTAGCTTTGTTCATAGTGATGCTTCCTAAGGCCCACTTGACTTCACATTCCAAAATGTCTGGCTCTAGGTGAGTGATCACACTATAGTGGTTATCTGGGTCATTAAGCTTTTTTTGGTATAAGTAAAGTAAGTAAAGTCGCTCAGTTGTGTCCAACTCTTTGCAACCCCATGGACTGTAGCCTACCAGGCTCCTCCCTCCATGGGATTCTCCAGGCAAGAGTACTGGAGTGCGTTGCCATTTCCTTCTCCAGGGGATCTTCCCAACCCAGGGATCGAACCGGGGTCTCCCGCATTCCAGGCAAACACTTTAATCTATAGTTCTTGTGTATATTCTTGCCACCTCTTCTTAATATCTTCTGCTTCTGTTAGGCCCCTACCATTTCTGTCCTTTATTGTGCCCATCTTAGCATGAAATATTCCCTTGGTATCTCTGATTTTCTTGAAGAGATCTCTAGTTTTTCCCAATCTATTGTTTTCTTCTCTTTCTTTGCATTGATCACTGAGGAAGTTAATTACAAGTACTTATTTAATTACATATTTCAGTCTTCCTTCTGCTAAAATAGTAATTGTGTTGTTAATTGTTGTGTACTACCTATCTGGTCTATTTTTAAACTGCTGGGGGAAAAAAAAAGCACATATCAATGTGCTATAGTCTATTCCACTGATAAATAAAGTTTTAGATTTCTCTTTACAGGTTGTCGATATCTTTGCTCCCTTATACTAAGGCATAACATTGAGAGATATCTGTATTTCAATTGTGTCTGTGACTTAGACCTATACTTAATTCTCTAATGCAATTTTATTATAAAATGTGCCTGAGATGTTGACTCAAAATTTTAATTTGTATTATATGCTGCTTGAAAGTCATGCATTATTCATTCAGTGTCAAAATGCCCAGAAGTATTTTTAATTTTTTCTTATTTCTTACTGTGATTTTTAAAATCTTGTTTAGTCAGGTGGCATTGACTCATCTTGGAAAACATACTGATTTGACTTCACTTACTTTGACTTTGAAAGAAGAGTTCCTTATATTATAAAGGAAAAGAAATATTTTCTCCTCTCTTGGATCCAAAATCAAGACGCAGTTATATGTTTTCTATAAGAGACTCACTTTATTATAAAAACACAGAAAGGTTAAAAGGAAATATGTGGTAAATTGTACATAATCCAAAAATAATCCAAAGAAAGATGGAGTAGCTATGTTAATATCATATAAAATAGATTTCAGAGTAAGAAATATTGTTAGGAATAAAGATAGACATTTCACAATGATAAACAGGTTCATTCTCTAGGAAGATACAGTGATCTTAAATATGTATGCACATAACAGCAGGGACTGAATGCACAGGAAGCAAAAGCTGACATAAATACAAGGCAAAATAGACAAAACATGATTATAGTTGGATATTCCAACAGGTTTTTCTCTGTAACTGATAGAGCAAGTAGACAGAACATCAATATGGGTATAAAACATTTGAAGAACTAGATCAACCAACATGATTTAATTGGCATCTATAGAGAACAGCAAAACACAAATTCTTTTCAACTGTACATGGACTATTAGCCACCAAAATAGCCATAAAACAAGTCTCAATAAATTTAAAAGGAGTGAAATCATACAAAGTATGTTTTCTGACTACAGTGGAATAAAATTAGGACTCTATTGCCATAAACCAAGAGATTTCACAACTAGATGAACTTGAAAAATTGCTTGAAAAAAATCAAATTTTTGAAATTGACTAAAAAAAAGGAAAATTGGAATAAGCTTATATTATAGAAAGACACTAAATTCATCATTTAAATCATTATAGGACCAGATGGACATGAAAATTCTATGAAACATTTAAGGAAGAAGTATTGATTCCTGGGTCAGGAAGATCTTCCACAGAAGGAAATGGCAACTCACTCCAGTATTCTTGCCTGGAAAATCCCATGGACAGCCCATGGGGTCACAAAAAAGTCAGACACAACTTAACGACTAAACAACGACGACAAAATATCAATCCTACACAAACTCTTCCAGAACTTAGAAGAGAGGACATTTTAAAAACAATCTTTAGACCAGCATAACCCTGATATTAAAACCAGACTAAAATAATATAGGAATAGAAAGCTACAGAGCAACCTCTCTTATGAACAAATGTATAAAATTACTCAACAAAACATTAGCAACTTGGATCGATCCAGCAATATGTATTAAAAAATGTATCACAACCAAGTGGGGTTTATTCTGTGAGTGCAAGGTTGCATTATTTGAAATACTTTAAATATTTGAAAATAAACTGTCATAATTCACCATATGAACAGAGTAATGGAGAAAAACCATATGATTATCTTTATATGCAAAAAAAAACATTTGAAAAATTCAAAGCTAATTGATGATTTTTTAAAAAGTCTTAGCTAAAGGAAATAGAAGAGTAACCTGACAAAGGGCATCTACGAAAAAGGCCCTGATGTTTTACCCTTAAAATTGAGAACAATGCAAGGATGCCTACTCTTGTCATTTCTTTTCAACATTGTACTGGGGATCCTAACCATTATAATGAGATCAGTATAAGAAATAAAATCATGAAAATTGGAAAGGAAAAAAAAAACATTATCTTTATTTACAAGTGACATTTTGCATAAATGGAAAATCCTAGTGAATCTTCAGAAATGCTATTAAATACACAGTTGAACAAGGTCACAAGATATAAGATCACACACAAAAACTGATTTTTTAAGTAAATTAGCAAATAACAATTGAATATTGACATAAAAACAATTACATTTAAAATAGTATCTAAAACATGAATTACTTAAAGCTACATTTAGCAAAATATGTGAAAACCTGTACCTTTAACAGTTCAAATTTTGTTGAAAGAAAAAAGTTAAATAAATGGACAGATCCACCATATTCATAGATTGGAGGATTCAGTTGTGTCAAAGTTGTATCAAATTTTCATTAACTCACAGGTCAGCTCAAGATGATCAATATCTCAACAGGTTTTTAGAAGATATTTATAAGCTGATACTAAAATTTTTATGGACATTTGAAGGATCTAAATGTCAAAAAGAATTTCCTAAAATAACAAAATGGGGGTGGTATGGTCAAGATGGTGGAATAGGAAGACTCTGAGATCATCTCCTCACACGGGCACACCAAAATTACAACTACTTACAGAGTAGCTATCTATGAGGATGACTTGAACACTAGCATAAAAGATGTTTCACAACTAAAGATATAGAGAAGGAACCATGATGAGATGGGTAGGAGAGATGCAGTATAGTCAAGGCCCATTCCCATGGTAGGCAACCAACAGATGGAAGGATAATCATAACTGCAAAAGTTCTTCACAAAGAGCAAGGATTCTAAGGCCCACATTGGGTTCCTTAGTCTGGGTGTTCTGCACCAGGAAAACAAGCTCCCAAAACAACTGGGTTTGAAAGCAAGCAGGACTTGAAAATAAGAGAGCTGGAGGGCTAAAAGAAAAGAAGACTTCACTCTTAAAGTGACAGTGAAGTCACTCAGTCATGGCCAACTCTTTGCAACCCCATAGACTGTAGCCCACCAGGTTCCTCCATCCATGGGATTTTCCAGGCAAGAATACTGGAGTGGGTTGCTATTTCCTTCTCCAGGGGATCTTCCCAATCCAGGGATCGAACCCAGGTCTCCCACACTGTAGGCAGACACTTTACCATCTGAGCCACCAGGGAAGTCTTAAGGGTATGTCACTCTTAAAGGTATGTATAAAAGCTCACATGCTCTGGATCAGACCCACTCACTGATATTGGAGAGCTTCCTAGACAGGCAGGAGGCAAACAGAACTTCCCCTGGGGCACATAATGGTGAGAGCCATTTTGGGGAGCTCATTCTACCACAAGGACCCCGGGACTGGCAATTGCCATTTTGGAGTTCCCTCTCTAGCCTATTAGTGCTGAGAGCTTATCTGGCCATGAACAGGCAGCACCAGTTTTGGGACTTCCTAGACCATGGAGGGACAGGACCCCACTCACCAGTGCAGCAGACCAGCCCCGGGACCCTCCCAGCCCCGGGACCCTCCCAGCCCCACACCCAGGCACCTAGGTGACACAGCCAGATGCCCTGGGAACAGGCCCCATTCACCAGTGGGCCAGTACTGGCCCAAGTCCCTGAACATCCCATAGCCAGCCATCCCAGAACCTAACTGTGCCCACCAAAGAGACACTATCAACCCCAGGCACCTGCAAGCCCTGCAACCAACCATGATCATTGCTGGACCTGCCTACCTTTGGGGCTGCCACTGCATGAGCCAGGTCCTGGCAGCCAACTGCCAGGGGCCAGCCTCACCTACCAGCATGTCCACAGTAGTTGGCTCCTCCACCAGAAGGGTGCGTGCAGCCTAAATAGGGGGAACTCCTAAAGCATATAACTGGTGACCAGGGGGAAGCATCTTGCTCAAGTCAACAGAATGTCTTCTACATAAAGCCACTCTTCAAGACTGGAAAATGTAACTGACCTATCTAATATATAGAAGTAAACACAGAAAATGAGGAAAAAGTGGACTATGTTCCAAATGAAGAAACAAGATAAACACTCAGAAAAAAATACTATAAAGAAAGGAGATAAGAAATTCACCCAATAAAAAGTTCAAGGTAATCATTATAAGAATTCTCATGGGAGGAGAACTGATGAACAGAGTGAGAATTTTAACAAAAATTTGCAAAATATAAAAAAGAACTAAACAGAGCTGAAGAATATAATAACTGAAATAAAAAAATATACCAGGAGGAATCAATAGTAGATTATGTGATACACAGGAACTAATTGTTTGACCAGAAGATGGAGTAGTGAGAATTACCCAAGCTGAACAGAAAAAGAAAAAAAATTTAAACTGAGGATTTTTTTAGAAAAAAAAAAAAGTACAGTTTAAGAGACCTTTTGGACAGCACCAAATGTACTAACATTCACATTATAGGAATCCCAAAGGACAAGTAAGAGAGAAAGGGGCAGAGAACGTATTTAAAAAAAATAATAGCTGAAAATTTCACTAATCTTGGAAAGGAAACACACATCCAGGTCCAGGAAGCACAGAGAGTCCAAACAAGATTAACCCAACGAGGACCACACAAAGACACATTGTAATTAAAATGACAAAAATTAAAGTGGGAATATTAAAGCAGCAGGAGAAAAGCAACTATTTATGTATATAAGACTCTGAATAGACTTTTTAGCAGAAAAACTGCAGACCAGAAGGAAGTAGCACTATATATTCAAAGTGATGAAAGGGGGAAAAAAGCTGTGATTAAGAATATTCTATCCACCAAGGCTAGCATTCAGATATGGAGGAGAGATAAAGAGTTTTCAGACAAGCTAAAGCTAGAAGACTGCAGCATCACAAAACCAGCTCTACAAGAAATATTAAAATCTGAATCAAAAAGAATAAAATACTTAAGAATAAACTTGCCTAAGGGACAAAAGTCTTTTACTCTGAAAACTGTAAGACATTGATGAAAGAAATTGAAGATGACACACGCAGATGGAAAAATATATTATGTTCTTCGATTGCAAGAATAATATTGTGAAAATGTCTATACTACCTAAGGGAATCTACAGATTCAATGCAATCCCTATCAAATAACCAATGGCATTTTTCACAGAACTAGAAAAAAATTATTTGTATTGAAACACAAGAGACCTTGAATAGCCAAAGCAATCCTGAGGTGGGGGAACAGAGCTAAAAGAAATCAGGCTCCCTGGCTTCAGACTATACTACAAAGATACAATCATCAAAATATTGGTATTTGGTATTGGCCCCCAAACAGAAATATAGATCAGTGGAACAGGATAGAATGCCCAGAAATAAACCCACTCAACTATGGTCAATTGATCTATAACAAAGGAGGCAAGAATACACAATGAAGAAAAGACAGTCTCTTCAATAAATGGTGCTGGTAAAACAAGACAGTTACATGTAACAGAATGAAATCAGAATATTCTGTAACACCATACTCAAAAATAAACTCAAAATGGATTAACGACCTAAATGTAAGACTGCATACTATAAAACTTCTAGAGGAAAACATAGGCAGAACACTTTTTGACATAAATCACAGCAATATCATTTTGGAGCCACCTCCTAGAATAATGAAAATAAAAATAAAAATAAACAAATGGGACTCAGTTAAACTTTAAAGCTTTTGTACCGCAAAGGAAACCATAAACAAAATGAAAAAACAATCCATAGAATGGGAAAAAAATATTTGCAAATAAAGTGACAAACAAGGCATTGATCTCCAAAATATACAAACAGCGAATGCAGCTCAGTATCAAAAAACAAACAAACAAAACAAAACAACCCAATCAAATATGGGCAGAATATCTAAATAGGCACTTCTCCGAAGAAGACATACAGATGGCCAAAAAAGCACATGAAAAGATGTTCAACATTGCTAATTGTTACAGAAATGCAAATCAAAACTACAATGAGGTGTCACTACACATTGGTCAGAAAGGCCATCATCAAAAAGTCTAGAAATAAATGCAGGAGAGGGTGTGAACAAAAGGAAAACCTTTTCTAAACTGTTGGTAGGAATGTAAATTGGTACAGTGACTATAGAGAACAGTATGGAGGTTCCTTAAAACAATAAAAATAGAACTACAGTATGATCCAGCAATCCCACTCTTGGGCATATATTTGGAGAAAACCATAATTCAAAAAGATACCTACACCTCAATGTTTATAGCAGCACTGTAGGAAAGGAAAATACAAAAGAAACCTCAGGGATATGGATGTGTAATAGAAATAGAGGTGCTAATATGTAGGTAATAAGAGTCTCAGAAAAGGAGAAAAAAATTAAAATACAGAAGAGGTAAGTTTTTAAAAAAAATCATGTAGATAAATTTTCCAGAATTAGAGACAAACAACTTCTTATTAGCAGTGCCCTTAAGGAGAATAAGAAAAAACCCACACCTAGTGATGGTGGAATTTCAGAATGTCTTGAGGAGAAAATTCTAAGAGCTTATAAACAGAATGAGCCAATTGCCTGGCAATGGCATACATAGTGTATTTATCACCAGGAGTAGATCATTTTTTTAGTGTTCTCATCCTTCGTATGAAAAAAGTATTTTTAATATCATGCAACAATATGCAAAAATCACTCTCTTTTCAGTTTCTTCTTTAGTTTCAAAATGACAATTAATTTTAAAATGCTAAATTTCAGATGTATTGAATACATGTGTACGTATGGATGAGTCCCTTGGCTATTCACCTGAAACTATCACAACATTGTTAATTGGCTGTACTCCAAAATAAAATAAAAAGGTTTTTTTTTTTAATTTCAATTGTAAGCATATCAATCCAATGTTCTCACAGCTCATACTGATTGTTTTGAAATTTTTTTTAAATCCATGTTCAAGCAAAATGATAGAAATAAAGTAACTCAAGGTTCTATTTTCTTAATCTTTACAACCATTATGATTATTTCAAGTCCAGTATTTAAATACAGGAATATGTAGTAGCAGAGAGATTACTGACATGAACTATACCTGCAGCAAGCTTGAACAATTAGAAATCATTATGGACTAACTTCCCAAATGAATGTGTGTATTTGACTCTGTATGTGTCATGGGTCAAATTCATAATTAGGATTTCCCTGAATTAAGTTCTGTTTATAATTAAAGGGTAAGTGATCCAAAGTTGCTAATTTGAAGGTTACGTATAAATTGTTAAAAGTAGTTCTTACAGTAATAACAACAAATGTTTAGAATTTAGCCCAATAAAAGACTTTTTATCAGTAAAAGCATGGGAAAAAATAGGCAAAAATTAAGAAAAGGAAAATGGTGTGCCTACATTAATATCAGATAAAATAGACTTTTACACAAAAATATTAGATATAGAAAGAATCACCACTGAATGCTAAGTGTTTAATTTACATTTTAAATATATTTATAACCTCAAAACTGCAAAGCAAAAATTGACTGAATACAGGGAAAGTTCCTGGGGTTCTTAAGGAAAGAATACTAAAGTGGTTTGCTATTGCCTTCTCCAGTGGACCACATTTTGTCAAAACTCTCCACCACGACCCATCAGTCTTGGGTGGCCCTGTGTGGCATGGCTCATCACTTCATTGAGTTACACAAGACTGTGATCCACGTGATCATTTAGATTAGCCTTCTGTGGTTGTGATTTTCGTTCTGGAGGCTGTGGGAATGTAGTTCTTGCTTCTCCTGTTTGCCCTCTGATGGATGAGGATAAGAAACTTGTGCAAGATTCCTGATGGGAGGGGCTGGCTGTGGGGAAAACTGGGTCTTGCTCTGGTGGGCAGGGCTAGGCTCAGTAAACCTTTAATTCAGTTTTCTCTGATGTTTGGGGCTGTGCTCCCTCCCTGTTAGTTGTTTAGCCTGAGGCAGCACAGTCTTGGACTCTACAAGCTTTATGGTACCGTTAAGGGTGAATATCAAGGAGAGATAAAAAAGTCTTCCTCAGTGAGTGCAAAGAAATAGAGGAAAACAACAGAATGGAAAAGACTAGAGATCTCTTCAAGAAAATTAGAGATACCAAGGGAACATCTCATGCAAAGATGGGCTCAATAAAGGACAGAAATGGTAGGGACCTAACAGAAGCAGAAGATACTAACAACAGGTGGCAATAATAAAGAGAACTGTACAAGATAATCACGATGGTGTAATCACTCACCTAGAGCCAGACATCCTGGAATGTGAAGTCAAGTGGGCCTTAGGAAGCATCACTATGAATAAAGCTAGTGGAGGTGATGGAATTCCAGTTGAGCTATTTCAAATCATAAAAGATGATGCTGTGAAAGTGCTGCACTCAATATGTCAGCAAATTTGGAAAACTCAGCAGTGGCCACAGGACTGGAAAAGGTCAGTTTTCATTCCAACACCAAAGAGAGGCAATGCCAAAGAATGCTCAGACTACCACATAATTGCACTCATCTCACATGCTAGTGAAGGAGTGCTCAAAATTCTCCAAGCCAGGCTTCAGCAATACATGAACCGTGAAATTCCAGATGTTCAAGCTGGTTTTAGAAAAGGCAGAGAAACCAGAGATCAAATTGCCAACATCCACTGGATCATCGAAAAAGCAAGAGAGTTCCAGAAAACATCTATTTCTGCTTTATTGACTATGCTAAAGCCTTTGGCTGTGTGGATCACAATAAACTGTGGAAAATTCGGAAAGAAATGGGAATACCAGACCACCTGACCTGCCTCTTGAGAAATCTGTATGCAGGTCAGGAAGCAACAGTTAGAAATGGACATGGAACAGACTGGTTCCAAATAGGAAAAGCAGTACATCAAAGCTGTATATTGTCACCTTCTTTATTTAACTTACATGCTGAGTAAGTACATCATGAGAAACGTTGGGCTGGATGAAGCACAAGCTGTAATCAAGGCTGCCAGGAGAAATGTCAATAACCTTAGATATGCAGATGACACCACCCTTATGGCAGAAAGTGAAGAAGAACTAAAGATCCTCTTGATGAAAGTGAAAGAGGAGAGTGAAAAAGTTGGCTTAAAACTCAACATTCAGAAAACTAAGATCATGGCATCCAGTTCCATCACTTCATGGCAAATAGATGGAGAAACAGTGAAACCAGTGGCAGACTTTATTTTGGGGGACTCCAAAATCACTGCAGATGGTGACTGCATCCATGAAATAAAAAGGCCCTTACTCTTTGGAAAAAAAGTTACGAGCAACCTAGACAGCATATTAAAAAGCAGACATTACTTTGGTCCGCCTAGTTAAGGCTATGGTTTTCCCAGTAGTCATGTATGGATCTGAGAGTTGGACTATAAAGCTCAGCACCGAAGAACTGATGCTTTTGAACTGTGGTGTTGGAGAAGGCTCTTGAGAGTCCCTTGGACTGCAAGGAGATCCAACCAGTCCATCTTAAAGGAGATCAGCCCTGAATATTCATTGGAAGGACTGATGCTGAAGCTGAAACTCCAATACTTTGGCCACATGATGCAGACAATTGACTCATTTGAAAAGACCCTGATGCTAGGAAAGATTGAAGGCAGGAGGAGAAGGGGACAACAGAGGATGAGATGGTTGGATGGCATCACTGACTCAATGGAGATGAGTTTGAGTAAACTCCGGGAGTTGGTGATGGACAGGGAGGCCTAACGTGCTGCTGTCCATGAGGTTGCAAAGAGTCGGACACGACTGAGTGACTGAACTAAACTGAACTGAAGGGTGACCTCTGAGAGGACTTATGCCAATGTGCACCTCCCAGGACTGCTGCTACCAGTGTCTCTGGCTCTGTCCCTGAGGCAGGCCACTGCCAACCCAGGCCTTCACAGGAGACACTCCAACACTCATAGCCAGTTTGGTTCAGTCTCTTTGGGGTACACTGCTCCTTTCTCCTGGGTCCTGGTGGGCACAAGGTTTTTATTGTGCCCTCCAAGAGTCTGTTTCCCCCAGTCCTGTGGATGTTCTATAATCAAATCCCATTGTCCTTTAAAATCAGACTCCCTGGGAATTCCCAGTCCCTTGGCCAGATCAAAAGGTTAGGAAGTCTGTTGTGGGGCTTAGAACCTTTGCAACAGTGAGAGAACTTCTTTGGTATTATTGTTCTGTAGTTTGTGGGCCACCCACCTGGCAGGTACAGGGTTTGATTTTAATGTGATTGCGCCCCCTTCTACTGTCTCATGACAGCTTCTTCTTTGTCCTTGGATGTGGGGTATCTTTTTTTGAGGAGTTCCAACATCTTCCTGTCGATGGTCATTCAGCACCTAGTTGTGATTTGGGTGTTGTCTCAGGAGAAGCTGGGCGCACATCCTTCTTCCCCACCATTCGGGACATGAAGTAACAGCATTCTTTGGTGTTTCAGAGCATGCAGCAGATCTCTGTGATATACTTCACAGCAATATCTCAAGCCGCCTGGTCTCAGCACAGCTAAGGGGTATAGACCATGCACGGTTGCACATTTCCACATAACGCATTCACTATAGAGCCTCATTGCTTTACTTTACTTTCTTATAATTGTAAAAAGCTGCTCAGCAATACCTGATAGAGTCTTTGATTTACTCTCCCATAAGCCAGTTCCCAATTACTTTTCCAGTCCTTCCTCACTCACACTTTTTCAGTAATACACATTTTTTGTTTTTTTTTTTTTTTTTTTGCTGTCCTGGGTCTTCGTTGGGCATGCAGGCTTTTCTCTAGTTGTGACGATGGGGGTTTCTCTAGTTCCAGTGAGCAGGCTTCTTTTGCTATGGAGCATATCTAGTTGAAATGCATGGCATCTAGAGTATATGGTTCCAGTATTTGTGGCGTGGGCTTAGTTGCCCCACAGCACATGGCTGTTAGCTCCTGGACCAGGGATCAAACACGCATTCCCTTCCTTCAGCCTGTTAATTAAGGCTGAACCCACAGCCAAGGTGTTCATCAAGATTCTTCCCCAGCACTGGCATCTTTATAAGATTTGTATATAGTAAGAAGATCAACTGAAGGGAATTCCATGGTAGTCCAGTGGTTAGGACTTGATGCTTTCACTGCAAGGCCAGGATTTAATTCCTGGTCAAGGAACTTCTTGAAGGTAAGGGGATGGGGGTATTTATGGACTAAAGAAGGAAGGTGGGCTGAGGTGAATAAGCAACGGAATATGAGTTTACAAATCTACCACATAGAGGGAGATATCAACCCTTTTCTCTCAAATAGTGTTAGGTCAAAGAGACAAAAGTAATTCAGAAGAATATTGTTGTTGTTCAGTTGTTAAGTTGTGTGTCTGACTGTTTGCAACCCATGGACTGCAGCATGACAGGCTTCCCTGTCTTTCACTATCTCCCCAAGTTTGCTCAAACTCATGTCCATTGAGTCAGTGATGCTGTGTAACCATCTAATCCTCTGCTGCCCTCTTATCCTCCTGCCCTCAGTCTTTCTCAGTATCAGGGTCTTTTCCAATGAGTCAGTATTGGAGCTTCAGCTTCAGCATCAGTGCTTCCAATGAATATTCAGGGTTGATTTCCTTTAAGATGGACTGGTTTGATCTCCTTTTAGTCCAAGGGAGTCTCAAGTGTCTTCTCCAGTGCCACAATTTGAAAGCATCAATTCTTCGGTGCTCAGCCTTCCTTATGGTCATAGTTTTGACTATATGGACCTTTGTTGGCAAAGTGATATCTCTGCTTTTTAATATGCTGTCTAGGTTGGTCATACCTTTTCTTCTAAAGACCAAGCATCTTTTAATTTCGTGGCTGCAATCACCATCCCCAGTGATTCTAGAGTCCAAAAAAATAAAGTCTGTCACTGTTTCCACTTTTTCCCCTTCTATATACTGTGAAGTGATGGGACTGGATGCCATGATCTTCATTTTTTGAATGTTGAGTTTTAATCCAGCTTTTTCACTCTCCTCTTTCACCCTCATCAAGAGGCTTTTTAGTTCCTCTTCACTTTCTGTATTCAGAAGAATATAGAAGATATCAACATAGTAGTTAAGCAGTTTGACTTATACTTACCAATAATGACCCAAGGAAATGTACAATTTTGAATAGTCCCAGAATCATGAAATAAATTAAAGCAGTATTTTAAAATACTTCTTCAAAGAAAACATCTAGTCCAGATTGATTTACAGACAAATTTGATTAAATTTCAGGAAGATCATTGTAATTTTAATCAAACTTTCTCAAGCAATAAAAAAGGGGTACTTCTTAACTTATTCTTGAAGACAGCATAATCATGATACTAAGACCAGATAAAGACACTATGTAAATGTCATTTTATGTAATGTAAAAGCATTATGTGACATTTCCATTTCATTAATGAAAAGAAAGGAGTTTCCCAGGTTGCTCAAGAGGTAAAGAATCTGTCTGCCAATTTAGGAAAAGTAAGAGCTGTGGGTTTGATCCCTGGGTTGGGAAGAGAATTCCATGGACAGAGGAGCCTGGCAGGCTACGGTCTATGTGAAATAGGGTTGGGGATGGAAGAATAAATAGGTGTAAGAAAATTATCATTGAATATAGCCAGAAGGTTTGATGACTGAAAGTACATTAAGGGAAAAAAAGTGAACTGAAAGTTTCTATCATATGTGTTTCCAAAATTAACTGCTCATGGTTATTTTATGTAAAGTAGTAGCCAGAGAACAAAGATGAATTAGAGCAGTTCCACGGGGAAACATAGGGACCTTGATATATGTTTATTTTTAATTAGATACCAGAAGGGTTAAGTACATGAGGTCATTAGAAGAACAACTGCTCCAGATTAGGTCTCTGATACGTGCAAAAGTGGCAAGTTGCAAGATGTACTTTTCCAGCAACAAAAATACTAAGCCCTACACTTTAAGTAGAGCATCACTGAACTGGAATTGGTTCAGAGGATAAAGAGAGTGATAGGAGATCACTCTCCTAAATAAGTGCAGGAATTTTTAGCTTGAAAAATAGATGATTCTAGGATGGCAGGATCAATGTCTACAAATATTCAAAAACTTGCCATGTAAAAGATAAAACAAAATTGATTTGTGTAGCTCTAAGTGAGGAAAGGAGCCAGTTATTGAAGTTTCAGAGTTGCTGATTTAAGTCAATATAAACTACAGTTCTAGCTGCTCAACAACTGAACAGTCTGTATCACATAATTATGAGTCCTTTGTTCAAATAAACATTTAATAAGTGATAGAATGATTCTTATTTTGGGTACTGATGAGAGTATTATAGCACTAAGTGGCTGTTGGATGAAAGAAACTTAAAAAAAAACTTTCATCTTACTGGATTCAATCCTGTGTGCTATCAGTGGAATTGGTATTCCTTTGAAGATTTATGTGATTTTCATTTATCTTTCTTCCTTCTCATGTTTTTGATAAAACCATTAAACAGTATCACACTATGGCTTTTCAAGGAGACAGTAATGTATGAATGAAAACACTTTGAACACAATTGCACATAATAGTTCTGCAAAATATTTAATGAGTAAATTTGCTATGAATATCCTAACAATAACATTCAACCTACATTTCATCAGCTTATTCACAAGAATTATATCCAAACAGACACATTTAATATGCCCAACCAAAAGCCTATTAATTGAAATGCAAACAATAATAATAAACGTGCCTGAGATTTATGGACCTCTCTGTTGGCTCAACTGATAAAGAATCCACCTGCAATTTGGGAGACCTGGATTTGATCCCTGGGTTGGGAAGATCCCCTGGAGAAGTGAGCGGCTACCCACTCTAGCATTCTGGCCTGAAAAATTCCATGCCCTGTTATAAATCCACGGGGTCACAAAGAGTCGGACACATGACTAAGTGACTTTCATTTTCACTTTACTATGTACAGAGGATGAGATAGTTGGATGGTGTCACTGACTCAATGGACATGAGTTTGAGGAAACTCTGGGAGATAGTGAAGGACAGGGGTCCAAAGAGTCAGGCATGACTTAGTGATTGAACAACAAAATATGTGCTAGGCAATTCTTAAGCCTCTTGAATGTATTATTTTAACACAGTCATTTGAAGTAAGTACTGTTATATTGTGAAAAGAAGGGAAGCAAAAAGCAAAGGGGAAAAGGAAAGATATACCCATTTGAATGCAGAGTTCCAAAGAATCACAAGGAGAGATAAGAAAGCTTTCCTCAGAGATCAATGCAAAGAAATAGAGGAAAACAATAGAATGGAAAAAACTAGAGATCTCTTCAAGAAAATTAGAGATACCAAGGGAACATCTCATGAAAAGATGGGCTTGATAAAGGACAGAAATGGTATGGAACTAACAGAAGCAGAAGATATTAAGAAGAGGTGGCAAGAATACACAGAAGAACTGTACAAAAAAGATCTTCACGATCCAGATAATCATAATGGTGTGATCACTCACCTACAGCCAGACATCCTGGAATGTAAAGTCAAGTGGGCCTTAGAAAGCATCACTACAAACAAAGCTAGTGGAGGTGATGGAATTCCAGTTGAGCTATTTCAAATCCTGAAAGATGATGCTGTGAAAGTGCTGCACTCAATATGCCAGCAAATTTGGAAAACTCAGCAGTGGCCACAGGACTGGAAAAGGTCAGTTTTCATTCCAATCCCAAAGAAAGGCAATGCCAAAGAATGCTCAAACTACCGCACAATTGCACTCATCTCCCACACTAGTAAAGTAATGCTCAAAATTCTCCAAGCCAGGCTTCAGCAATACATGAACCGTGAAATTCCTGATGTTCAGGCTGGTTTTAGAAAAAGCAGAGGAACCAGAGATCAAATTGCCAACATCTGCTGGATCATCTAAAAAGTAAGAGAGTTCCAGAAAGAACATCTATTTCTGCTTTATTGACTATGCCAAAGCCTTTGACTGTGTGGATCACAATAAACTGTGGAAAGTTCTGAAAGAGATGGGAATACCAGACCACCCGACCTGCCTCTTGAGAAATCTGTATGCAAGTGAGGAAGCAGCAGTTAGAACTGGACATGGAACACCAGACTGGTTCCAAATAGGAAAAGGAGTATGTCAAGGCTGTATATTGTCACCCTGCTTATTTAACTTCTATGCAGAGTACATCATGAGAAACGCTGGACTGGAAGAAACACAAGCTGGAATCAAGATTGCTGGGAGAAATATCAATAACCTCAGATATGCAGATGACACCACCCTTATGGCAGAAAGTGAAGAGGAGCTAAAGAGCCTCTTGATGAAAGTGAAAGAGGAGAGCGAAAAAATTAGTTTAAAGCTCAACATTCAGAAAACTAAGGTCACAGCATCTGATCCCATCACTTCATGGGAAATAGATTGGGAAACAGTGGAAACAGTGTCAGACTTTACTTTTCTGGGCTCCAAAATCACTGCAGATGGTGATTGCAGCCATGAAATTAAAAGACACTTACTCTTTGGAAGGAAGGTTATGACCAACCTAGACAGCATATTAAAAAGCAGAGACATTACTTTGTCAACAAAGGTCCATCTAGTCAAGGCTATGGTTTTTCCAGTAGTTATGTATGGATGTGAGAGTTGGACTATTCAGAAAGCTGAGCACCAGAGAATTGATGCTTTTGAAGTGTGGTGTTGGAGAAGACTCTTGGGAGTCCCTTGGACTGCAAGGAGATCCAACCAGTCCATCCTAAAGGAGATCAGTCCTGGGTGTTCATTGGAAGGACTGATGTTGAAGCTGAAACTCCAATAATTTGGCCACCTGATGCGAAGAGCTTACTCATTTGAAAAGACCCTGATGCTGGGCAAGATTGAGGGCAGGAGGAGAAGGGGACGACAGAGGATGAGATGGCTGGATGGCATCACTGACTCAATGGACATGGGTTTGGGTGGACTACATGACTTGGTGATGGACAGAGGCCTGGCATGCTTTAGTTTGTGGGATTGCAAAGAGTCAGACACGACTGAGCAACTGAACTGAACTAAATTGTTATTATCTCCATTTTAAAAATGAGGAAACAGAAGCATAGAGAATGTATGTATTTTGCTCAAACACAGCTACTAAGTTGCAGAGCCAGGTTTCAAATCTACGAAGCCCCACTTCAAAGGCACTGTTCCTAACCACTTCATTATGTAGTTTGGTATGACTTGATTTCAGATAGTTACAGATAATTACTCTTCTCTTTTAAATTAGATAAAATTAATTTTGCAAGTAATATGTAAATACCTTTTCACTATAAAATTAAAACATTACTTATAAAGTTAAAATTTCTCTTGAGCAGCCACCAAACTCAAATGTAGCCTGTAGATAAATTTGTATCCTACACAAATGTAGCCAGTGCTATATGTGTTGTATAATATTTGAGATATTTAAAGCCTTTAAATTCAAATATACAAATGTATGTATATACACATGCATGCACAAAACACATAGTTTTTTTTTTAAGGTATCAACATAGAAATAGAAGTATTCTTCTGCAACATTATTTTTTTATTGAACAATTTATCTTGGATCCCTTTTCATTACAGTACCCAGAGTGATTCTGTATTTTTTTTCAGTTCAGTTCAGTTCATTTCAGTCGCTCAGTCGTGTCCGACTCTTTGCGACCCCATGAATCGCAGCATGCCTCCCTGTTCATCACCATCTCCCGGAGTTCACTCAGACTCACGTCCATCGAGTCCGTGATGCCATCCAGCCATCTCATCCTCGGTCGTCCCCTTCTCCTCCTGCCCCCAATCCCTCCCAGCATCAGAGTCTTTTCCAATGAGTCAACTCTTCACATGAGGTGGCCAAAGCACTGGAGTTTCAGCTTTAGCATCATTCCTTCCAAAGAAATCCCAGGGCTGATCTCCTTCAGAATGCTACTGCATAATATTCCCTGATATGGAAATACTTTAAATTTAGCTTTCCCCTGCTTGTCGGCACCTAGGTTGTTTCTCTCTCTCTCTCTCTCTTTTTTTTTTTTTCTATGACAAATAAGGTTGTGGGAGTATTCTTGCCATATCTGTTTTTGTTTTTGTGCAAATGTTACTCTGGGGTAGACACAGAATAGTGGTATTGTTTGGTCATTGATGGTATGCATTTTGATTTTAATACATACTGCTAACTTGTCATCCAAAATGGCCGAACAAACTGATACTCCCTGCAGGAGTGGTAGGATATTTAGAGAACAGAATAGCTCCACTTCATCTAGAATGTATTAAAGACATGTGAATTGATGTGATCATATAAATAATGTAAACTGTAGGATCTGGTGATACCCAAAGTTACATCTTCAGCATGACCTCTCAGCTGAGCAGCAGACTCATATCTAATTATCTGATTAATATCTCAATTTCTACATCTAATAGGCCTTTCCTTTTTTTTTCCACATCAAGGCAATTTATTAACATAAAAGGGAATGCTAGTTCACTGTTGGTGGGAATGTAAGTTAGTACCGCCACTAAGTTGGGCTTCCCTTGTGGCTCAGACTGTAAAGCGTCTGTCTGCAATGCAGGAGAGCCGGGTTCGATCCCTGGGTTGGGAAGATCCCCTGGAGAAGAAAATGGCAGCCCACTCCAGTATTCTTGCCTGGAAAATCCCATGGACCGCGGAGCCTGGTAGGTTACCGTCCATGGGTTGCAAAGAGTCGGACACAACTGAGCGACTTCACTTTCACTTTCACTGCCACTATGGAAAATAGTATGGGGATTCCTCAACCAACTAAAAATAGGACTACAACATGATTCTGCAATCCCATTCCTGAGCATATATCCAGACAAAACTATAATTTGAAAAGATACTTGCATGCATATGTTTGTAGCAGCACTATTCACAATAGCCAAGACATGGAAACAACCTAAATGTCCAACAACAGATGAATGGATAAAGAAGAATATATATATATATATGAATATTATAGTCTGTCTAACATAGTGTTAGTCACTCAGTTGTGTTTGATTCTTCGTGACCCCCACAGATTGTAGCCCACCCAGCTCCTCTGTCCATGGGATTATCCTGGCAAGAATACTGGATTGGGTTGCCATTCCCTTCTGCAGGGGATCTTCCCAACCCAGGGATTGAATCTGGATCTCCAGCATTGCAGGCAGGTTCTTCACCACCTGAGTCACCAAGGAAGCCCCAATGGAATTACTTGGCCATAAAAAAGAATGAAATAATGCCATTTGCAGCAATGTGAGTTTATCATACTAAGCAAAGTAAATCAGAAAGAGAAAAACAAATACCATATGATATCATTTACATGTGAAATCTAAAATATAACACAAATAAATTTATCTATGAAACAAAAACAGACTCAGAGAACAGACTTATGGTTGCCAAGGGGAATGGGGGCTGAGGAAGGAATGGATTGGGAGTTTGGGATCATCAGAAACAAACTAGTATGTATAAGATGGATAAACAATGAGATCCTACTGTATACCACAAGAAGCTATATTCAATATCCTATCATAAACCATAATGGAAAACAATATGAAAAAGAATGTATATATATATATATACACATATATATATATATATATATGTATAAGTAAGTCACTTCATTGTATACCAGAAATTAACACAGTGTTGTAAATCAACTATACTTCAATAAAAAATAAAAAAATTTTGAAAAGCTAAAACAAAACCACACAAGCATGCACACACACACACTGCCTTTGTGGTCTCCTGCTCTGTGTGCTATTTTTATGTGACTTCATGTAATCCTATAACTATAATAATCATATGAATTAAAATTTTTTTAAATGTCTACTACCAGATCTTTGGAGAAGGAAATGGCAACCCACTCCAGTATTCTTGCCTGGAGAATTCCATGGACAGAGGAGCCTGGTGGGCTACAGTTCATGGAGTCGCAAAGAGCTGGACATGACTGAGTGACTAACACCCACCACCCAGATCTTACTCTGAGTTCCAAATCTATATCTTCACATACCTTCTAGATATCAACTGTTTCCCACTGATACTTCAAAACTTAACATGTTCAAAAAATGGAGTCATCATTTTGTTTTTCTCTCAAAACCTTGTTATCCTCTTGTATTCACTAGTATTACAATACATCTCCCTGAAATAGGTTGACATAGCACTCTTTTTTAATATAAATTTATTTATTTTAATTGAAGGCTGATTACTTTACAACCAATGCAATATTGTAAAGACATAGCACTCTTAATACTTACCACAGTTTAAAACTACATTTTTGTTTGTTTATATCCTGCTTCCTTCACTAGAATGCAACATACATGTGGACAAGAACTATGTTTAACTTATCACCTTATTTTCAGAACCTAGTTCATATTAGGCATCAATAAGTTGTTATCATCATTTATTCAGTCAAAAGACAAAAACTTGAGAGTCACCTGCCCTCACTTGCTGTTTTCACTCACCAGTGAGTCATCAACTTTTATAGAATTTGCTTCCTCAAAAATTCTCGTATCTGTGTCACTGCTGCTGTCTTAATCTTACATTATTTTTTAAAACATACAATAGTGTTCTTTCAAAGGCCTATTTTCATTTTATAAAATTTTTGAAAAGGGACAATCTCAGTTATTTCTGCTATCATGGAACTTTGCTCACAATATATTTTGACATAGAATTTTAAACTCTCATTACTTTTACAGCTTATATCATACGGTTTCCTACTTAACTGTATTCATTTTGTATGAGTAATAAAGGCTACCATTACCAAGTACCTACTATGTGACAAGCAAATAATATAATGAAACAAATATTTACTGTTGTTATCATTATCCTAACTTTACAAAAGGGGACTGAGGCTCATAAAGGTTAAATAAATCCCCAAGGCCTCTACAGCTAGTAATTAACAAAGACAGAATTCGACCCCGGGTTTGTTTGAATATCAGAGTGTTCTTTTTACTACATCATTATTACCTCCAGCAACTATATTGTCATTGACAGTATCTGACTAGCACTTCATAATTTCTGAAGTACTCTCACACACCATCTCATTGACTCTTATTTCAACAGTCTGAAAATCTAAAGCTCAGAGAGAAGTCCCTTGGCCAAAGTCACAGCGTAAGATGATGGAATCCAAGTCTTCTGACTCTCAGTCCACAACTCTTTCCATTATATGATGCTGTCTTTGTAAGTATTCTCAGCATGAGTCCCATTTCTTCCTCATGTTTTCCATAGCACTTACACAGAGCTGAGCACAAAGTAGCTGCCTAATGTGTTTCTTAGTTTTATAACTTGGCTTAACAAAATGCTCAGATGTTTTTTACCAATACAACTCTTTGACAACTTGAGTGATAATACCTATTCTTTTAGTTTCTCAGAAAACAGAAATTTTCCTGAATTAATCTACTCAATATGTACATGGCCAAATCTCACTTCTTGTTTTCAAATCTTCAATAACATTCTGTAGTCTTCTAAACAGTATCATCTTACTTTATGATCCTTTTTTCTAAGCAACTTGTCTTTACCTTTAATCTAGTTTTCAACTTAAATATCACCTCAGAGAAATAGCAAAGAACATTTCTATGTACTAAGAACTATCACTATTGTCCTCCTTTAAAATATTCATAAGTTCAAATATACAGTGAGTTGAAGATGGTTCTTATCACAACTGTTCACATTTTATTTGGAGATTTTCTTTTAGTCTGTGGACATTAGCACAACCATTATTGCTACAGATGAAGCAATACTGTGTAGTTTCTTCAGGGGGAAGGATTCAGTCCTGGGTGAAAGGGTATAGCATCAATGAGTCAGAAGCTTGAAAATGACCCACCCTGCTGCCAGCATTGCTACAGATCTCTTGGTGTAGAGCCCAGATACATTCCAGTAAACTGCTCAAAATGTTTGATTCCATTTTTTATTTGGTTGCCAATTTATTAAGTGGTTAACCTTGGACTGCATCTATTCAGCATTTAATTAATTAAAGCCAGTTTGAAATACCTTTACAAATCTTACTAATTTCAATACACCAAACTGGCACATTTATAAGCATCTAGCAATTGCTAAAATACTAAATAATCTTCACTAAAATGCTGCCATTGCCAGAAAACCATTAATCAACTCAAGAGCTAATTGTTAGGTTGAAAGAATAAAAGCCATCCAACATTTCTTCTCCCTCTTCCCAGTTTTGGAAGACAAAAATGTGAGAAGTACAATTTCACAGAATTTCAGAGCAAGAAGAGCCCTCAGAGACTATTAACTTATCCTCCCTGTTGTAAAATGGGGAAAGTGAGACACAAAATAGTGATTTAGTAGTAAAGTCAGGATTATATCCTATGGTTCTAATACTTAGATATTTCTCAATTCTGGAATACCTTTTACTATGGAAAATTATTCTAAATCACTATTCACACATTCTATGCTTCCAGATGTACAAGCTTGGTTTAGAAAAGGTAGAGGAACCAGAGATCAAAATGCCAACACCTATTGGATCATAGGGAAAGCAAGGGAATTAAATATATATATATTTATTCTGCTTCATTCACTATGCTAAAGCTTTTGACTGTGTGGATCACAACAAACTGTGGAAAATTCTTAAAGAGATTGGAATACCAAACCACCTTACCTGCTGCCTGAGAAACCTGTATGCAGGTCAAGAAGCAACAGTTACAACCAGACATGGAACAATGGACTGGTTCAAAGTTGGGAAAGGAGTACGACAAGGCTCTATATTGTCACCTTGCTTACTTAGCTTATATTCAGAGTACATCATGCAAAATGCCAGGCTGGGTGAAGCGCAAGTTGGAATCAAGATTGCTGGGAGAAATATCAACAACCTCAGATATGTAGATGACAGCAGCCTTATGGCATAAAGCAAAGAGGAACTAAAAAGCATCTTGATGAGGGTGAAAGAGGAGAGTAAAATAACTAGCTTAGAATTCAGTATTCAAAAAATGAGGATCATGGCATCTGGTCCCATCAGTTCATGGCAAATAGATGGGGAAACAATGGAAACAGTGACAGAATTTATTTTCTTGGGGTCCAAAATCACTGTAGCCAGTGACTCTTTCTTCTTGGAAGAAAAGCTATGACAAACCTAGAGAGCATATTGAAAAGCAGAGACATCACTTTGCCAACAAAGGTTCACATAGTCAAAGCTATGGTTTTTCCAGTAGTCATGTACAGATGTGAGAACTGAACCATAAAGTAGGCTGAGCACTGAAGAACTGATGTTTTTGAATGGTTGTGCTGGAAAAGACTCTTGAGAGTCCCTTGGAGAGCAAGGAGATCAAATCAGTCAATACGAAAGGAAATCAACCCTGAATATTCACTGGAATGACTGATACTGAAGCTCCAATACTTTGGCCACCTAGTGTGAAGAGCCAACTCATTGGAAAAGACATTGATGCTGTGGAAGATTGAGAGTAGGAGGAGAAGATGGTGACAGGATGAGATGGTTGGATGGCATCACAGACTCAGTGGACATGAGTTTGAGCAAACTCCAGGAGATGGTGAAGGTCAGCGAAGGCAGGCATGCTGTAGTCCATGGGGTCACAAAGAGTCAGACACAACTTAATGACTAAACAACAACACTTCTATAGAGAATACTGAGAGTGTGATGATGCTAAACAGCACTTGCACATCTAATAGAAAATTGCTGACCAACAATAAAACAATATTGTTTTATTCTGCATCATACTGGTGCAGAAAGCCAGGGCATAGTTTTGAAGGTCTAATTCTAAAACCACTGCTCTATCTTAAAATGGTAAGCAATCCTTTTCTGGAATATTGGGTCACAGTGGCATCTATAGCTGTTGAATTACAAGTTGTGGTTTAGACCAAAAGCATTCCTGTTTGGCTCTGAACTTCAGGACATGAATTTGTGGAAGCAAAGAGGCTAAATTCGGCTATGACCAGCTAGGCCATGGACCTCACAGTAGCAAACCAATCCAAACTTTAAGATACCCCAGGCCCCACAACAGTGTTAGAAACTGACTCCACGCAACAGTGATCTGACACCAACTCTGAGCCTTCTGAATCTTGTAATAAGAGCCCAGGATTTAGCTCTACTGCCAGTAGGCTAGCACCCCCAGAACCTAGCATTTTCCACCAGTGGATGGGCAACTGCTCTCAAGTCTCAGGCCCTGACTCCACCCATCAGTAACCCAGAACTAGCCCTGAGGCCCCTGGAATTCCACATTCAGCCCCTCATGACCCAGTCCTGTCAATCAGCAGCCAGTAGCCTCTGCACAAAGCAGGATCTGACAACCAACCAATTAAGCCTATCAGACTGCACACATTGTGATCTATCACCACAGAAAAAGCCACACAGCCCTCATAAGGCAAACCCCAAGATCATATAACTTGAGTGACAAGAGAGGAGGGCACAGCTGGGACACATAGGTCATCTACAAAAGGCAACTTCTCCAAGGTTGGGAAATGTGACCAACCTACCAGATACATAAAAGTACAAACAGCAACTGAGGCAAAATGAGGTGACAGTAGAACATTGTCCAAATGTGGGATCAAGATAAAACCCTACAGGAAGAACTAAGTGAGGTGGAGATAGGCAACCTACCCAAGAGTTCAAGATAGTGATCATGAAGATGATCAAAGAACTTGGGAAAAAAATAATGGAATATTACTCAGCTATTAAAAAGAATGCATTTGAATCAGTTCTAATGAGGTGGATGAAACTAAAGCTTACTATGCAGAGTGAAGTAAGTCAGAAAGAAAACCAATCCAGTGTATTAATACATATATATGGAATTTAGAAAAATGGTAATGATGACCCTATATGTGAGACAGCAAAAGAGACACAGAGATAAAAGAACAGACTTTTGGACTCTGTTGGAGAAGGCAAGGGTGGGATGATTTGAGAGAATAGCATTGAAACATGTATATTACTATACGTGAAATAGATCACCAGTCCAGGTTTGATGCATAAGAGGGGTGTGCAGGGCCGGTGCGCTAGGATGACTCTGAGGGGTGGGATGGGGAGGGAGGTGGGAGGGAGAGTCAGGATGGGGAACACATGTACACCCATGGCTGATTCATGTCAATATATGGCAAAAAACACTACAACAGAGATCTCTGAGACAGCATCAAGTGTTCTAATATTTTCATTATAGAGGGCCTAGAAGGAGAATAGAGGGAGAGGGACTGAGAACATATTTGAAAACATAATAGCTGAAAACTTCCCTAGACTGAGCAAGGATACAGACACTCAAGTGCAGAAAGCACAGAGAGTCCCATACACAGTGATCCCCAGTGTTTTTGGCACCGGGACTGGTTTCATAGAAGACAATTTTCCCACAGACTGAGAGTGGGGGACAGTTCCAGGATAATTCAAGCACATTACATTTATTGTGCAATTTATTTCTACTTCTATTATTATTACATCAGCTCCATGTCAGATCACCAGACATAGATTCTAGAGGTTGGGGACCCCTGTCACACAGGATTAACACAAAGAGGAACACACCAAGACAATGTTGTAATTAAAATGGCAAAAAATTAAAGATAAAGAAAGAATGTTAAAATCAGAAAGGGAAAAGCAACAAGTAACATAAAGGTGAACTCCCATAAGGCTATCATCAGACTTTTCAGCAGAAACTCTGCAAGCTACAAGGGAGTGGAACAATACATGTAAGGTGATGAGAAGGAATAAAACTACAACCAGGGATACTCTACCCAGCAAGACTGTAATTCCAGACTTGATGGGGCAATAAAAAGCTGTACAGACAAGCAAAATGTAAGAGTTCAGCACCATCAAACCAGCTTTACAGACAGGTTAAGGGAAACTCTCTAGGTGAGAAAGAAAAGGCCACAACCAGAAACAAGAAAATTACAAAATGGAAAATCTCACTGGTAAAGGCAAACAACAGTAGAGGTGGGAAATCATCCATACACAAAGCTAGTAGGGAGGTTAGAAGACAAAAAGTAGTAAAACCATCTATGTCCACAATAAGCAATTAAGGGATACACAAAACAATCAGACATAAAATATGATATCAGAAACAGCAATCGTGAGGGGAGAAGAGTACAAATACAGGGTTTTTCATTTTTAATTTTTTACGATTAATTTTATTGATCTATAGTTGCTTTACAATATTGTGCCAATCTCTGCTATACAGCAAGGAGACTCAGTTATATACATATAGACATTTTTTATATTTTTTCCATTATGGTTTGTCACAGGATATTGAAATATAGTTCCCTGTGCTATACATTATGATCTTATTGTTTATCCTTAATAAATGTAATAGTTTTACATCTACCAAACCCCAAACTTCCTGTCCATCCCTCTTCATCCCCTACCCTTGGCAATCTATCTGTTCTCTGTGTCCATGAGTCTGCTTCTGCTTTGTAGATAGGTTCATTTGTGACATATTTTATTTTCTCTTTTTAAATGTATTTATTTTTTAATTGAAGGATAGTTGCTTTACAAAATTTTGCTGTTTTCTGTCAAACCTCAACATGAATCAGCCATAGAGGGAGGTTCAGGAGGGAGGGGACATACGTATACCTGTAAGTATATATATATATGTGTGTGTGTGTGTGTGTGAGATATATATATATATATATATATATATATATATCTCACATTTTCTTTATCTATTCCTCTGTTGATGGACATTTAGGTTGTTTCCATGTTTTTGCTATTGTGAACAGTGCTGCTATGAACATAGAACTGTATGTTTCTTTTTGAATTTGTTTCTTTTCGAATTATAGTTTTGTTCAAGTATATTCCCAGTAGTAGGTTTGCTGGATCTTATGGCAATTATATTTTTTGTTTTCAGGGATACATCCATATTGTTTTTCATAGTGGCTGTACCAACTTACATTCCCACCAACAGTGTTGGGGGGGTTCCCTTTTCTCCACACCCTCTGCAGCATTTTTTATTTGTAGAATTTTTAATGATGGCCATTCTGATTAGTGTGAGGTGATACCTCAGTTTAGTTTTGGTTTGCATTTCTCTAATGATTAATGACATTGAACATCTTTTCATGTGCTTATTGTCCATCTGTCTTCTTTGGAAAAATGTCTGTTAAGGTCTTCTGCTCATTTTTCAATTGGGTTGTTTATTTTTAGTTGTTGAGTTGTATGAGCTGTGTGTATATTTTGGAGATTAAGCCCTCATCTGTTGCTTCCTTTGCAAATATTTTCTCCCATTCTGTAGTTTGTCTTTCCTTTTTTTTTTACAGTATATTTTGCTGTGCAAGAGCCTGTAAGTGTGATTAGGTCCCATTTGTTGATTTTTGTTTTTATTTCTATTGCCTTTGGAGACTGAACTCAGAAAAAGTTGATAAAATTTGTCAGAGAGGGGCTTCCCAGGTGCTGCTAGCAGTAAAGAACCCAGCTGCCAGCTCAGGTAGATATAAGAGATGAGAATTTGAACCTGGGTCAGGAAGGTCCCCTGGAGGAGGGCCTGGCAACCCACTACAGTATTCTTACCTGGGAAATTCCATGGACAGAGGAGCCTGCTGGGCTACAGTCCATAGGGCCACAAAGAGTCTGATATGAATGAAGCGACTTAGAATGCGTGCACACATGTCAGAGAATGTTTTGCCTATGCTCTCTTCTAAGAGTTTCATGGTGCCATGTTTCATATGTAAGTCTTTAAGCCTTTTTGAGTTTATTTTTGTGCATAGTATGAGAGTGTGTTCCAACTTCATTGATTTACAAGCAATTATCCAACTTTACTAGCATCATTTAAGAGACTGCATTTTTCCTATTTTATATTCTTGCCTCCTTGGTTGAAAATTAATTGACCATAGGTGTGTGGGTTTATTTCTAGGCTCTCTATTCTGTTCCATTGACCTGTGTGCCTGTTTTTGTATCAATTCCACACTGTTTTGATTATTGTAACTTCATAGTATTATCTGAAGAGTTGTGCCTCCTACTTGGTTTTTTCCCTCAGACTTGCTCTAGAAATTCTAGGTCTTTTTTGTTTCCATATACATTTTTGGATTATTTGTTCTTAGTGCTGTGAAAAATGTCGTGGATAATTTTATAGGGATCACATTAAATCTGTAGATTGCTTTGGGTAGTATCATCCTGTTGCTGCTAAGTCACTTCAGTCATGTCCAACTCTGTGCGACCCCATAGACAGCAGCCCACCAGGCTCACCTGTCCCTGGGATTCTCCAGGCAAGAACACTGGAGTGGGTTGCCATTTCCTTCTCCAATGCATGACAAGGAAAAGTGAAAGTGAAGTTGCTCAGTCGTGTCCAACCCTCAGCGACCCCATGGACTGCAGCCTTCCAGATTCCTCCATCCATGGGATTTTCCAGGCAAGAGTACTGGAGTGGGGTGCCATTGCCTTCTCCGAAATCATCCTGTTAACAACATTAATTCTTTCAATCCAAGTGCATGGGATATATTTCCATTTCTTTGAATCCTCTTTTATTTCCCTTATTAATGTTTTATAGCTCTCAGTATATGTGTTTCACCTTGTTGGTCAGTTTTATTCCTAGGTGTTTTTTTGGTGTGATTTTAGAAGGTAGTTTTTTTTTTTTTCACATTCCATTTCAGATATTTCATTGCTAGTGTTGTTGTTGTTGTTCAGTCTCTCAGTCATGTTCAACTTTTTGCAACCGCATGGACTGCAGCACGCCAGGCTTCCCTGTCCATCTCCCAGAGCTTGCTCAAACTCATGTCCATTGAGTTGATGATGCCATCCAACCATCTCATCCTCTGTAGCCCCTTCTCCTGCCCTCATATTCCATTTTAGATATATCACTGTTAGTGTAAAAGAATGCACTCAATTTCTTAATGCTTATCTTGTACTCTACTACTTCTCTGAATTCATTTATTAGATCTAGAAGTTTTTGTGTGGAGTCCTTAGGGTTTTTCTATATATAGTATCATGTCATCCATGTGCAGGGTTTTTAAAGTTCATTGGATTAAGAAATCAGCAACTTAAAATAATCATGTCTATATATAGATTGCTATCTATAAATGTCATGGTAACCACAATCTAAAAATCTATAATACATACACAAAAGGAAAAGAAATCCAAACATATCATTAAAGGTAGTCACACATGACAAGAGAACAAAAGAAGAAGAAAGAAACTAAAAAAGACCTATAAAAACAATCCCCAATGAATTGACAAAATGGAGATAAGAACACACATATCAATAATTACTTTAAATGTAAATAGACTAGATTTAGTGTGGCTGAATGGATATAAAAACAAGACTTGTATACATTCTGTCTACAAGACTCATGTCAGATCTAAGGACATACACAGACTGAAAGTGGGGGAATGTGAAAAAGTATCCCATACAAACGGAAATCAAAAGAAAGCCAGGGTAGCGATACTTATATTAAAAACTGCCTTTAAAATAAAGACTGTTTCAAGAGACAAAAGGCATTACATAACGACCAAGAGATCAATCCACGGAGAAGATATAACAATTGTAAAAATATATGTACTCAACATAGGCTGCTGCTGCTGCTGCTGCTGCTAAGTCACTTCAGGCCTGTCCAAATCTGTGCGACCCCATAGACGGCAGCCCACCAGGTTCTTCCATCCCTGGGATTCTCCAGGCAAGAATACTGGAGTGGGTTGCCATTTCCTTTTCCAATGCATGCATGCATGCTAAGTCGCTTCAGTCGTGTCCGACTCTCTGCAACCCTATGGACAGAAGCCCACCAGTCTCCTCTGTCCACAGGATTCTCTAGGCAAGAATACTGGAGCTGGTTGCCATTTCCTTCTCCAACTCAACATAGGAACACCTCAAAATAAAAGGCAAACGCTAACAGTCATAAAAAGAGAAACGAACAGTAACACAATAACAGTGGAAAACTTTAATACTCCACTGAGACCAATGGACAGATTATCCAGACAGAAAATCAATAAGGAAACAAAGGACTTAAATGACACATTAGACCAGATGGACTTAATTGATATTTATAGAATGTTCTATCTGAAAGCAGCAGAATACACATTCTTCTCATATGCACATGGAACATTCTCATGGATTAACCATATGCTGGGTCACAAGGTGAGAAATGATTAATTTAAGATTGAAATAATATCAAGCTTTTTTATCCAATCACAATGCTATGAGATTAGAAATAAACTGCAAAAAATAATGCAAAAAATACAAACACATGAAGGCTAAACAATATGCTACTAAACAACCAAGTGATCACTGAGGAAACCAAACAGAAAATCAAAAAATACCTAGAGACAAATGAAAATTAAAGCTCAATGATACAAAACCTGTGGGATGCAGCAAAAGCAGTTCTAAGAGGGAAGTTTATAGCAATATCGTCTTACCTCAGGAAGCAAGAAAAATTTCAAATAAACAACCTAACCTTATAATTTTTGCAGTATCAAAAGCTTCATTTGTCCCCAGGCTATAGGTGCCATTTGACCCAAGTGAGATAGATAGTTTGGAGTTGTTGAAAGTGAGCTTTTCCTTCATTAAATATCTTTAACTGTTCCTACAATTTGACATGAAGTTCTGCAAAATAGCAAGCCCTGTTGGTTTTTCTGACACTTATGTACTGGTTTGCTGACAAACGTCTGTATAATCAATACAGTGGTTTTCCAGTAGTCATGTACAGATGTGAGAGTTGGACCATAAAGAAGGCTGAGCACTGAACAACTGATGCTTCCAAACTGTGGTGTTGGAGAAGACTCTTGAGAGTCCCTTGGACAGCAAGGAGTTCAAACCAGTCAATCCTAAAGGAAGTCAACCCTGAATATTCATTGGAAGGACTGATGCTGAAGCTGAAACTCCAATATTTTGGCTACCTGATGTGAAGAACTGACTCATTAGAAAAGACCCTGATTCTGGGAAAGATTGAAGGCAGGAGGAGAAGGGAGAGACAGAGGATGAGATGGTTGGATGGCATCACCAGCTCAATGGACATGAATTTGAGCAAGCTCTGGGAGTTAGTGATGGACAGGGAAGCCAGGCATGCTGCAGTCCATGGGTTCACAAAGAGTCAGACACAATTGAGCGATTGAACTGAAGCTTCTTCTAAAGAGCATGCCTCAAACCATACTTTATTTTTTCATGATCTTGAGATTAAGAGTCTACAAAAAAAAAGTAGCAGGAGAGAAGACCAGAGTTTCTGAGCACACCCAGCTGAAAGTACTGTTACCATTTCAAACAAACATGAAAAAGATATTGGGAAATAAAAGAAAGCTAAGTTATCTCTCTACAGTTTTAGGAGTAAGAAAACATTCCTGAGTTCTTATCCTCTAGAAAGATGAATATCTGAACAAAGCTCACTTTCAACAACTCCAAACTATCTACCTCACCTGGGTAAAATGGCACCTGTAGCCTGGGGACAAATGAAGCTTTTGATACTGTCGTAATTGTAAGAAAACCATTGGTGCTGCGTGTTTTTTTCCCCCACGAAATGAGCTAAGCAAGTGCCGAGAGACTGATATCTAAGAGCTCTAATTGTATATGTAAAATAGATAATTAATGAGAATTTGCTGTATGTCTCAAGGAACTCAAACAGGGGCTCTGTATCAATCTAGAGGGGTGGGATGGGGAGGGAGATGGGAGGGAGGTTCCAGAGGGAGGCTGATTCATGTTGAGGTTTGACAGAAAACAACAAAATTCTGTAAAGCAATTTTCCTTCAATTTAAAAATAAATAAATTTTAAAAAGAGCTCTAATGGTATGGATCTTCACTGATATATAGATTCAAAGGGCCAAATATGTAATAATTTCAGTTCCAAACAGAGAAGATAAAACACATGGAAAATGAAGAAATTAATCAAACAATAGAGGAACAATCTTTGGGCTGAGAGAAACAGGCTGCATATGAAATACAGTAGTTAAATGTAAGTGAGTGATATAGACTGACTAGGGAGGGATAACATAACTTAAAGACTCTTCAGACAGAAGGTCTATATTTCTAGGGAAACTCTAATGTTTAGAACTAAAAGTATTACATCATCTATGAAAATCAGAGTTATGGATAGCAAAGGAGTCAGACCAGAGATGTAAACATATTCTAAAGGTCTTATCTGGGAAAGCATGCATTTAGAAGAGGGAGAAAAGTGAAACTATTTCAGACAAACAAGAAAATGCTGTAAATAAAAATATTGGAGGAGCAGTGAATTCTAAGAGGGAAAAAAGAAAAGTCATGTTTTCAAATAATAGTGGGGACATATGTGTCTGAAAGTTGAGGCAACCATTAATGAAATGGTAAAGCATATTAGAGCTCACAAATTAACAAAAGGAAAACTGAACATCTTGATCAAAACTTGGAAAAATGAAAATAGGGAACAATAATGTAAAACGAATAATATTTTTATTAAATAATGTGTATCAAATAACATGTAAGAAATTAAATCACATGTATGAAACACAAAATGCTGATGATATAAATACCTCTTTAAAAGAGAGATGCTATAAAATTGGCAAAAAGTAATTTAAGCATATGTTGTCTGCAAGAAAGAAGTAAAATTAAAAAAAAATTGCAAATAGGAGGCTGTATGCATTCATCCATTCAACAGATAATTTATGGAATGCTTACTATGGGCCAGGCATGGTTCCAATTACTGGGGACAGAGCACAAATTAAAACAAAATTTCTGCTTGCATTCTCATAGGTAATGTAGGCAGCAAACAAATAAATACATATTGTATTAGGTGGTGGTGAGTGATAAGAAGAAAATTATAGCAGGGTAAAGGGACAGAATGATAGAGTGAGAGTTTGAGGGAATGCCTCATTGATAACATTCCACAGAAACCCAAACAAAGAACATAAGCAAAACATGTAGGTACCAGGGAGGGAGAGTGTTCAAGGTAGTAGGTACATCAAACACAAAGTACCCAGACCATGGCAGATTTTGAGAAGAGATATGACATTATTTGACTTATCTAATAGCTTAACAGAATCATTCTGGCCATTCTGGGGAGATAGACTATAGGGAGTACCATGATAGAAACAGGAAGATCTGTTAGGAGGCTATTAAAATAATACAGATGTGAGATAATGTGAGCTTGGATAGGGTAGTGGCAGTGGAGGTAGCAAAAAATGGTTGGGTTTTATATATAATTTGAGTTCTATAGTCAAAAGAAATTCTTGACAGATTAAGTGTAACGGTGTTAGAGAAAGAAAAGAGTCAAGGATGGACTGAACAACTAGAAAAATAGAACTGTCACTTACCTAAATGGAGAACATTGGGAAGAAGGTTTGGTAGGAAGAAATGAAGACCTTGGTTTTAAACATTTAATGCTTTGGTTATCCATTAAACATCCAAGTAAATATGGCAATTGGCTGCTTACATCTGGAGTTGAGGAGAGAGTTACATGCTGGATAAATAAAGTTTGGAGATGTCAAGATGTAAATTTCATTTAAAGTAATGGGATTGGGTAAAATCACCTAGGGTGCAAGTACAGAAAAAAGTGTCTGAGGTCTAGATGCTAACCTTAATTTTGAAATTGTCTTTCCACCATAAACAGTTAAAAAAGTGGACAAAATATATGCAATGACAGTTTCCAGACGTTAGAAATAAGGAGCAAAGGATTGTGATGCCTAAGGGAAGGGGGAAAAATGAGATGGACCCTATGATTGTTGAGTGCTTGGAGACAGCCTCTGGACCATGATGCTGAAAGAAGAATCCCAAGCACAGCACATAAGTCTTTCTGAGTTAAGACAGAGAATTGAGTCTGAGGATACTGGGATGCTAAGAATATGAGGGCTGAAGAATTGGAGAGCAGAAAACTTGTTAGAAAGAGGTCCCTAGAAATCTTCACAGGGATCTTAATGAATCTTTGGCTGAATATTAATCCAGGCATATATAGGATGAAACACCATAAAGCATATTCAAGAAAAAACTACCTAGAGCCCACACAAAGCTGAGAGCTATTTGAGTTGAGTTCTGTAGCTCTCAGCTTTGTGTGAGCTCTGGGTAGAATTTGTTTTATGGCATTTCATCCTATTGTGCATAGACATACCAATCTGAATGCAGAGTTCTAAAGAATAGCAAGGAGGGATAAGAAAGCCTTAAGTGAAAAATGCAAAGAAATAGAGGGAAACAATAGAAAGCTAAAGACTAGAAGTCTCTTCAGGAAAATAAGAGATACCAAGGGAACATTTCATGCAAAGATGGGCACAATAAAGGACAGAAACATTAGGACCTAACGGAAGCAGAAGATATAAAAAAGAGGTGGCAAGAATACACAGAAGAACTACACAAAAAGGTCTTAATGATCAGTTAACCACAATGGTATGAGCACTCACCTAGAACCAGATATCCTGGCATGTGAAGTCAAGTGGGCCTTAGGAAGCATCACTACAAACAAACCTAGTTGAGGTGATGGAATTCAAGCTGAGCTATTTCTAATCCTAAAAGATGATACTGTTAAAGTGCTGCACTCAATATGCCAGCAAACTTAGAAAACTCAGCAGTGGCGACAGGACTACAAAAGGTCTTTTTTCATTTGAATCCCCAAAAAGGGTAATGGCAAGGAACATTCAAACTACAGCACAATTGCACATATTTCACATGCTAGCAAGGTAATGCTCAAAAATCTTCATACTAGGCTGCAATAGTATGTGAACCCAGAACTTCCAGATGTGCAAACTGGATTTAGAAAAGGCAGAAGAACCAAAGATCAAATTGTCAACATCTGTTGGATCATAGAAAAAGCATGGGAATTCCAAAAAAACATTTTCTTCTGCTTCATTGACCAGGCTAAAGCCTTTGATTGTGTGGATCACAACAAACTATGGAAAATTCTTAAAGAGATGGGAATATCAGACCACCTTACCTGCCTCCTGAGAAATCTGTATGCAGGTTAAGAAGCAACAGTTAGAACCAGATAGGGAACAATGAACTGGTTCAAAACTGGGAAAGGAGTACAACAAGGCTGTATATTGTCACCCTGCTTATTTAACTTATATGCAGAGTACATCATGCAAAATGCCAGGCTGGATGAAGCTCAAGCAGGAATCAAAATTGCCGGGAGAAATATCAATAACTTCAGATATGCAGATGACACTACCTTAATGGCAGAAAGTGAAGGTGAAAGAGGAGAATGAAAAAGCTGACTTAAAACTCAACATTCAAAAAACGAAGATCATAGCATCCAGTCTCATCACTTCATGGCAAATAGGTGGGGAAAAAATGGAAACAGTGACAAACGTTACTTTCTTGGGCTCCTAAATCACTGTAGATGGTGACTGCAGCCATGGACTTAAAAGAAAAAAGCTATGATGAACCTAGACAGTGTATTAAAAATCAGACACATCACTTTGCCAACAAAGGTCCATCTAATCAAAGCTATGGTTTTTCCAGTAGTCAAGTATGTATGTGAGAGTTGGATCCTAAAGAAGGCTGAGTGCTGAAGACTTGATGCTTTTGAACTGTGGTGCTGGAGAAGACTCTTGGGAGTCCCTTGGACTGCAAGGATATCAAACCAGCCAATCCTAAAGGAAATCAGTTCTGAATATTCATTTGAAGGACTGATGCTGAAGCTGAAACTCCAATACTTTGGCCACCTGATGTGAAGAACTGACTCATTTGAAAAGACCCTGATGCTGGAAAAGATTGAAAGTGGGAGGAGAAGGGGGCAACAGAGGATAAGATGGTTGGATGGCATCACCGACTCAATGGACATGAGTCTGAGTAAGTTCTGGGAGTTGCTGATGGACAGGGAAGCCTTGTGTGCTGCAGTCCATGGGGTCACAAAGAGTCGGACATGACTGAGCGAGTGAACTTAACTGAACTCAATAGCAAAACATCCCAATAACCCAACTGAAAATGGTAGAGAATCTGAATAGACATTTCTCTAAAAGGAAATGAAGACATGCTAATGGCCAACAAGTATATGAAAAGTTAGTTAGCATCACTAACAATCATGGAAATGTAAATCAAAACCACAGTAAAATATCAGCTCATATCTGGTAGAATGCCTAATATCAAAATCACAGAAGATACCAAGTGTTGGCAAGGATGTATGGGAATGGGAACCCTTGTGTACTGTGGGAAAGAATATATTGGTAGAGCCATTAAGGAAAACAGTATGGAGGTTCTTCAAAAAATTAAATGTAGAACTACCATATGGTCCAGCAATTCCACTATTGGGTATTTATTCAAAGGAGATGAAATCACTAACTCAAAATGTATATAAATGATATTTAAATCCAGGAGAGTAGATGAGATCACCAAGAGAGTGTATGTAGATGAGATGAGGACTAAGAACTGAAATCATAGGCGCTCTAATATTCAGAGTTCAGGGAAATGAGGAAGAACTATTAAAGACCTTGGAGAAGGAGAGATCAATGAGGTAAGACCCCCAACCCTAATTCTTGAATTGATGGTCCATCGCCTTTTGGTTCATTCTTCTCAGTCCCCTTCTCTTGTTTCCTGAATCACCTCCCAAATAAACAAACTACATGCAAGTCCTTGCCTTAGGTTCTACTGGGATTTTTTTTTTTGGTGGGGGGGGAAGGGGGTGAGGGAGCTAAGTTAGAGGGAATGATCAGGTAGGATAAATGCTGCTGATTGGGTAAGATGAAGACTAAGAATTGATCATTGGACTTAGGGAGGTAGAACCACTGGTCATGACATGGACAAGAGCTACTTCAATGGACGTTCAAAAGTCTAGCTGAAGTGGGTTCAAGAGAGAATACTTCTATTTTCTCAATTATATGTGGACAAGGTCATAGGCTTAGTGGAAAAGGAAATGATAACCCACTCCAGTATTCTTGCCTGGAGAATACCATGGACAGAGTAGCCTGGTAGGCTATAGTTCATGGGATCACACAAAGTCGGACATGACTGAGCTTCTGAGCACACACACACACACACGGGCTAGGAGTGGAGGTATGGAAGAGGTGGAGGTATTGGAGGTATGATGAAAGAGAAGTGTGAAGTAGCCTTTTTAAAGAGTTGGAAAATAAACTGAAGAGAGAAATAAAGTCAAAATGCCTGGCAGTACTGAGGGCCCACTTTAAATTTGTGATTTTGTGTTTTTCTCCAAATACATTCATCTGTTTAGGAAAAAATGTGGAACAGCCTGTTATATTTAGCCAAGATTCAGATTTTGCTAGGCTAGGGGTGTGCTAGGAGGAGAGAGGTTCAAGGGAATTGTGATGGACCAGGGAATGTAAGTTGGGCAAAAATGACTTCAGGCGGGTGATGACAAATTTAAAAACTGTGGGAGGGCTCAATTTTTGTGTGTGTGTGGTGCTTGAGGATACGAGAGAAGAGCCAACACTAATATTATTCTGATCTTTTTTCATGCAATATTTTTTATCAAAATTAGCTAATTAGATATACCATTATGTATTATATACAAGTCATGTCAAGGTAAGTTCTCAGAATCTAAGAGGACACTATTAAATATTCTGAGACACAAGTATTAACTGAGAGTGTCCTGGGCAAATTGGGACATAGTATGACTCTACTCAGGGCTTCCCTGGTAGCTCAGCTAGTAAAGAATCTGCCTACAATGCAAGAGATCCCAGTTCAATCCCTGAGTTGGGAAGATCTTCTGGAGGAGGGCATAACAACTCACACCAGTATTCTTGCATGGAGAATCCCCATGGACAGAGAAGCCCGGTGAGCTGCAGTCAATAGGGTTACAAAGAGTCGGACATGACTGAGCAACTAAGCACAAGACAGCACATGACTCTACTCATATAGTCATTTATATACAGTAAGAAGCAGATTTTAGTAGTTAAGAGCACAAAGGTTTTCAGAGTCATGGCGTCTCAGTTTGAAACCAAGCACATGCCTGACTATAAATCTTTTGGTTGAAATTCATCAGGACTGGCTCTCCATCCCATACTGTTGTGTGGGCTATTACATTTGTCTTCTGATTCTAAATTCAGTGTTGCTTCTGGACTTCAGGTTATAGTCTAACATTTTCTGCAGTAATTACCCCTTTTCACCTTCTCAGGTCCAATATCTCCATTATGTTTATTTGAAGTTCTATTGAAATAGATTTCAATGTCCTTACAACCAAATGTGACCCTTCCTTTAGAACTATAGTCTGTTTACTCATTCTGTACACATGCTATTTTATGCAGCTCATCTTAGGCTCTTGTGTTAATTGTTATAAGGCAAAGTACAAGCATTTTATTGGCAGTGTAGCTATTAGAAGGAGCTTTTTTTTATTATATTTTCCAGGAAAATTATAGACTCCTGAAACATGACCTTTAACAATTCAGTTTTTCCTGATTAAATATAGCTCATTGCCTCTTAATTACCTGAAAGGTAAGCTCTGCTTGAGGTAGGTCTGGATTATAAGTGCCTCTTCAGTTCAGTTCAGTTCAGTCGCTCAGTCGTGTCTGACTCTTTGCAAACCCATGAATCACAGCATGCCAGGCCTCCCTGTCCATCACCAACTCCCGGAGTTCACTCAAACTCACGTCCATCGAGTCAGTGATGCCATCCAGCCATCTCATCCTCTGTCGTCCCCTTCTCTTCCTGCCCCCAATCCCTCCCGCATCAGAGTCTTTTCCATTGAGTCAACTCTTGCTTCCTACTAATTCTATGTCTCTCTACCTACTCTCCTGAAAGAAGCATTTCAAGATGAAATGAAGATGTATTTACTAAATAGGTTTTTAAATTTGGCTTGCAATGTGACACATAGAAAAATTTTGATCATGATTTGTTTTTAATTTATTAGCATGGCTCAAGTAAGGATAAAGGAGTGCTTTGTTAAATAATGGAGAAGGGAATGGCAACCCACTCCAGTATTCTTGCCTGGAGAATTCCATGAACAGAGGAAACTGGTGGGTTACAGTTCATGTGGTTGCCAAGAGTCGGACATGACTGAGCAACTTATACTTTTTAAATATATTTTTGCATTTTAAAATAACTTTCAAATTAACTCTTAAAAGTCACGGCAAAAATGACAAATTAAGAATATATATTATACTTTCAAAATAAGGAAGATATGAGAAATTCATTTTATAAGTGGTACAGAATTCCATTTTTACCAAATAAACAAGTAGCCAGAAGTATGACTGCTAATAGGAGAATAGAAGTGGCCCCAATTGGAATTTCCCAGTATCTGGAATGGACAGGACAGGAATGGGTCTGGATACTCTGTTCTGGGGCCTGGAGGTCAGGAAACAAGTTCCTTGTGGTTATAGATCATTCTGGGGATACTATATCCCCAAATAATATACTTCCTCAAATCAGAAAGCCACTTCCCTCCTTCCTGGCTTCTATAGCAGTAGCTCTTCCTAATGGGTAGCCCTCTCTCCTGGCTTTTCATACATACTGTCTTTAAGAAGAGGTGTCCTTTTTTTGAGCCCCTTCCCTTCAACCTCTGACAGACCTCAGGAATGGGATCTACAAGTCCCATAGAAGTCCCATAGAACTAAGAAACTTTTCCAGTTAGACCATAGTGGAACATAATGTTAGTCCCTCAGTCATTTCCAACTCTTTGTGACCCCATGGACTGTAGCCCGCCAGGTTCCTCTGTCCATGGAATTCTCCAGGCAGGAATACTGGAGTGGGTTGCCATTCCCTTCTCCAGGGGATCTTCCCCACCCAGGGATCGAACCCAGGTTGCCTGCATTGCAGAGAGTTTCTTTACCATCTGAGCCACCAGGGAAGCTGAGAAAGCCTAGGCTAATTCAATCCTAAGGTCACATTTTAATGGACCAACTTTAAGAAGTCTTGATGTCTCATTGATTTTGTATTTCTTTAATCCCTATCTCAGTGAGGTAGAGAAATAAAAGAATGACCTGTGTCCTCAATTGCTGATTTCTTTGATTGTCACTGAGACCAATTTTACTTTAAATGTACACAAAATCTGCACAAGTGTTCAGTCTTCATACATGTTATGTAGGCAGGCAGAGTACCCAAATGATTGATGGATTAAAATTTTTTTCAACTTTTATTATGTTGTTTTAGACAGCCTCACATATGTGTTGTACATAGTGAAAAGGTTGGCTTAAAACTCAACATTCAGAAAACTAAGATCATGCCATCTGGTCCCATTACTTCATGGCAAATAGATGGGAAAACAATGAAAACAGTGAGACTTTATTTTTTGGGGGGCTCCAAAATCACTGCCAGAGAAGGCAATGGCAACCCACTCCAGTACTCTTGCTTGGAATATCCCATGGACGGAGGAGCCTGGTAGGCTGCAGTCCATGGGATCTCGAAGAGTTGGACACGACTGAGCAACTTCACTTTCACTTTTCACTTTCATATATTGGAGAAGGAAATGGCAACCCAGTCCAGTGTTCTTGCCTGGAGAATTCCAAGGACAGGGGAGCCTGGTGGGCTCCTGTCTATGGGGTCACACAGAGTCAGACATGACTGAAGCGACTTAGCACCAGCAGCAGCAGCAAAATCAATGCAGATGGTGACTGCAGCCATGAAATTAAAAGGTGCTTACTTCTTGGAAAAAAAGCTATGACCAACCTAGGCAGCATGTTAAAAAGCAAAGATAGTACTTTGCCAACAAAGGTCCATCTAGTCAAAGCTATGGTTTTTCCAGTAGTCAAGTATGGATGTGAGAGTTGGACCATAAAGAAAGCTGAGTGCTGAAGAACTGATGCTTTTGAACTGTGATGTTGGAAAAGACTGTTGAGAGTTCCTTGGGCTGCAAGGAGATCAAATCAGTCAATCCTAAAGAAAATCAGTCCTGAATATTCATTGGAAAGATTGATGCTGAAGCTGAAACTCCAATATTCTGGCCTCCTGATGCAAAGAGCTGACTCATTGGAAAAGACCCTGATGCTGGGCAAGACTGAAGGCAGGAGGAGAAGGGGATGACAGAGGATGAGATGGTTGGATGGCATCATCGACTCGATGGACATGAGTTTGAGTGCTCCAGGAGTTGGTGATGGACAGGGAGGCCTGGCGTGCTTCACTCCGTGGTGACACAAAGAGTCGGACACAACTGAGCAACTAAACTGAACCGATAACATTCCTCTGCATTTGGGCATAACCTTGTACATTAAAATATGCTTCTTTCGTGGCTCTCATGAAAAGCTCTAGGCATTAGTATCTTCATTTTGAAGTGAAAATGAAAGTTGCTCAGCCGTGTCCATCTTTTTGCAACCCCATGGACTAAACAGTCTGTGGAATTCTCCAGGCAAGAATACTGGAGTGAGTAGCCTTCCCCTTGTCCAGGAGATCTTCTCAACTCAGATATTGAATGCAGATCTCCCACACCACAGGCGGATTCTTTACCAACTGAGATATCAGGGAAGCCCTATCTTCATTGTACAGATGAGGAAACCAAAGATCCAGAGAGGGTATAGAAAGACCAAAACCCTGGCCTATGAGTCAGCAGACCTGGATTCTCATATTCCTGACTTTGTCCCTGTGTGTTTATGAATAAGTTGTTTCCCCTCTCTGAATTTCAGTATCTGAATTTATCAAACGAGATGATTGAGCTTTCTCAACTCTGTTTACATATTATAAACACCTGGGAGCTTTTTAAAAAATCCATTCCTCAACCTCACCTCCAAAGATCTTGATTTAATTGGTTTCAGAGTACTGTAATTTCCATATCACTAAGAAGCCAATCCCGGAGAAGGCAATGGCACCCCACTCCAGTACTCTTGCCTGGAAAATCCCATGGATGGAGGAGCCTGGTAGGCTGCAGTCCATGGGGTCGCTAAGAGTCAGACACGACTGAGCGACTTCACTTTCACTTTTCACTTTCATGCATTGAAGAAGGCAATGGCAACCCACTCCAGTGTTCTTGCCTGGAGAATCCCAGGGATGGCGGAGCCTGATGGGCTGCCGTCTATGGGGTCGCACAGAGTCGGACACGACTGAAGCGACCTAGCAGCAGCAGCAACAGCAGCAAGAAGCCAATCCAGGTAAAGCCACAAATTCAGTCTGGTATTTCTCTATAAAGGAGAGAAACACTGTCATTTAGTATAAGATTCAAATACTATGGGGACATGTCCTGTAATGGAGTTTGAAAGGCTGAGAGTTTTAGTGTGTGCATACCCTAACTCTGAACTCTATCCATCTCTTTTTTTTTCTCTCTCTCTCTCTTTCTCACACCCACACACACAATCATTCCAGTGGAAGTACTATAGTAGTTTGAAAAGAAAATAACACTGATTTAAGCCAAGGACAAAGAGTAGTGTAAGTATACAGCCGAGCCAAGATGTTAGTAAGATGGAGTTTTGGGGTGACAGAAATAACTAATTATAGAACATTTTTCTTTCACATGTTTTTTTCTTAGCCTTTGTTTTTCTTTCTGAACCTATATATAGTATTCACACAACTTTTTTTACTCTTTTCCCTTCAATATAGCTTATGTATTAAGAGGGGCCTGGAAACTTCTCCTTATTGGAGGCCTTAACCCCCATTGGAAGGGGACTATTTAAAAATTTTAGACTAAAATTAAGCCAACTAATCTTTGATATTACAAAAATTAATGTTCCTTTTGTTTTAGAGTTTCTTTTTGTCATCAGAATGGTAGTACTTTGAAGGCTAAGAGTTAAAATGTGGAACTAGGAGGATATGGACAAGGGAATTCTTTAGTCCCCCTTAGTTGATGCCTTAGGATGCATGTATGGCTCATCTCATCTTATCACAACAGAACATAAGTGACTTGAGCTTAAAGCCCTGTATTAATAAATCTATGGTGTTTGCCTGAAGGATTATTTCTGGTTTCTTTCCTTAGCGACCTGCAACAGCAGTGTTGGTTGGCTCTTCAAGGACTTGGGGATTTTCTAATCCTTGTCATCTGTGTCTTTTATTATCAGAAACATGACCATTATCTAATACAGTTCAAAGGATTGCCTTAATAGTTGGACAATGACAACTTGTGTGTCACGATTACCATCTTTTTTTCCAGGAGACTGGCCAGCAAATACATGTGGAAACAACATATATAACTTTGAAATGATAGCAAGGTTCCTAAACAGTGAGCAGTGTCTCTCACAAGATATCTTTCCTTGAAAGCTATGTGTCTCCTTCATTCTGGCCTTTGAAAGCAGTAACACTGGTTTAAGGATCAAGATAAGGATATGGGCCTGGATTGTTACTCCTCATTTCCATGTAGAAAGAAGCCCTTAGAAGGTAGTTAGAGAATTTTAGGTTTGGGAATGCAAATTTAATACGTTTCTCAGCACAATAAATCTTTACGTGCTTTAAAGATTATAAGTTATCTCCAATTCATTTTCAATGAATGTGATTACAGATGTTAAGGGAAAAGCAGCAGCCTAGTGTACCAGTTTCGGAGAAGGCAATGACACCCCACTCCAGTACGCTTGCCTGGAAAATCCCATGGATGGAGGAGCCTACCAGGCTGCAGTCCATGGGGTCACGAAGAGTCGGACATGACTGAGCGACTTCACTTTCACCTTTCACTTTCATGCACTGGAGAAGGAAATGACAACCCACTCCAGTGTTCTTGCCTGGAGAATCCCAGGGACGGGGAAGCCTGGTGGGCTGCCGTCTATGGGGTTGCACAGAGTCGGACACGACTGAAGCGACTTAGCAGCAGCAGCAGCCTCTAGCTATAAAATGTTGATATTGGAGTAGAACTTCTTTAAGGGTCTTTCCAACTCTGAAATAATGCCAAGGTACATAATTTCTGTGTGAAGTAGGTGATGGGAAAAGGTGGTATACTGACCAATGAACATCAGTGTATTACTTACATGTGAATCAGGAGAATGCACTCAATATAACCAGTGAGCTTGAATGTTAACAGCTCCAACCAATCTCAAGTTCCAAACATAGATTTAGTTCTACTTTCTGCAGAAAGGAATTGAATTAATTTCCTGGGTCTTTAAAGAGAAGGCCAAATAAACTCCTATCCTCTTGAGCAAAGTAAAAACACTTCCCTACTGGCTCCATATCATAAGCTGATTGAGAAATGGTAACTGGCTACAAACCAAACATGTTTTCAAAGAGGGAAGTGGAGATATGTAATGGCTCCATCTTGGGAAGCAAGATAGCTAATATATGATGTCTATAACTATTGCTTCACTCCTAACATAGAAGCATGTGCGTTTCAACTCTTAGGGTGCAGGTGGACTGAGGCTAGGGAAAGAACCATTCACCATTTGAGGTTTATTATACCACGAAGGTTTATACTATGCTCCAAACTTCTATACCTGACTTTGGAGTCAGACAGCCTAGGTTCACATCTTAGTTTCAGCATTTACAAGCTTTGTTACCTTTGGCAAGTCATTTAACCCCTCTGTACTTCAGTTTCTCATTTGTAAAAGAGCAAGCATAATACTGCATACATTGTAGAGTTGTCTTGAGGATTAAATGAGCTAAATAGGCAATGTGCTTGAAATAGTGCTTAGCACAGAGTAAGCACTATGCAAGTGTTCACTATATTTATTATAGCTATTGTGATGATGAAAGATGGGCTAGAACCAAAAAAAAAGAAAAGAAAAAAAAGCTCTTGGCTAAAGCCATATGAAATGTATCAAGGGACCAATATGTGGAAAGCAGTAGATTTGGGGGATAATAGATGATTTAACAGCAAAAAAATGCTAAGCAGGAAACACCCTCTAAATATTCCTGTTTATACAGTACATGACACAAAGTATAGAAATAATGAAAACAGAGCCTCTCTGTAGGATTTAGAGTTCTTTCGTATATATTTTAAATATACATGTGATACATTAAAATATATAGAGTTGTGTGAATATATATTTACATATGTATATGTAAATATATATATATATATATATCACTGAAGGGCTACATATGCACACTCACTCACAGGTCTGTGTGCATACCCCAACAGGACCCATCTATACGTAAACCAGATGCAGTCCATATCAGGCCAACTTGGACGCAAATGAAAGCCCTAATTCAGCAGACTGCAGATTGCAACTACATTTGGGTAATCCTCCAGTTCCTTCTACCAAGTGTAAGGCCATTTAGAAATACACTGAGAAGAGCTCCTCTGGGTGTATGGCAAAGCCCAGGGCCCCTCTGGCAGTGCACAGTTTGCCTGAGTAAGGACTGCAGGATTGAGATATCAAGGAGCTAGCTATCAAGGAGGAGGGACTTGTGTTATGTTGGACCCTGAAACTAATAAGCAAACATCAATAGAATAACTTTAGCTCCAAGAACAAAGCACTAGTGTCATAGAATCCTTATATATCTCAGCTTTAAGCAAATTTCAGGCAGAAGCGAAGAGAAGTGTGTGTTGCTATTCATCACCATCCAGTGTGACCCAGAGAACTGGGCCCAGCTTTCAGGGATGGATAAGTTCAAAGGTCAATCAGGCAGACTTGGAAGATAAAAAGAAGTTACTTAAAATGGAAGGACTTAAAAGCAACATAAGAGGTGGTTTGGGTTTATAAATGTTCCAAGAAGCCAAACCTTGTATATGGCACCATTTGCAGCAATATCATTAACATTATTAATAATCATCAATAACATATTTATATATACAAAAATAGAGCAAAGCAATTCTATAAGAGGAGGTGAAAGGGAAGGTGAGGGTCTCTGCAGCTCAAATGTCAGTACACTTCAGGAAGATTCAGAACCAACGAAGACTGAGTGGCATGTATTTCTACAGTATATAGCCAAGAAGGGGACATCAAAATGTTCCCTTTTCCTTCCCCCTGTGTAGGACTATACATTTCTCCCCACCTTTCCACGCTGTAATACGTATCCATGCACACTTTAAAAGAGATGATGATATAGAGAGTCTGGAAGTCTTAAACTAAGTTGGAGCACCTTGGTTTCAAGCAAGTGCCCTTCATCTTTGAATTCCTTAGTGAATTTTGGATTCACTGACAGAGGGAAACTGTTATCTAATTCTTGTCTCTTAACAGCAGTCCTTAGGAGCCTGCCATCACCACTGCAGCCTTTTCCCATTGAAGGCGAATCATAGCACAGGCTCTTAGTATTTTTTTTTTAAACAGAAGTCAGTTCTCTGCATCATACATCTTTCATCTCAGTTTTCCACTGTTGCTGAAATTTAGGTTCTCAGGCAACTGCCATTGCAGACAAAGCCAACAGCAAGCACAGTGTGTGCAGCAAAGGGTAGGTGCAATGGCGAAGATACAGCTTAATTAGAGCTTCCTTAAGCTTTTCTTTTCCACACTTGAGCTTCTGTAAGATGACAGAGCCAAAGGTGATGTCCACTGGGGGAAGCCTTGACAATTGAAAGGGAGTTAGCTACCCACTATGCCCCACATAAAGACTACCACACCAGGTTGGCATGATTCTTGAAGACTGAATGGGTATGGCTTTCTGTCATTGTTAATAGAGTCCTAGGAGAAATTTTCCATGACTTAATGTGGTTCAGTGTAGAGAATATTGAACCAGGAGTCAGAAGGCCTGTATTCTAGGCCCAACTCTATGAACTCTGTGTGTGACCTCGGGCAAATCTCTTTCTATTTCTAGGCCTCAGTTTTCCCATCTGTAAAATAAGGGCATTGAACTAGATTAACAGTTAAGATTCCTCCCAGCTCTAAAGTTTTATGACTTTTTATGTCCATTATTAAGGCCTGAGCCATGCAGTCTCAGGGCAGTTAGCTTCTAAGAGAGAACAGACCTCTGTAATATCCTTTGCTTTGTTCATTTAACTATAAAGCACGTCTGCCTTTGGCACTTGGGTCAGACATACAAAGTTATGAGCATCCTGGTTTACTATCCTACTCAGCATGCTAGTGGAATCTGTCAGTACTCTAAGGTGATTATTGGGAAAGGGAGTAAAACTTCAACCCATTAAACCTGGAAATAGAAGTTAAGTTTGCCTCATATGCTCATAAACTGGTGAGTGTGGTTATGAGTGCACACACACTATTGCTAGTGATCAGTTCATTACAGTAATCAATTTCACTTAATAAAAATTAGTAAATAGTATAACATAGCAAAGTTTGGTGTCAAAGGAAACACCGATGGAAAAAACAGCACTTCTTGACGTGTTAGAGAAACAGGCAGGAGAAGACATAAATCTGATAGAACACAATAGAAATACTTGCAGAGAAAGGATTAGTCAGAGAGAGAAGGAAGGAAGGAGAAGGTAGGGAGAGAGAAAAAAAGAGAGGAAAGTTAGAAGTAGAGAGGGTGAGAATGAAGTGGGAAGGAGTACAAAACAGAGTTAACACAAGAAGAGGAGGAAATGAGAGAGAGAAAAGACAAACAAGAGAGGGGCAGTAAACAGGGAGAAGGGGTCAGATTCCCTGGAATATTGAACACTGTTCCACATGGACCTGTGAAAACCATTAACAGGAAAGCTTCCAAAGGCACTGTGGAAAGCAGAGTGATGCTCAGAGCCTACATCGAGAGGTATCATGTTGGGGAGCCCCTAAACCTCCACATTGCTGGCTCTGTCAGCCCTCAGTGTCCAAATCCTCATGCTTCTACATCACCTGAATTGGCCATGACAGCCATAAAGGCTGAGATGGTAGGGTACAAAAAGATTTAAGGGGAGTGGGATAGATACTGTGAGAAAGAACAAGTCATCCTGCACCAGGATGTACTTGACCATTCCCCTGACACTGCAGGAACGAAACTGGTGAGCCCTAATTTTGGCTACTTTCCTCCTCCTCCCCTTCTTCAAAAATGAGGCCTACGCTTTACTGACAGGGGCTAAGAGAAAGCTCTGGATCCCTTTGGAAGGAAGGTCATACAGACTTTTCCTGGGCCTTGGGGAAGGGCGCACTACCAGAAGAGATTTTTCTGCACACAGTGTTGGTGTGCCTCTTACAACGGCAGCCTGGTCGCCTGAGACTATCATAGCCCTGCTGGCACAGATGGAGGCATCCACGGGTAGGCAGGTAGCAGCACAGGCAGGGTAAGAAGAGGGAGATGAGGCTCATGGCTGCCCAGCGGACGAAGCAAGAGCCAGGCCCACAGGAGCAGGGCTCATCGGCGCAGTTGTCTTCATCATCAGTGGAACAGTGGTAGAAGAGGCCTTTAACACAGCAGAGACAAGTGCCATAATCTAAGAGGCTCTCAGCAGAGCAAAGGCAACGCTGGTTGCATAGCCAGCAAGCGGGGAGAGGGCGAGCTGCTGTACAGAGGACACACTTGCAGCGCCCACACTCCTCACAGATGAAGAGGTGCTCACTGGGATGCATGGCAGATTGCTCAGCTTCTCCCTTCAGAGCACCATCAGCCTTTGGGTGGGCTCCTGTTCCAGGCTGGGTTCGGATGATGGACTGGCCTGAAGGTGAGGGTGTAATGCTGGCCAAGAGCCTTTGATCAGAGGCAGTAGTACTATGGGACATTGAGCTGGCAATGCTAGACTGGCTCAAATGCTGAGGCAAGGGCTGCAACTGATGGCACTGGCTGAGACTGCGGGGCAGAGCAGTGGGCATGGTAGCCAGGGACCAATCAGATTTGTGGGTTTGCACGATAAGGGAAGGACTGGAGAGGGCCTGTTTACAGGGAACTGGAGGACGGTCCACATAATCATTGCTAGCGTGAGTAGAGCGCAGCTGTTCAATAGGCAGAATTTGTTGGAAATCATCTGTCACTGCAGCATCCATTTTGCCTCGATTCTTGAGTTCTGAGTGGTTTTGGGTCAGGGTGGCACTTATGGTGAAAAAGAGCCCTTGTAGTTACATGGGTCTTAGGGCACATCAGAAAATCCTAGGAGAGAAAGAATAAAAACAATAAATAAGAACACATAGGCATGAATACCTTGCAGAAAACCAACAAAGCTCAGGCCCCTATCCCCAGCACTACCTTAAATCACTTTAGTCTTCATGTTACTCCCTGATTCTGTAATTGACCTCATCTATTTTTTTACAGGCATGTCTGGTCTTCTCATCCAGACTATAAAGCACATTGGGAGCAAAGATCTGATTGTGGATTCCTTTTGTATTTCATCATATGACTAGAGTCATAGGAGCAGTTAGCTCATTCAGATGTTTCCTAACTGAAAAATCTAGGCCTTGAGCATAAAAATTCAATAAAACTATCAAATGCAAAGGTCACATTTTGAGATTTTACAGAAAAACCCAAATAAATTTTTTGGCCAACCCAATACATATATATACATCAAAGCTTTCTTTTCAGTGAAATTTATAAGCATAAATAAACAAATGATGAGGGACACTGTGATTCAATGAATATAGGCAAGCAAGCAAGACACAATAATATTAATAGCAGAGATATGGCAAAGACACAGAGGGCAGAAATTAGACTATCTATAGAACAATGGCAGAAATTAGACTATCTATACAACAATGGGGGAAAAGGCTTCCTAAGAATATAAAAAAATCCAAGACTAATCATCTTGCAGTTCTCCTCACTTCAAAGCTGCTTTAATTTATTGAGGAGGTAATTCTTTTAAATGGTGGCATGACTCCGGAATCAAACTTTTGTATACGCAGGAGTAACCCTAGTGATGGGGAACCATAAGAGAAGAGACCTGAATTAATTCAAATATCACCTGTATTGTTCTTATTATGACCCTAAGTCAAGTCTATATATACTGATGGGATTTATTAGGCAGAATCTGCTTGGACTGCTTTTCTCTATCTTTACCTTATATAATAAACTGGTTTTCTTAAAGAACAGCAATGCTTTTATACAAAATTTAACCTAAGCTGAATATCTGGAAAATATATTCTCTCCTGATTCGATTGAGCCTGGTACTGATAATGATGACCATGAGGAAAATACTGTTCCAACTGTAGATTATTGTTTTGCACCATTTGGAAGACTGAACAGCCTAAAAAGGAAACCTAAACAAAAATCTAAGACTCATCTTGGAGGCATTAGGACCTAGGAAACACTAGCATGAATAAAGTATATATTTGAAATCCATCAGATTTCAGGCCTCCTCAAAAGAGATCGATTACTCACACTACTATATGGGATGGAAAGCTTGAATGAGTAATAGAAAGGAACAAGTGACAGAGGATAGTGCTTGATTAGGTTTCCATAAGCAAGCAAGCATGACAATGAAATGTGCCCAAAGCACAATAGCAAGGAAAAAAAAAATGTAGCTCATATAGGACTCAGTGGCTAATAATACAACCAGATTCATTGCCTTTTGAGGTTATATCCCAAAGCAAACTTATTTAGTTGAATTTGCATCTGCTCATTTTTTAAAAAGAAGATTTAGTTTGATTAAAAATAACTTTTCTGCCACATCACATCAAAAAGCCAGTCTGACTATAATTTCATTTTTTAGCTACTTGTTTCAGTGTTACTCAATACAGCACAAGAAAATGCAGATAAACACTATGGAGATTCTAAGACTCAAATATGCAACCTTTGTCAAATCACTTACTTCTTTTGGGCCTCAGTTCTACTATCTATATAATTATAGGGGTGGCCTAGGTGATTTTGAAGGACTCTGCCCCACTATGGTCTGTAATTATATAACTATACAATTTGACAAAAGAATTCTCTTCATACCTTCTACATCTTCAGCCCTTGAGGGTAAACTGGGCAACATGCCCTTGTTTACCAAGGCATTCAAAAGCAAAATGGGTTGGACTCACAGCCCCCCTGAAGTCTTACACCTCTACCTTTGCTGTACTTTTGTTAAGACTCACAGTCCCAGCATTAGAAAGGAACAGGTAGTTTTCATTTGAACACCCAAATAAACAAAGACACAATGTTCAGCCAGCTTGCAGAGTGTGTGGATCTAAGAGTCTTGGATTGGGAAGAGTCTTTTGACAACTGTATAAGAAATAAATGTATTCCCCATTGATGAGATAAATAATGTGTGGGGCCCTTCAAGCCCTTTACACTGTGTGAAGAATAATACATACTCTGGATGCATTTTAGACTCACTGATTTCCCAAAGGAAACTAGATTTGAACATACTGGAAATTCCAAGGATCAATAACTCAAAGGAAAGCATTCAAGGTCTTAACATTACAGGAGATAATCATATGGGATTCCAAGGATGTTACTAGATATCTCAGAGATTTGCCCAGAAGGTTGAAAGCTAAGCTTGGAGGAATTTAGGTCATAATAGAAATGACTCAGAACCATGAGGGGATTCTATCTTGGCAGCAAAAGGGTATACTGTGTTTAGGTTAAGAGAGTGTATTTGGAAATTGATTAGACTGCTGCAAGACTGGAGAGTTCAGATACTTGGTTGGGTGATTAAAGGAAGCTTTGGGCATCAGTCTGGGATGATAAACTACTACTGTCTTGCTTCCAGATAAGGGGATTGACAAGATGAACTTGGAAGGTTTCTTCCTGCTCTATAAAATCTTTCTGAGAATGAAAACTGGAAGATCTGCAATATGGTGGGCAGTAGGACCTGGGTAAAATCAGGGTATTGAGGAGGATAAACCAGTATTGCATGACAATAAATTGTTTGCCATTCCGGATGTGCTGAATCCGATCTGGCTAACAGGATGAACTGAAATAGATACTGGAAGGGAAGGTAAGTGGGGGTGGGGTGGAGTGGAGAAACAGACAGGAGGACTGCTGCAGCCCACAGATTAGATGAAAAACTACTACTACTGCCTGCATGTTTAGGATTCAGAAACCCACTCATTAAAGGGCCATTCATTGTGAGCAGCAACAGTGAAGCAACGGACTGTGCTGCAGGTCAATTCCATATTCTATGAAGTGAGAGAGAGAATATACATATCACATATTATTAACTAGGAGCCAAGGTGATTACAAGTCTTGGCTGCACATGGATGGGATCTAGTGATTTCTGTCACGTAGTGCCTCTGCAGTAATGAATGATGCATTGTAAACCCACTCCCATCTCGGTCCCTCTGGCCAGGTGCTCATAGCTTTCTCAACAGTGTTTCTGTAGCCCTGAAATTTGCTATGTTCAACCTAAACAGAAATGTCTTTTCTTATGCGAACGTGGGGACTCGAAAGCTAAATTCATTCAAGAAATGCTGTTTGTTAATGAAAGAAAAATGTCTTTTCTCCCTGGAACTGAAAAGCTGCCATGTTGGGACTAAAGTTGCAAACTTTCCTAGCTAAAGCTCTTCTATGCTAACCCCCTTAAGAGGCTTTTGATTTCGGTGATAAATCCTTTCTGATATGGTATGACTCAAGCTTGATTTCAAGGAAGAAGGGAGAAGAGAAGGCTGGCTCCTGTTTTCTCCTGTTCCTATGGGTTCAATGCTGTTTTGTACCTTACTGTGTAACGGCTCTGGGGTGTGTTGCTTTTTTTTTTTTTTTTTCTGTGCTCTGCTGTTATATACACTCGTTCTCAGAATAACCGAAAGCAAACATAGGGGGGATTTCTGCTATGGCTTTCTGTGTTTTCTTAGTTCTACTGTTCCAAAATCTGCTCTCTCAAAATCCCTCTCTGTGCAAAGGCATTTGCATCTCTATCAAAGCACTCCCCCCTGACAAATACCAAGTTGTATATAGTTTACATTACTAACCTCTCAGCCACTGAGTGGGCCTCCCTCCTACCACATACATCTTGTTGGAGCTGCCAGGTTCTCACCACATTTAACTCTTAACTTGTCACTTTGCTACCCTAGTCCTATTCATTACCTTCAGTTTCATTAAGACACACAGCAGTTTATTTCCAACCAGAGAGTCTTGCAGTTGTAAGAGCTTGCCTTTTTAAAGATAGGAGTGTTTTAGTGTAGTGACATTACAAGGAAAACTTGTAATATCAAGTGAATTCACAGACTTCTAATCCTGAAGAAAATGCTAGTTCTTCATTTAAGAAGTAGGAATCTTTTCTTTAAACCCCAAATTCTTTTATAAGAGACAGGAAACTGAGTTCTGGGTGACTGTGGGCAAGTGACTTCTGTTCCAGGCCTGTTTCTTCATCTGCAAAATGAGGAGGGGTATTAAAGGAAGGTTTGAAAAGTCCTTTCTTGTCCTTATGCTCTAAAATTTTATGCTGGGTTTGCTGGTTGTATTCCTCTGCCTCAGAAGTCTTTTATGAAGAATTAGCGCCCTTTCCCTCAGGTTCTTTACTTCTCCACTAACTCAACTTCTCAACTCTGACTCCAAGTCACCCAGATTACTCACTAACTAGATTTCTCAGCTAGAGAGAACTAAAACAGAACACAAACAAAAGGCCAAAATGGATAGAATGGTACAACCAAGTCTTAGAAATTTTTATTTAGACGTTTTGGGAACAGGATTAATACTTCTTTGGAGATAAAAAGCTAGCCTGTGCCTTATCTGTATGTATGTATGCAGCTGACTTGTTGGGAACATGATTTAATACCTGGTATAGCCAAATTACATTACAGTGAGGCTTTAATGCACCCAGAAAAACAACAATAGTTTGCATTTCAAAATAGATTTTCCGTTTAAGAGTTCAAGGTCTGTTTTCCATTCATCAAACATGGGTTTGCAGCATACAGAGGCCAGTGGCAATGATCATTAGACAAATGGAAAGGAGTGTGCACCACGGCCCTAGGTCCTATCAAACGTCTACTGGCTAACCAGACATGCTGATAGATTCTCACTGTGGACAAAATTTCCATATGCCACACAGAGACATGTGTACACACACCCCGGCCTGGATCCAAAGGTTTCTAAATCCTTGCTCTGACTCAATGTAAGTAGGGGGTTATGCCGTGTCAGCTTGCGCCATTTCTACCCAGAGCAAGGTGATGTGATGAAATCCGAGCGATGCACAGCCCAGACTTGTGAGCCAATCGGAGACTAGCCCTGCACTGACAGGATGCCCGCTGGGCAGCCAGACTGGCCTCAGCACGGGTTCCCCCTACGTTCTCAGCTTGGGTGGTTAGGCTGCGCTACCCAGAGCTTAGGCAAGCCCCACAATTCATCCTAAGGTCAACAGCCTAGAAATTCCATTGACATCGGGCTGTAGGAAGAGCGATTTCGAAGTTCCCTTTCGATTTAGCCATGTCCAACATGGATAGTTTTCTGCAAGGGGCTGTTTCATTGAAATCTCAGTTGAACGGTTTTCATTTTATTTCACCCATGCGCTTGAGCTTGTGCGCGTGCACAGACACGCTCGCTCTCTCTCATACACACACACATACACAGAGACACACACACATGCACGATGACGGGAATGAATGGCAATCTGTGCATTGCATAGAAAGGATTCTGATGTCTTGAGGAGCTCATCGCTCAGCTTACCTTGAAGCAAGGGCTGAGCCATTCTGAGAGAAGCCGAACTCATGGTCCATCTGGCTCAAAGGACCTCTTCTTCTCCCGAGTCTTTAGGTTTCTCCACCTCTTTTCGGAAAGTCTGAATGAAAACTCCTTCCCTGGCAGTGGAGCCAGAAACAGAGATAGTTCTGTCTCGGGCTTTCTGACACAGCACAGAAAAAGGAAAGGGAGGAAGGGAAAAAGAGAGAGAGAGAGAGAGACGGTGGCGCTGAGGAGAGTCGGACTTGTAGTGGCAGATACTTTGTGTAGATTTTCCACGCAGATCTCAATCCTGATGCACGTATTCCCCAAAGAAAGCTCAGCAGGGTAAGTTGTTCACCTCCTCCTCTTTCTCCTCCTCCTATTTCTCCTCCCCGTCCTCCCCCGCCTCTTTCTCCTCCTCCTTCTCCTCCTCCTCCTTTTTTTCCCCTCCTCCAGCCTTTTCCTTCCCCTTCTCTTCCCCTCCCCGCCCCTCCCCCTTCCCTCCTCCCTCTTCCCTCCTCCTCCTCCCCTGATGCCTCCGCCTCGGTCTCCTTCCCATCTGACAGCTGAACCGAAGCCGCAGCAACTGCGGTGGGAGACCCGGGGTCTCTCGACCGAGCAGGAGATACCGCTAGGGTCCGACGATTTGTGTAGCTTGGCGGGCGTGGGTAGAACGTCCGCAGAGAGAGGAGCGGCGGGGTGGTTCGAGGCGGGAGGAAGGGGGGATGAGATCGCAGTGTGTGTGCAGCTTGCTCGGCGAGCCTGCAGTTTTGTGAATGTAGACATTTTCTCGAGGTCTTGTGAATGGGTTATATGGGAGGATGGGAGGGAAGAGATTTAATGCTCCTTGTTAGAGCCTCTCTCTCTCCGTCCCCCCACTCCCCAGCCTCCCCCTCCCCACCCCCATTTGCTTTCCCGGAGCTATAGCTCTTAATGCTTGCCTAAGTGGCGTCATCCCAGCTGAAATTGAATCGACCCATTAGAACTCCCCATAGGAATTTCTGTATCCGGTCCCTGGGTAATGACTGAAACAGGATTTAAAGGGGAGTGGGGGTGGGGCGGAGAGGAACAATTTTAAGGAGTCCTCATTTAATATCTCTGCCAATTGCGGTCCTATCAAACCTTTCAGCCCTGATTGAGTGATCACAGCTTCAGCTGGAGAGACTGCGCTTCCCCTTTGTTTCAGGGTCTCTCCCACCTCTTTTGCACATTTGTTCCCATTTTTTGAGCACTAATAATGATTATACATCCATCATCCATTGAGGAACCATTCATTTCCCTTTCTGGGTTGAGTATGTTATATATCCAGCAAATATTTGTCAGTGCCATCTTTTGTGCTTGGTATTGTGGATTCAATAAGGAAGACCAAATTCCTGCCTTCAGGGGGCCTCCTTGGGACTGCCAGGCTCCAGAAAATAATGAAGTTTTGCCCATTTTCTCTTCAAGTGAAGGACAAAGCTTTCTGGAAATGATCCTCAGTGCATATTTAATTCAATAGGAAAATGTCTTCCTCCTGGGCATGCAGACAGAAGCACTTGAATGAAAACAAACCTCATATTTAAAATAGATCTGATTTCAAGTCCTGCTTCAATGGACAAGTAGCAGGAGCTTGACCATCGACATTCTTAGGATACTTTGGTTACCCCATCTATAAAATTGAGATGGTAAATGGCGACAGTTCAGAGTAAAACAAACTGTGAATTAGGAAACTCAAATTCTTAATCTTACTCTAACTCCTTGTGTGACCTTTGCAATTTACTTTCTCCTCTAGTGCCTCAATCTCTACATTTACATGAGGGTATCTGATTGGGCAATTGCTAAAGTCCCTTTTAAGCTCTGACATTATTTATACCCTCTCAGGAGGGTTATGAAAACAAAAGAAATCGTGTGGGTCTGCATGTGCACGTAGCAGTGTCAAAGGTTCTCCAAACTGTTCCGTTCATGTGTATGTATGTGTGTGTGTGCATGCATACATAAATATATATGTGTTTGTGTGTGTGTATATATATATAAATAGATACACACATTTCTAACCAAATCCACATCTCTACCCAATCAGAAATTCCAGTGAAGACATTTTCCTGTGTAAATTCTTCTCTTTTGTAATTCAACCCTCTTCCTTACTTTTAACATTGACCTACGTTTATCAAAATCACAAAAACCATTAAGCTAATAAATATGTAGATTCATCTGCAGAAAAGGATAGATTTCCCGATATGTTCATTCATCCATTTACTCAACAGTTATTTACTGCATGTCAGCTACGTGCAATAGCTGTATTAACTAGATTCAGGTCGAACAGATCAGAGTTCACATTTTTGCTCCTCAATTTGTGAGCTATCTGACTTTGGGAAAATCAATTCACCTCTCTGGACCCTGTTTCTTCATCTTTAAATGGAGATAACAGTATTTCATACTTCACAAGATTGTGCTGTTTCCTATAGATTAAACAGAGTCTTGCATTTAAAAGTTTTGTCATGTGTCTGGCATAGCTAAGTGCTCAAAGAGCAGTAGATATGAGTATTTAGAAATTGTTCTCATTAATGTATCCTGTAGGATAGGCAAAAGATTATTTTAATTTGAAGGCTTTTTTTAAGTCCAGCTTTAAAGTTGAACAGATATGTGCCAAATATATCTTCCTTAAATGTGCCTTATTGTCACATTTTATGCTTTTGTTCAAAAACTTATTTCTAATTCCTAGAGCATTAAGTCTAAATTACTTTGCCTGTCAATCAAGTTATTCTCCAACTATATACATTCCACTTCTCCCCTCAACATATCTTAAGACAAGTTGAATGTTTCACTCTTTTCAGATATCAATTCACATGGCTACCCCTAGTCCAGCTTTTCATATGTATCCTCCACATGAATTATATATATTCATTTTCTACCTTCAGGTCTTAATTCCTCTGTGACTCCTTCTCTGACTATTAAAGCTCCTTTGTGCTCTAAAGCCCTATGGTAGTTTTGACTGATACCCTAATTTATTTTTATATTTGTAACTTCTACAACACTTCTATGTCCTGTCCTCATTATTCAGTATACTCTGTTAGATATACTCTTCCTTCTTTCAAAAACTTTTTTGAATGAACTCTCATGTTACAAATAATCTGAACAAATAGTTGCTATAAAGTGTGAAAAGATACAGTTAATTCACTATAAAACTATAATTGGAGATTTCTAAAACATAGCAATAAGGACAATATTTGGAGGGGCGAGTGCTTTTTCTGGTATACATTAACAGTTATTTATTTTTTTGAAAATCACTTCCTTTTGGAATAGATGAGTTGACCAGTGCTGAGATAGTATCTCCAAATTCCACTGGAACCGAATTAAGGTCAGTAAGGTGTCTATAAAAAGAAAAAAGGCATGAGATTGGGAAATAGCAGACCTGTGTTCGCTTCTAGGCCCAACACTGTCACTAGCTAGCTGTATGGTCTTGGACAACTCAATGAATCTGTCAAAACATATTTCCTGAAAAGCACAGTATTAACAAAAGAGCTAAGAAAGTATATCTTCTAAAATACCCTGAATATAACAAGTTTGTAAAATAAGTTGTCAGGTATCACATAGTGGATTTTGTAATGCCTCAACATTGATTTCTATAAAAAATTGTACTGTCCTGATATCTTATCAAAAATAATGAAACTACAAGTAATTTAGAAACATAAGAGCCTAAAGCACAAATAAAAATATTCATGTATGTTTCCAAAAGTCATTTATTCATTCAGTAAGCATTAATTGTGTGAACAATGTGCCAGGCCCTGAGGTGGGGATGTATCAGCAAAGAAAAAGATGATAAACATTTTGTTTACATTAAAAGAAATTACTTTCTAGAATGGGAGACAAGACATTATAATTAAGGATGATAAAGAAGAGGACAGATACCTAACTGGCCTTTTGGGGAGAGAAGTGATTAAGCAAGGATTTTTCTAAAGCTAAATGATTTCTAAGCTAAGGTCTACAGGATATGAGTTAAGGAGGCATTTCAGGAAGAGTGAACAAAATATTCAAAGGCAACAGAATATATAACAACACAGAATATTCAGGGATACCAAGTAATTTAGAATGCTTAGAGCAAAAGTCCTTGAAGAGATTTGCAGATGAGAGGGTTCCGTGGTGTAGTGATTAAGAGTCTAAGTTCCGGAGTGGGTTGACCTAAATCAAATATCTGGTCTGCAACTCGCCAGTTGTGTAACCTTGACCAAGTTACTTAATAACTTTGGGCCTTGGTTTCTCATTTGTAAAACTGGTACAATTTATAAATATACCTCATAGGGTTGTTGTGAGAATTAAATGGATTAAAACATGTAAAATGCTTAGAACAGTGTCTGGCACAGAGTAAACATCTCTCCAAACCGCTTGAATGTCAACTCCATAAGGGAAGAAAATTTAGTTTTTTAATCACCAGCACTTAGATAATGAGTGACTCACCTAAAAGGTGAGAAGGTTAAATCATCTCAGCTGTTTCCATTGTTGCCTTATTATAGGACCACAGAGTAAAGATATAGTAATGAATTAATATTTAAAATAAATGTGTTAACTATATTGTTAATGAAGATATTATGCTATAAATATAAAGAAGGCTGAGCACTGAAGAACTGATGCTTTTTAACTGTAGTGCTGGAGAAGACTCTTGAGAGTCCCTTGGACAGCAAGGAGATCAAATGAGTCAATCATAAAAGAAATCAACCCTGAATGTTCATTGGAAGAACTAATGCTGAAGCTCTAATACTTTGACTACCTGATGCAAAGAGCCAACTCATTGGAAAAGACCCTGATGCTGGAAAAGATTGAAGGTGGGAGGAGAAGGGGATGACAGAGGATGAGATGGTTGGATGGCATCACTGACTCAATGGACATGAGTTTGAGTAAACTCCGGGAACTGGTGATGGACAGGGAGGCCTGGCATGTTGCAGTCCGTGGGGTCTCAGAGAGTTGGACACAACTGAGCCACAAACAACAACAACAAATGCTATATATTAATTAATATATAATTAATAAATGAATCCCTGCTCTCAAGTGGCTCATAATTCAGTAGGAAAGACACCAAATAGACAAATGTAATAAAGGATGGTAAGTGCTATGGTAGGGAGCAGAGAAGAAACACACCTAATCCAGTATTATGGAGGCTATGGAATGCTTCCTTAAAAAGCTAATGTTTAACTATAAATTTAATGGATGAGATAGCCATTACAGCCAGAGGGAATAGCATGTACAAAAGCCAAGAGGATGGCCTTGGCTTTTGAAAAAAGAAAACATCACTGAATCTCTCAAACTTAGCATAATATCTGGTGTAGAGTAGATGCTCAGAAAATATTTAATAAATAAGAGAATAATTTAAAATCTGTGACAATCCAGAAGGGTTGGATGAGGAGGGAGATGGGAGGGAGGGGACATGGGTGTACCTATGGTTGATTCTTGTTGATGTTCGACAGAAAACAACAAAACTGTAAGGCAATTATCATTCAATTAAAAAATAAAGTGGCAAAAAAAATCATTGCAAGCAGAGATAACAGAATGAACAAAGATACAAAGGTGTGAAAGCAACATGTTTATGAACTACCCTAAGAGGGTCCCCTATACTCATAGTCTGAAGAAGTTAGAAGCAGAAATTTTCTCTAGAAGGTGCCACCTGCATATTTGTAAATGTACTGAGCTTATTTAGATTTTATTAAATTATAGCAAGTAAAGTCCAGAGATAAAGCCACCCACCTATGGTCACCTAATCTATGACAAAGGAGGCAAGAATATACAATGGAGGAAAGACAGTCTGAATAAACTCAAAATGGATTAAAGGCCTAAATACAAGACTGGACACTATAAAACTCCTAGAGAAAAATATAAGAAGAAAACTCGTTGACAAAAATTGCAGAAATTATTGCAGATCTTTTTTGATTCACCTCCTAGAGTAATGAAAATAAAAATAAAAATTAAAAAATAGGACTTAATTAAACTTTAAAGCTTTTGCACAGCAAAGAAAACCAAAAGCAAGATGAAAAGAAAACCATCAGAATGGGAGAACATATTTGCAAATGAAGCAACTGACAAGGGGTTAATCTCCAAAATATACAAACAGCTCATGCAGCTCAATATTCAAAATAAATAAATAAATAAGAGAGAGAGAAACAACCCAATCAAAACATGGTGGAAGGCCTAAAAAGACATTTCTCCAAAGAAGACACACAAATGGCCAAGAGGCACATGAGAAGATGCTCAGTATCACTAATTACTAGAGAAATGCAGATTAAAACTAGAATGAGGTATTACCTCACACCAATCAAAATGGTAATCATCAAAAAATCTACAAACAATAAATGCTGGAGAGGATATGGAGAAAAGGAACCCTCCTATACTGTTGGTGGAAATGTAAATTGGTATAGCCACTATGAAGAACAGTATGGAGGTCCCTTAAAAAACTAAAAATAGAACTACCATATGACCCAGCAATCCCACTCCTGGGCATACACCCCAAGAAAACCATAATTCAAAAGCATACATGTACTTCCACATTCACTGCAGCACTGTTTACAATAGCCAGGACATGGAAGCAGCCTAGAGGTCCATCAACAGAGGAATGTATAAAGAAGATGTGGTACATATATACAATGGAATATTACTCAGCCATGAAAAGGAACAAAATTAGGTCATTTGTAGAGACCTGGATGGACCTAGGGTCTGTCATACAGAATGAGGTTAAGTCAGAAAGAGAAAAATAAATACAATATATTAATGTATATGTGGAATCTAGAAAAACAGTACAGATGAAGCTATTTGTAGGCAGGAATAGAGATGCAGACATAGTGAATGGACATGTGAACAAGGGTGAGGGGTGGGCATGAATTGGGAGAATAACTTTGACATATATACACTACCATGTATAAAATAGGTAGCTAGTGGGAAGCTGCTATCTAGCAAGGGAGCTCAGCTTGGCGTTCTGTAATGACTGAGAAAGGTGGATTGAGGGGAGGTGGAAGGGAGAGAGGTCCAATGGAAGGGGGTATATGTATACATATAGCTGATTCACTTCATTGTACAGCAGAAACCAACACAACATTGTAAAGCAACTTTTGTTGTTGTTCAGTCACTAAGTTGTGTCCAACTCTTTGTGACCACTTGGACTGCAACATGCTAGGCATCCCTGTCCGTCACTATCTTCTGGAGTTTGCCCAAATTCATGTCCACTGAGTCGGTGATGCCATCCAACCATCTCCTCCTCAGTCACCCCTTTCTCTTCTTGCCCTCAATTTTCCCCAGCATCAGAGTCTTTTCCAATGAGTCAGCTCTTTGAAACAGGTGGCCAAAGTACTGGAGCTTCAGCTTCAGCATCAGTCCTTTCAATTAATGTTCAGGGTTTATTTCCTTTAGGTTTGATGGGTTTGATCTCCTTGCTGTCCAAGAGACTCTCAAGAGTCATCTCCAGCACCACAATTCAAAAGCATCAATTCTTCAGTGTTTGGCCTTGTTTATGTCCAGCTCTCACATCCCTACATGACTCCCGGAAAAATCATAGCTTTGACTACACAGACCTTTGTTGGCAAAATGATGTATCTGCTTTTTAATATATTGTCTAGATTTGTCATAGCTTCCCTTACAAGGAACAAGCTGCAGGCACCATCGGCAGTGATTTTGGAACCCAAGAAAAAAATTTCTTCTAGAAAGTCATGTAGGTCTTCATAGAATGGGTCAACTTCAGCTTCTTTGGCATCAGTGCTTGGGGCATTGCGTTGGATTACTATGATGTTGAGTGGTTTTCCTTGGAAAGGAACCAAGATCATTCTATCATTTTTGAGACTACACCCAAGTACTACATTTTGGACTATTGTTGACTATGAGGGCTACTCCATTTCTTCTAAGGGATTCTTGCCCACACTAGTAGATATAATGGTCATCTGAATTAAATTCACCTATCCCCATAGTCCATTTTGTTCATTGATTCCTAAGATGTCGATGTTCAACCTTGCCATCTCCTGCTTGACCACGTTGAATTGACCTTGATTCATGGACCTAACCTTCCTGGCTTCTATGCAATATTGTTATTTACTGCTTCAGACTTTACTTTCACCACCAGACACATCCACTACTGAGTGTCGTTTCGGCTTTGGCCCAGCCTCTTCTTTCTTTCTGGAGTCATTAGTAATTGCCCTCTGCTCTTGCCCAGTAGCATAGTGGACACTTTCTGGCCTGGGGGGCTCATCTTCCAGTGTCATATCTTTTAACCTTTTCCTATTGCCCATGGAGTTCTTGAGGCAAGAATACTGGAGTAGTTTGCCATTTCCTCCTTCAGTGGACCACATTTTGTCAGAACTCTTCACTAGGTGTTCTGTGAAGTGTCAGGATGCCTGGCAGTGACCTGTCTGACTTGGTTGGCCCTGAACAGCAAGGCTCACAGCTTCACTGAGTTACACAAACCCCTTCACCACAACAAGGCTGTGATCCATTAAGGGGTGTAAAGCAACTATATCCTCTTTAAAAAATAATGCAAACAATTCAACTTTGACAAATAATTGTAGTGAGTGAAATACATTATACCTAAAAAATCTTTGTATAAGAGTCCAATAGAGTGCCTAAAATAATCATTCAGTCAGTTTAGTTCAGTTGCTCAGTCGTGTCCAACTCTTTGCAACCCCATGGACTGCAGCACACCAGGCCTCCCTGTCCATCACCAACTCCCGGAGTTTACCTAAACTCATGTCCATTGAGTCGATGATGCCATTATCATTATCATATGATTATCATTATCATGACTTCCCTGGTGGCTCAGATGGTAAAGCATCTGCCTACAATGCAGGAGACCAGGGTTCAATCCCTGGGTCAGGAAGATCTCCTGGAGAAGGAAATGGCAACCCGCTCCAGTATTCTTGTCTGGAAAATCCCATGGACGGAGGAGCCTGGTAGGCTACAGTCCATGGGTTCGCATATGATGCCATAATCATTATCACAGTCTTAATCCATAAACCCAATCAAATAAGAAGTTCTCTTAGCCTATAACGCATTCTCTCTTATTTTATCTGCCTAAAACATCTACTCTGCACAAATTCTGAAAGACTTTCTTCATTCTCTTTTCCCAGAATACAGCCCAAACCTATTGAGAACTTACAAGTCCTGTATGAAACCAGCTCTGTCCACACTCGACTGGAATCAAGGGGAGCTCTTTAGAAGTGCCAGATGAAAAGCTGACCTATCCTCATCCTGATTCAACAGTGATGAGGGCCAGAATAAGCAAGCAATGCCAAGTAAACTGAAATTCTTAACCACGAAACTTATAGGGATGGTCATAATTATGTTCCTTTCCAAAGAAGCTGACAAACAAGTATAGGAGCAATATCACCATGAGACAATGATACAGAAAAGTCAGAGAGAAAAAACTTATGGAGAGGTAGGAGGGAGAGACAATGTGGTCCTGGGTAAAAGAAAACTGGATTGAGTAAGGAAATGTAAACTCCAGTATTCTCACCTGCTGTTTGGCTTTGGCAGGTCATTTTTCATCTCTAGGCCCTATTTTTCTCATCTATAACATAGTAAATTTCAATGTAATTCAATAAAACAAACACACTGAGCACCTAGTTAATGTCAGGAAATATACTTGATCGATACAGAGATGAATGTGACAATATGCCATGTAGTAGGTCCTCATTACATATGGGTTGAATGAATAAATTAGTGGTCTTATCCTCTCATTATTTACAGTCTAGTAGAGTAAATAGACATGTAAACACATAAACTGTGATAAAATCTGTCACTAAATCAAATGAGACATGATTGTGGCCTGAATCCAGGTAAGGACAGAGTAGATGAAGAAAAGTGGATGATAGGTAGAATGTGGGTGTGTTTATGCACTTATTCACTTAGTCGTGTCTGACTCTTTGCAACCGCATGGACTGTAGCCTACCAGGCTCCTCTGTTCATTGGATTCTCCAAGCAATAATACTGGAGTGGGTAGCCATTCCCTTCTCCAGGTTATCTTCCCTACCTAGGGTTCAAACCTGGGTCTCTGAGCCACGAGGGAAGCCTGATAGTTAGAATATAGAATAAAAAAGACTTAGTGAATTATTAGATATGGCATACTGATTGTGAAAATTACTGAGATATGGAGGGAACATTAAAAAAATAAGATTTGAGTGTGTTGCATTTAAGGTACACATGTAATATCTAAATGGTAATCTAGATAATATTATACATGGGTTTTGAGCTTAAAAGTGGCTATGAATCAGGAATCAAAATAAGCTTCACCTCCAGAGATTCTTTTTCAAGAGATCTTGGCTGAGACCCAGAAAATCTGCATTTTCAAAAAGCCCAACATGGTCCTTGATTGTACCATGCTTTCTCTTCCCTCTGGACTGTTTTCCTTTCCTGAAGTGTTGGAAACTCCCAGGTCTACATCTCTGGTCCAGATCTTCTAGCTAAGCTCTAAACCCACATATCTAACAGCCTATCAGACAACTCCATCAATCATCTTCGTTTATCCATAAAATGTAATTGAAGGTAAGGGTGGTTGTTATTTTATGTATGGTGGTTATGGAAAGGTTATGAAAGTCTCTTTCATTAGGTGACATTTGAACTGAGTCTTGAATAAAGTGATAGCAAATGATTCAGCTATATAAGGAGAGCATATCCCACATAGAGGGAAGAGTAAATGCAAATCCCTGATGCTAGAATGTTCTTGGCATGTTCTAGGAAAAGCAAGGATATCAGCATGCCTAGAGTGGCAGGAGTAAAGAGATGCTGGTAGCAAATGAAACTAGAAAGGTAGCAGAGGGCTGGAGCATGTGCAGCCTTTTGCATTTTGAGAAGGTATTATATACAGGAGTAACAGAGTCTGACTCATAATTTTAAAAGGATCTATCCAGCTTCCCTATGGAATATATATTTGGGAGAGGGGCTTAGGGTGAAAGCAGGGAGAACAGTTAGGAGGCTATTGCAGAAGTCCAGATAAGACAGGAATAAGAGTGGAAGTGATAAAGTGATTAGAAGATAGAATTGAAAGTTAGAATTCTGAACTCTAGATATATTTTCTTCCATCAAAATTCCTTTTTCTCCTGTTTATTTTTTTTCCATTTCAGTGAAAAGTGTCACCTATATTTTCGCAGAACAACCTGTGTGTGTGTGTGTGTGTGTGTGTGTGTGCATATTCAAATATACCTTAAATTTCTGTCTTTTCCTAATGTATTTTGATCTTTGTCTTTCTGCATGTTCTATGTGAACTCCCTACGTTGCACACACATGGCATCTTCGCAGGATTTACCTTGATGAAGTTTATAGTGTGCTTCAAGTATATCTTTTTATATGGCTTATCATACTTTCTACTGGGCCCTTGTATCCACATTCATCTACCAAAAGTATACTGTGGAGGTGGTGAATATTGTGTCAAGCATGTGGTCACATGGCAAAAGGGAAAGACTGAAGGCAAAAGGAGAAGAGAGTGGCAGAGGATGAGATGGTTGGATGGCATCACTGACTCAATAGTCAAGAGTTTGAGCAAACTGTGGGAGATAGTGAAGGACAGGGAAGCCTGGGGTGCTGCAGGCCATGGTGTTGCAGAGAGTCAGACATGACTTAGCGACTAAACAACAACACATAGTGTTTAGATTTTGGTATTTACTTAGCAGGACACTTCACTGACCCACATATATGCCAACATACACTTCACTTTCTTCAACTATGTAAGATTTTTCTCCATGTTCATCATATGTTTAAAAAGGTATGGATGGGGTAAAGAGACAAAGTGGGGCAAGTCCTTGTGATTGTCAGGAGCTCTAAAGTAGCTGACTTGTCCAGGTTCCAAACTTCCCTACCAGGGTGACCAGCCTGCTGCAGGTGACAACACCACAGAAGATTACATTTGGTTCTGGGAGCAGTTTATTTTCAGAACTAACATCCTACCTAGTACTAAATATAGTCAGTCTCTTCCTTTCAAACAAAGATTTCTTTTCTGTTAAATTTCATTAAAGCTCTTAGCTCTGTATTACAAGGTCTCTCTCTTTCTCTCCCCTATCTTAATGAACCTTGTTCTTGTTATACACTCTCTTGTGAACTACTTACTTTCTTCTCATTGGCTTCCTTGGTTTCTTCTCCTTCTATCTTTTCTTTCCTATTTCTCTTCTCTGCTTTCTTGGTATTCTTCACCATCTCTTCTGGGTGCTTTCCTCTTGATATCACCAATTTTTAAAAAGAAAATCTCTTAGGAACCCCCTCCCCCAATAGGCCAAGAGAATGCATATGCTCCAAGTTTAAAATGACATATGTTGCTTATTTTTAATCTTCACAGGCTGGAGATAGCTATCTCTGTTTCCTCATGTGACAACTGACTGACATGTAATATTAAGGACATGGTAGCATTTATTGCTTAGGAACAGTGTAAATTCTAAATTCTCTTTATATACAATCTTCATAAAAATCCTCCAAGCAAGGCACTAAAACCATCCCATCTTTGTATGGGGAAACTGAGGCCAAGAGACATAAAGGTAAGTTGCCTCTAAGGTCAAATAGCAAATATACATGGCATAAATGGAAGTTAAATCAAGGTAGTCTGACTCCAGAGCTCACACCCTTAACTTCCATGCCATACAACTTCTCTATAGTAGGATTAATATCTATTGTATGTCATCTAAAGAGGGAGAAGCTATGGGGGAAATTAGAATAGAAAGGGTTGTTGTTCAGTCACTCAGTCGTGTCCAATTCTTTGTGACCCCATGAACTTCAGCACGCCATGCCTCCCTATCCTTCACTATCTCCCAAAGCCTAAATTCATGTCCATTGAGTTGATAATGCCATCCAACCATCTCATCCTCTGTCACCCTCTTCTGCCCTCAATCTTTCCCAGCATCAGGGTCTTTTCCAACGAGTCAGCTCTTCGCATCAGGTAGCATTAGTCTTTCCAATGAGTATTCAGGGTTGATTTCCTTTAGAATTGACTGGTTTGATCTCCTTGCTGTCCAAGGGAGTCTCAAAAATCTCCAGCATCACAATTCGAAAGTATCAATTTTTCGGCACTCAGCCTGCTTTATGATCCAATTCTCACATCTATAGATGACTACTGGAAAAACCATAGCTTTGACTATACAGACCTTTGTCAGCAAAGTGATGTCTCTGCTTTTTAATATGCTGTCTAGAATGTGAAGTGGAACTGCATCTAAAATAGCTTTCAGCTGACCAAGATGACTGTACTCTCATTAACGTTTGCTTTTACTGAAGCAAAATGTGAAGGAATTCAAAGAAACTGGAGTGAAACATGAAATAATTGGAAAGGATTTTGCTTTCACTTTTTACTGCATATTTTGAACTATAATTCTGAGTTTCAGGCACTGATAAGCTCTTTACCCTTCACTTAGACTGTCAATTCATCAGGATCCAAACAATTTTTACAGATACATTACACACTCTGCATTCATTACAGGGGATGAGTGGTGGAGTGGTTGTATCCATACAGTGAATTGCCATTCAGCAGTACAAATGACTTGTGTTATTTCTGCTGCTATTACCCAAGAGCCAATGATTATTATTTGTAACAAACTTCCTGAGCAATTTATCTATCTAAAATACACACACAGAGACACATATATTCAGTTAGATGGCCAAATATAAAATCAATATACAAAAAGGTGTATTTCTGTACTCTAGCTATGAACAATCTGAAAATGAAATTAAGAAAATTTCATTTACAATAGCATCACAAAAGATAAAATACTTAGAATTAAATTTAACAAAAGAAGTATAAGACTTACACGTTGAAAAGTACAAAATATTGTTGAAAGTAACTAAAGAAGATGTAAATAAATGGAAACACATTCCAGGTTCATGTATCAGAAGACTTAGCATTGTTAAGATAGTAATCTAGAGATGCAATACAATTCCTTTTAAAATTCCAGTTGGATTTTTCACAAATATCATTGAGCAAATCCAAAAATTTATATGAAAAGGCAAGGGGCATGGAATAGCTAAAACAATCTCAAAAGAAAGAACAAAATAAGAGTACTCAATATTTCTGATTTCAAATCTTCAAAAACTATAGTACTATAAGAAACTATACTAAGATAACATGGTACTAGCATAAGGATAGGCATATAGACATATATATATTCTTTGTTGTTCAGTGGGTAAGTTGTATCCAATTCTTTGCCACCCCATGGACTGAAGCATGCCAGGACCCCATGTCCTTCTCTATCTCACAGAGTTTGCTCAAACTCTTGTCCATTGAGTCTGGATGCCATCCAACAATCTCATCCCCTGTCGCCCCTTTCTCCTCCTGACCTCAATCTGTCGCAGCATCAGGGTCTTTTCTAATGAGTCAGCTCTCTTTTCATCAGGTGGCCAAAGTATTGGAGCTTCAGCTTCAGGATCAGTCCTCCCAATGACTATTCAGGACTGATTTACTTTAGGATTGACTGGTTTGAGCTCCTTACAGTTTGAGGGACTCTCAAGAGTCTTCTCCAACACCACAGTTCCAAAGCATTAATTCTTTGGTGCTCAGCTTTCTTTGCATAAAATGTTCCCTTGGTATCTCTAATTTTCTTGAAGAGATCTCTAGTCTTTCCCATTCTGATGTTTTCCTTTATTTCCTTGCATTGATCGCTGAGGAAGACTTTCTTATCTCTCCTTGCTATTCTTTGGAACTCTGCATTCAGATGCTTATATCTTTCCTTTTCTCCTTTGCTTTTCACTTCTCTTCTTTTCACAGCTATCTGTAAGGCCTCCCCAGACAGCCATTTTACTTTTTTGTATTTCTTTTCCATGGAGATGGTCTTAATCCCTGTCTCCTGTACAATGTCACAAATCTCCATCCATAGTTCATCAGGCACTCTATCTATAAGATCTAGTCCCTTAAATCTATTTCTCACTTCCACTGTATAATCAATCATAAGGGATTTGATTTAGGTCATACCTGAATGGTCTAGTGGTTTTCCCTACTTTCTTCAATTTAAGTCTGAATTTGGCAATAAGGAGTTCATGATCTGAGCCACAGTCAGCTCCCGGTCTTGTTTTTGCTGACTGTATAGAGCTTCTCCATCTTTGGCTGCAAAGAATATAATTAATCTGATTTTGGTGTTGCCCATCTCCAAAATCACTGCAGATGGTGATTGCAGTCATGAAATTAAAAGATACTTACTCCTTGGAAGGAAAGCTATGACCAACCTAGATAGCATATTAAAAAGCAGAAACATTACTTTGCCAACAAAGATCTGTCTAGTCAAGGCTATAGTTTTTCCAGTGGTCATGTATTGATGTGAGAGTTGGACTGTGAAGAAAGCTGAGCGCTGAAGAATTGATGCTTTTGAACAGTGGTGTTGGAGAAGACTCTTGAGAGTCCCTTGGACTGAAAGGAAATCCAAGCAGTCCATCCTAAAGGAGATCAGTCCTGGGTGTTCATTGGAAGGACTGATGCTGAAGGTGAAACTCCAATACTTGGGCCACCTCATGCAAAGAGTTGACTCATTGGAAAAGCCCCTGATGCTGGGAGGGATTGGGGGCAGGAGGAGAAGGGGGTGACAGAGGATGAGATGGCTGGATGGCATCACCAACTTGATGGACATGAGTTTGGGTAAACTCCAGGAGTTGGTGATGGACAGGGAGGCTTGGCGTGCTGCGATTCATGGGGTCACAAAGAGTTGGACACGACTGACCGGCTGAACTGAATAGCCTTCTTTATGGTCCAACTCTCACATTTATACATGACTACTGGAAAAACCATAGCTTGGCAAAGTGATGTCCCTGTTTTTTAATACACTGTCTAGATGTGTTATAGCTTTCCTTCCTAGGAGTAAGTGTCTTTTAATTTCATGGCTGCAGTCACCATCCACAGTGATTTTGGAGCTCAAGAAAATAAAAGCTGTCACTGTTTTCACTTTTCCCCCTTCTATTTGTCATGAAGTGGTGGACAGGATGCCATGATCTTAGTTTTTTGAATGTTGAGTTTCAAGCCAGCTTTTTCACTCTCTTCTTTCACTTCACCAAGAGGCTCTTTAGTTTCTCTTCAGCTTCTGCTATTAGAGTATTATCATCTGCATATCTGAGGTTGTTGTTATTTCTCCCAGCAGTCTTGATTCCAGCTTGTGATTCATCCAGTCTGGCATTCCACATGATGTACTCTACCTATAAGTTAAATGAACAGGGTGACAATATACACCCTTCTCGTACTCCTTTCCTTATTTTGAACCAGTCCGATGTTCCATGTAAGGTTCTAACTGTTGCTTCTTGGCCCATATAAAGGTTTCTCAGGAGACAATTAAGATGGTCTGGTATTCCCATATCTTTAAGAATTTCCCACAGTTTGTTATGATTCACACAATCAAAGGCTTTAGTGTAGTCGATGAAGCAGAAGTAGCTGTTTTCCTGAAACTCCCCTGCTTTCTCTATGATCCAACGAATGCTGGCAATTTGACCTCTGTTCCTCTGTCTTTTATAAACCCAGTTGTACATGTGGAAGTTCTTGGTTCACATACTGCTGAAGCCTAGCTTGAAGGACTGTGAAGATAATCCTACTAGCATGAGAAATGAGTGCAATTGTACAATAATTTGTACATTCTTTGGCATTGCTCTTCTTTGGGATTGGAATGAAAATTGACCTTTTCCAGTTCTGTGGCCACTGTTGAGTTTTCCAAATTTGCTGGCATACTGAGTGAAGCACTTTCACAGCATCCTCTTCTAGGATTTGAAATAGCTCAGCTGGAATTTTGTCACCTCCACTAGCCTTGTTTGTAGTAATACTTCCTAAGGGCCACTTGACTTCTGACTCTAGGATGTCAGGCTCTAGGTGAGTAACCACACCATCGTGGTTATCTGGATCATTAAGACCTTTTCTGTGTATTCTTGCCACCTCTTCTTAACCTCTTCTGCTTCTGTTAGGTCCTCACTGTTTCTGTCCTTTATCGTGCCCATCCTTGCATGAAATGTTCCCTTGATATCTCCAATTTTCTTGAAGAGATCTCTAGTCTTTCCCATTCTATTGTTTTTCTCCACTTGTTTGCATTGTTCACTTAGAAAGGCCTTCCTATCTCTCTTTGCTATTCTTTGGAACTCTGCATTCAGTTGGGTATATATTTCCTTTTCTCCTTTGCTTTTTGCTTCTCTTCTTTGCTGAGCTGTGTGCAAAGTCTCCTCAGACAACCACTTTGCACTCTTGCATTTCTTTTTCTTTGGGATGGGTTTGGTCACTTCCTCCTGTACAATGATATAGACCTTTGTCCATAGTTCTTCAGACACTCTGTCTATCATATCTAATCTCTTGAAGCTATTTGTTACCTCCACTGTATAATCATAAGGGTTTTGATTTAGGTCATACCTGAATGGCCTAGTGGGTTTCCCTACTTTCTTCAGTTTAATGTATTTTGCAATGAGGACGTCATCTCCAGATCTTGTTTTTGCTGACTATATATATACATATACATATACATACGTGCACACATACATATATATATATGAATGCAACAGAAGTGAGAGTCCATAAATAAACCTTTACATTTATGGTCAATTGTCAGTACAGTTTAATGGGGGAAAGAATAGTTTTTTCAACAAATGGTGCTGAGATAACTAGATGGCTAAAGTCAAAACAACAGACAAGGACATGTTGAAATTAGAAGGCTCATACACTGCTGGTGATATTATGATACAGGCACTTTGGAAAACTGTATGCTACTGCTGCTGCTGCTAAGTCGCTTCAGTCGTGTCCGACTCTTCGCGACCCCATGGACTGCAGCCCACCAGGCTCCTCTGTCCATGGAATTTTCCAGACAAGAGTACTGGAATGAGGTGCCATCGCCTTCTCCAGGAAAACCGTATGAATGTTCCTCAAAATGTTAAACATGAAGTTATCAGCTGATATAGCAAGAATTGAAAACATATCTTCACACAAAAACCTGTAGAAAAATATTCACAGCAGCATTATTCAGAATAGCCAAAAGGTAGAAACAACACAAATGTCCATCATCCTAATGACTGGACAAATAAAATGTTGTTTATCCACACAATGAAATATTACTCAGCCATGGAAAGGAATAAAGTACTGATTCATACTACCACATGGATGAACCTTGAAAACATCACAATAAGTAAAAGAAGCCACATACAAAACACCAAATATTGTGTGATTACATTTACATGAAATTTCCAGAATAGAAGATTCTATAAAGACAGAAGGTAGATTAATGAATTCAGGGGCTACAGGGAGGAGAAAATGGGAAGTGACTGCTAATGAGTTTCTTTTTGGGGTGATGAAAAAACTGTGGTATTACATAGATACAATGATACCACACTCCGTGAACAGACTACACACTACAGAATTGTCCACTTTAAATGGATGAATCATATCTCAGTAAAGCTGTTTTTTAAAAGAATACTGGGAGACTCTTTCATCCTCATAGACTCCTGTCATGTAGGCCTCTTCACTTTGCCAGAAGTGCCAAAATCTAATCTCTGACTGATGGACATTTAGAATGTTTTCAAGTTTTTTGTAGTATAAGCAGAACAACAATAAATATCTTTTACATATATTTTTGCATATTGTGCAATCTATCTATAGGATAAATTTCTAAACTGAAAATACAGGGACAAATAATACATGTATTTTAATTTTGCCAGGTTGTTCTCCAAAAAACATACACCAATTTACATTGCCACCAAGAATTTAGAATACTCATTTCCTCACATTCTTGCTAACTAATGATCAAATTTCTCGACATTTGCCACCTGAAAGATAAAAATATCTTGGGTTTTTAAAAATATGAATGAGATTCAATATTTTTTCACATAAATATTGGCTATTTATATGTCTCATATTGAGAACAGTATTTCTCAAAATATTTCTTTGTCTATTTTTCTTTTGAGTTGTCTTTTTGTTCAGGACCTCTAAGAATTTGATATATACATCAAAACATCAACATTAATGTAAATATTAAGGCATGATTTCTGGTATAGACATTATTCTTTTTAACAGTTTGCCATTGGCCTTTTCGGAGAAGGCAATACCAACCCACTCCAGTACTCTTGCCTGGAAAATCCCATGGGCGGAGGAGCTTGGTAGGCTGCAGTCCATGGCGTCGCTAAGAGACGGATACACCTGAGCGACTTCGCTTTCACTTTTCACTTTCATGAACTGGAGAAAGCAATGGCAACCCACTCCAGTGTTCTTGCCTGGAGAATCCCAGGGATGGGGGAGCCTGGTGGGCTGCCATCTATGGGGTCGTACAGAGTCGGACACGACTGAAGCGACTTAGTAGCAGCAACTTAGCAGCATTGGCCTTTTAACTTCATTTATAATACTTTCAGTTCAGTTCACTCATTCAGTCTTGTCCGACTCTTTGCAACCCCATGAGTCGCAGCATGCCAGGCTTCCCTGTCCCTCACCAACTCCCGGAGTTCACTCAAACTCATGTTCATCGAGTCGGTGATGCCATCCAGCCATCTCATCCTCTGTTGTCCCCTTCTTCTGCCTCCAACCCCTCCCAGCATCAGGGTCTTTTCCAATGAGTCAACTCTTCGCATCAGGTGGCCAAAGTATTGGAGTTTCAGCTTCAACATCAGTCCTTTGAATGAACACCCAGGACTGATCTCCATTAGGATGGACTGGTTGGATCTCCTTGCTGTCCAAGGGACTCTCAAGTCTTCTCCAACCCCACAGTTCAAAAGCATCAATTCTTCGACACTCAGCTTTCTTCACAGTCCAACTTTCACATCCATACATGACCACTGGACAAACCATAGCTTTGACTAGGCAGACATTTGTTGGTAAAGTAATATCTCTGCTTTTTAATAAGATGTCTAAGTTGGTCATAACTTCTCTTCCAAGGAGCAAGCATCGTTTAATTTCGTGGCTGCAGTCACCACCTGCAGTGATTTTGGAGCCCAAGAAAATAAAGTCTGTCACTGTTTCCATTGTTTCCCCATCTATTTGCCATGAAGTGATGGACCAGATGCCATGATCTTCGTTTTCTGAATGTTGAGTTTTAAGCCAACTTTTTCACTCTCCTCTTTCACTTTCATCAAGAAGCTCATTAGTTCTTCTTCATTTTCTGCCATAAATACAGTGTCATCTGCATATCTGAGGTTACTGATATTTCTCCCAGCAATCTTAATTCCAGCTTGTGCTTCATCCAGTCCAGCATTTCTCATAATATATTCTGCATATAAGTCAAATAAGCAGGGTGGCAATATACAGCCTTGATGTACTCTTTTCCCAGTTTGGAACCAGTCTGTTGTTCCATGTCCAGTTCTAACTGTTGCTTCTTGACCTGCATACAGATTTCTCAGGAGGCAGGTCAGGTGGTCTGGTATTCCCATCTCTTTAAGAATTTTCCACAGTTTGTTGTGACCCACACAACCAAAGGCTTTGGCATAGTCAATAAAGCAGAAGTAGATGTTTTTCTGTAACTCTCTTGTTTTTTCAATGATCCAATGGATGTTGGCAATTTGATCTCTGGTTCCTCTGCCTTTTCCAGATCCAGCTTGAACATCTGGAAGTCCACGCACTGCTCACGTACTGTTGAAGCATGGCTTGGAGAATTTTGAGCATTAATTTGCTAGTGTGTGAGATGAGTGCAATTGTGTGGTAGTTTGAACATTCTTTGGCATTGCCTTTCTTTGGGATTGGAATGAAAATTGACCTTTTCCAGTCCTGTGGCCACTGTTGAGTTTTCCAAATTTGCTGGTGTATTAAGTGCAGCACTTTCACAGCATCAATTTTTAGGATTTAAAATACATCAACTGGAATTCCATCACCTGCACTAGCTTTGTTCATAGTGATGCTTCCTTAGGTCCACTTGATTTCGGACTCCAGGATGTCTGGCTCTAGGTGAGTGATGACACCATCATGATTATCTGGGTCATGAAGATCTTTTTTGTATAGTTCTTCTGTGTATTCTTGCCACCTCTTCTTAATATCTTCTGCTTCTGTTAGGTCCATACCATTTCTGTCCTTTTTAGTGCCCATCTTTGCAAGAAATATTCCTTTTGCATCTCTGATTTTCTTGAAGAGATCTCTAATCTTTCCCATTCTATTGTTTCCCTCTATTTCTTTGCATTGATCCCTGAGGAAGGCTTTCTTATTTCTCCTTCCTATTCTTTGGAACTCTGGCTTATGAGCTTAAAATTTTTTTACTAAGACCTATGTAGGCACATGTCATTCTTCCCATTATTCATGCTTGAGACTTCGTGGGGTCTTTAATTCTGAAAACTTACATCATTCTTTGGTTCAAGGAAACTTTTGTCCAGTATTTCTTTGATGCATTCCTCTTCTTCCTTCTTTCTTTTTTGTTTCTGTCTTTATCTCCTTCTTGTCTTCCTTTACCCTTCCTTTTCTTTCTGAAACTCTCAAAATAGATATTGGAATTCTCAAAAAGATATGTATGTCTCAAATTTTCTTGTTTTTTTTTTCTTTGGTTTCTACATTGCATTCAGGGAAAATCTCTGTGTTCAATATTCAACTAAGTAATTCTGGATTAGTTGTATGCATACTGCTAGTCACCCCTTTAGTAATGAGTTAATTTTTGGCAATTATGCTGTTAATTTCTGAAATCTCTATAGTAGATATTTGTTGTATTTGTGTCTAACCAAAATATCATGAATATCCTTTCTGTATTTGGGAAATTATTACACTATAATTTTCACCTCTCAAATGTAGAAGTAAAAACTCAAACTTCTATTGAAACTAAAATGTGGAATATGACTTAGTTTCTACCAATCAGGTGCCCTGATATGAGACTTTGATTTGGAATTGAAGACATGCATAAATTAATATTGGTTCCCATTTTACTGGAACAGGTAGTAGTGATGGAACTTGGCTTTGAAGAATGGCAGAGATTGCAAGGTCAAGTTCTTAATAAGGTAGTAGCATCAGTGCTGGCAGCAGTAGCTGTTGCGGTGGTCAATTTCTTAGCATCTAATGCAGGAGCAACAGTTTTTCTTATCAGGCCAGTTCTGTGGCATTGGTCCTCGGCAACTCTTTCTGGAAACTGAGCTCAAGACTGATTTTCTGACTTCTTTTTAATAAATAACTGCCTTATGCATATAATCTCAATTTCAGCATCCCCTTCTCAAGCCATTTCTTCTTATCTTCTCTGCTGACTCTTTCAAATGCCCCAATCCCAACGTTTTCTTGACCCTACTGGGACATCTGATTTACTTACCCTGCTTCTTTTTAATGCTACATTCCTTTTTACCTCACTTTGTATTTCATGATCCATCATTACCATTACTCCCAGTTATATACCATTAACTCCTTTGCTTCTTTTTCCATTCTTCATACTCACCTTGGAAAAAACCCTAACCTACTTAAATCCAGTTCTCCACTTATTCTGTTTTCATGTTAACTGGTTTAATGATCATTCAATTCTAGCCTTCAAATTCATGACCATTAATTAACCTCAGAGAGCCTTTAGTGCTGCCTGGTAATGCTATAACAGTTTCATAACCCACTCTCTAGATGACTAGAGAACAAACTAGTGGTTACCAGTGTGGAGTGGGAAGTGAGTGGGGAGGTGCAAGATAAGCACGAGGGGCTGACAGGTACAAACTATTCTGTATAAAGTAAGCTTCAGTGATATATTGTATAATATTGACCAATAAATGGAGCATAACCTTTAAAACTGAGTCTTCTGTATATTTTTAACATATAATATTGTACAGCAAATACACTTCAATAAAAATAAAATAAAAGCAATAAGAACATCAAAAAATAGAAAACTATTTAATACCATCTGTTCTTTTTTTAGGGCTTCCTTGGTAGCTCAGCTGGTAAAGAATCTGCCTGCAATGCAGGAGACCCCAGTTTGATTTCTGGGTAGGGAATTTCCCCTGGGAAGGGATAGGCTCCCCAGTCCAGTATTTTTGGGCTTCCCTGGTGGTTTAGACTGTAAAGAATTCACCTGCAATGAGGGAGACCTGAGTTCGACCCCTGGATTGGGAAGATCCCCTGGAGGAGGGCATGGCAACCCATTCCAGTATTCTTTTCTACAGAATCATGGACAGAGGCTGGTGGGCTACCATCCATGGGGTCATAAAGAGTTGGACACGACTGAGAAACTAAGCATAACACACAGCACTCTCTTCTTAAGCCTCCAATAGGTAGCACTCCATTCTTACTCTCAACTGATGAGCCTGCAGGATACAGGATGCTTGGGGCTGGTGCACTGGGATGACCCAGAGGGATGGTATGGGGAGGGAGGTGGGGGGGGGTCCAGGATTGGGAACACGTGTACACCCATGGCAGATTCATGTTTATGTATGGCAAAACCAATACAATATTGTAAAGTAAAATAAATAAATAAGCTACCCTTGTTAAAGTTACCAATGACCCCCATGTTCCTAATTTCAAAGGTTAATTATCAGTTTTCATGTTACTCAATTTTACTTCATATGTCTACAGCCTAATACCCCTCTCCTGTACTCCAGAATAATATAGCCCACTGCTTACTCAATTCAAACAACAATTTCGAGGTTCAATAGACATCTCCTACGTAATAAGTCCAAGCCCTCAGCTCTTCATTCTCCAACAAATAAAATGGTTCCTGTTATTATTCTCCATTAATAAATAATACCTTAGTTATTCTAGTCCCTCAGGCAAAAATATTGGACTTATCCTTGTCTTCTCTCTCTCATGTCCATAACCTAATGTACCAGCAAATCCTGTCCATATTTCTTTTTAAATATAACCAGAGTCTGACCATATTAGCCTTACCCCCACTGCTAGCCAGTTCTATGAAGTCATACAAGACCTAGAACTAACACCAAAAAAAAAAAAAATGTCTTTTTCATCATTGGGGAATGAAAAGCAAAAGAAGGAAGTCAAGAGATACCTGGAGTAACAGACGAGTTTGGCCTTAGAGTACAAAATGAAACAGGGAAAAGGCTAACAGTTTTATCAAGAGAATGCGTTGGTCATAACACCCTCTTCCAACAACACAAGAGATGATTCTACACATGGACATCACCAAATGGACAATACCAATATCAGACTGATTACATTCTTTGCAGCCAAAGATGGAGAAGCTCTAAACAGTCAGCAAAAACAAGACATGGAGCTGACTGTGGCTCAGACCATCAGCTCCTTATTGCAAAATTCAGGATTAGACTGAAGAAAGTAGGGAAAACCACTAGACAATTCAGGTGTAACCTAAATCAAATCCTTTATGATTATACAGTGGGCACAACAAATAGCTTCAAGGGATAAGATGTGGTAGAAAGAGTGCCTGAAGAACTATGGACAAAGGGGGGTTCATGTTTGGGAACGCATGTACACCCGTGGTGGATTCATGTCAATGTATGGCAAAACCAATACAGAATTGTAAAGTAAAATAAAGTAAAAACAACAACAACAACAAAAAAGAACTATGGACAAAGGTCGATGTCATTGTACAGGAGTCAGTGACCAAAACCAGCCCAAAGAAAAAGAAATGCAAGAAGGCAAAGTGGTTGTCTGAGGAGGCTTTAAACATAGCTCAGGAAATAAGAGAAGCAAAAAGCAAAGGAGAAAAGGAAATATACACCCAACTGAATGCAGAGTTCCAAAGAATAGCAAGGGGAGATAAGAAAGCCTTCTTAAGTGAACAATGCAAACAAGTGGAGGAAAACAATAGAATGGGAAAGACTAGAGATCTCTTCAAGAAAACTGGAGATATCAAGGGAATATTTCATGCAAGGGTGGGCATGATAAAAGACAGAAACAGTAAGGACCTAAGAGAAGCAGAAGAGATTAAGAAAAGGTGGCAAGAATACACAGAAAAACTATACAGAAAAGGTCTTAATGACTCAGATAACCACAATGGTGTGGTCACTCACCTAGTGCCTGACATCCTAGAGTCAGAAGTCAAGTAGCCCTTAGAAAGTTACTACAAGCAAAGCTAGTGGAGGTAACAGAATTCCAGCTGAGCTATTTCAAATCCTAAAAGATAATGCCATGAAACTGCTGCACTCAATATGTCAGCAAATTTGGAAATCTCAGCAGTGGCCACAGGACTGGAAACGGTCAGTTTTTGTTCCAATCCCAAGGAAGGGCAATGCCAAAGAATGTTCAAAAAACTACACAATTGTGCCCATTTCACATGCTAGAAAGGTTATGCTCAAAAATCTTTAATGCCAGACATCAACAATACTTGAACCAAGAAATTGCAGATGTTCAAGCTGGATTTGGGACTTCCCTGGTGGCTCAGACAGTAAAGCATCTGCCTACAATGCAGGAGACCCAGGTTCAATCCCCGGGTTGGGAAGATCTTCTGGAGAAGGAAATGGCAACCCACTCCAGTATTCTTGTCTGGAAAATCCCATGGACGGAGGAGCCTGGTAGGCTACTTTCCATGGGGTTGCAGAGTCAGACACGACTGAGCGACTTCACTTTCACTTTTTCAAGCTGGATTTAGAAAAGGCAGAGGAATGAGAGGTCAAATTTCCAACGTTTGTTGGATCATAGAGAAAGCAAGAGAATTCCAGAAAACATCTATTTCTGCTCATTGACTACACTGATCACAGCAAATTGTGGAAAATTCTTAAAGAGATGGGAATACCAGACCACACTACGTGTCTCCTGGGAAATCTGTATGCAGGTCAAGAAGCAACAGTTAGAACCGGGCATGAAACAACAGACTTGTTCAAACTAGGAAAAGGAGTATGACAAGGGTGTATATTGTCACCCTGTTTATTTAACATACGTAGAGTACACAATGTGAAATGCTAGGCTGGAAGAACTACAAGCTGGAATCAAGATTGCAGGGAGAAATATCAACAACCTCAGATATGCAGATGATACCACTCTAATAGCAGAAACTGAAGAGGAACTAAAGAGCCTCTTGATGAGGATGAAAGAGGAGAGTGACAAAACTGGCTTGAAACTCAACATTCAAAAAACTAAGATCATGGCATGTGGTCCATCACTTCATGACATTTAGAAGGGGAAAAAGTGAAAACAGTGACAGCTTTTATTTTCTTGAGCTCCGAAATCACTGTGGACAGTGATTGCAGCCATGAAATTAAAAGATGCTCCTTGGAAGGAGAGCCATGACAAATCTAGACTGTATTAAAAAGTAGAGACAACACATTGCTGACAATGGTCCGTATAGTCAAAGCTATTGCTTTTCCAGTAGTCTTACATGGATGTGAGAGTTGAACCATAAAGAAGACTGAAAATTGAAGAATTAAAGCTTTTGAGTTGTGGTGCTGAAGAAGACTCTTGAGAGTCCCTTGAACATCAAAAAGATCAAACCAGTCAATTCTAAAGGAAATCAACCCTGAACATTCATTAGAAGGACTGATGCTGAAGCTGAAGCTCCAATACCTTGGCCACCTTATGGGAAGAACTGACTTATTGGAAAAGACCCTGATGCTGGGACAGGTTGAAGGTGAGAGGAGAAGATGGCAACAGAGGATGAGATGGTTGGATGGCATCATCCACTCAATGGACATGAATTTGAGCAAACTCCAGGAGATAGTGAAGGACAAGGGAGCCTGGCATGCTGCCATCCATGGGGTCCTAAAGAGTCGGACATGACTCAGCAACAACAACAAAATCTCCAACTAAAATATAAGCTCCTTTAGGACAGGGATTTTTGTGTTTTTGACTCACTTCTGTATCCCCAGTGTCTAACAGAGTAGCTGGCACATAGTAGCCACTCAGTAAATATTTGATTATGCTTAGACTAGCCTTCATGGATGATGTATGTTTAGAAACAATACCTCTGGGTATTTTCCTTTTGGGATAGGGGCTTATTTTTATTTCAAAAATGTGAGATATTTAATGACATGATGAATCTTTCTCTAAATACTAATTTAATGAATCAGTTGGTAAAGAATCTCTCTGCACTGCAGGAGATGCAGTAAACCCAGTTTCGATCCCTTGTTTGGGAAGATCCTCTGGAGAAGGAAATGGCAATCCAGTCCAGTATTCCTGCCTGGAGAATTCCATGGACAAAGGAGCCTGGTGCACTACAGTCCATGGTGTCACAAACAGTCAGACAAGACTGAGCAACTAATTAATAATAATAATAAATACAGTTCTTTCTATTTTCTTCATTTATTATTTCCTTAGACATCAATTATTTTGTTTGCTGAGTCTGGTGACACAAATGTTCTTACTTTTTACTAAATATTTGGTAAATATCATGAACTCATTATTACAAAATTCAGACTTTAATTGAAGAAAGTAGGGAAAACCACCAGACCCTTCAAGTATGACCTAAATCAAATCCCTTACAATATACAGTGGAAGTGACAAATAGATTCAAGGGATTAGATCTGATAAACAGAGTGCCTGAAGAATGATGAACGGAGGTTCATGATATTATACAGGAGGCAGGGATCAAAACCATCCCAAAGAAAAAGGAATGTAAAATGACAAAATGGTTGTCTGAGGCAGTCTTACAAATAGCTGAGAAAAGAAGATAAGTGGAAGGCAAAAGAGAAAAGGAAAGACATACTCACCTGAATTCAGAGTTCCAAAGAATAGCAAGGAGAGATAAGAAAATCTACCTAAGTGATCAGTACAAAGAAATAGAGGAAAATAATAGAATAGGAAAGTCTAGAGATCTCTTCGAGAATATTAGAGATACCAAGAGAACATTTCATGCAAAGATGGGCACAATAAAGGACAGAAATGGTATGGACCTTACAGAAGCAGATGTTAAGAAGAGGTGGCAAGAATACACAGAAGAACTATACAAAAAGGATCTTAATGACCCAGATAACCATGACGGTATGATCTCTCACCTAGAGCCAGACATCCTGGAATGGGAAGTCAAGTGGAAGCATCACTAGAACAAAGTTAGTGGAGGTGATGGAATTCCAGCTGAGTTATTTCAAATCCTAAAGATGATGCCGTGAAAGTGCTGCACTCAATGTGCCAGCAAAGTTGGAAAACTCAGCAGTGGCCACAGCACTGAAAGGTCCGTTTTCATTCCAATCCCAAAGAAAGGCAATGCCAAAGAATGCTTAAACTACCACACACTTGTGCTCATCTCACACACTAGGAAAGTAATGCTCAAAATTCTCCAATCTAGGATCAACAGTACATGAACTGAGAACTTCCAGATATTCAAGCTGGTTTTAGAAAAGGCAAAAGAACCAGAGATCAAATTGCCAACATCCATTGGATCATCAAAAAAGCAAGCGAGTTCCCCCAAAACATCTATTTCTGCTTTATTTATTACACCAAAGCCTTGGTTGTGTGGATCACAACAAACTGTGGAAAAGTCTTAAAGAGATGGGAATACCAGACCACCTTACCTACCTCCTGAGAAATCTGTATGCAGGTCAAGGAGCAATAGTTAGAACCAGACAAGGAACAACAGACTGGTTCCAAATTGGGAAAGGAGTACGTCAAGACTGTATATTGTCACCCTGCTTATTTAAATTATATGTAGAGTATATCATGCGAAATGCTGGGCTGGATGAAGCACAAGCTGGAATCAAGATTGCAGAGAGATATATCAATAACTTCAGACATGCAGATGACACCACCCTTATAGCAGAAAGTGAAGAAGAACTAAAGAGCCTCTTGATGAAAGTGAAAGAGGAGAGTTTAAAAGATGGCTTAAAATTCAGTATTCAGAAAATTAAGATCATGGCATGCTGTCCCAATACTTCATGGCAAATAGATGGAGAAACAATGGAAACAATACAGTTTTTATTTTCTTGGGCTCCAAAATCACTGCAGATGGTGACAGCAGCTGTGAAATTAAAAGACACTTGCTCCTGGGAAGAAAAGCTATGACCAACCTAGACAGCATATTAAAAAGCAGAGACATTACTTTGCCAACATAGGTACATATAGTCAAAGCTATGGCTTATCCATTAGTCATGTATGGATGTGAGAGTTGGACCATAAAGAAAGCTGAGCACTGATACTTTTTAACTGTGGTGTTGGAGAACACTCTTCAGAGTCCCTTGGACAGCAAGGAAATCAAACCAGTCAATCCTAAAGGAAATCAATCCTGAATATTCCTTGGAAGGACTGATGCTGAAGTTGAAACTCCAATACATTGGTCACCTGACGCGAAGAAATGGCTCATTAGAAAAGGCCCCGACGCTCAGAAAGATTGAAGGCAGGAGCAGAAGATGGTGACAAAGGGTGAGATGGTTGGATGGCATCAGCGACTCTATGGACATGAGTTTAAGCAAGCTTTGGGAGTTGGTGATGGACAAGGAAGACTCACTTGCTGCAGTCCATGGGGTCCCAAAGAATGGACACGACTGAGCAACTGAACTGCAATATTTGGGTGATTCTTGGTTACCTGTGCATGTTTATACATGAAGATTTAGATTATAAAGTGTTTTTGACTGGAATTCACATCCTCTGTAAATGTAAAAATTCATGTTCCCTTGGCATTTAACGTGGAATCTGATTGTTATATCCCTAGTTCACATTGGAGAAGGGGAAAAAAAAAAAGTTTCCCCTTCATGGTGGATTATCAGCTTCTAATCAGCCTTCTGATTCCATGTAGCACCAGACATTCATGAAGTACTACCCTGTTCTTCATCTTTAACACCCCATCTGATAGCCTTCAATATCAGAATTTTCATTTAAAATCTTAATTCAGGCGCAAGTATCAGTGGCAGAGTGGGCATGAGAAATTCATGTAATTATTCCTCAGTCCTTTAACTAAATACACCATCTGTCATCCTATGGCTGGTTTCCTTTCTTTCCTTGCTATCTCTGATACTTTCTGGGTTGACTCTCTTTTGCCTGCATGGCCATGCCACTTCTTAACCTCTATTTCTGTTAATTATCTATCTATGAAAAAATTATACAGCTTACCATTGGACAAACATATTTTTCCCGTTTGCATTTGATTAGCCAAGATTTCATTATGAAGCTATTTTAAACATGATTTATAAATGTCACTTGGTTTCACTGATATGATTGGCATAACCAGGTGTTTAAATATGGCCATCAGTTGTATTTACCATATGCATATTTGGTGTTTACTAGCAGCAGGGAAGCTTGAACTAGCATATCACCTGAACTGTACTCAAAGGATTACATTGCCAAATATAGTTCTCATCCTTTCTTTTCCACTATGTGCTCCACAGACTAATACCGTCTTAAAACTGCTTGCTACCAACCTCTGATAAGTATGATCAACATATAAATCAGACAAGTATGATAAGTATACTGATCAAATATATAATGATAAGTGTAACTATTTAGAACATTTTAGCGTATTTTGACATGACTGCTAAATCCAAGTGCATGATTTCCTACTTTACAAAAGTCAATGGCAGATTGGATTTTTTAAAATGATCCTTCACTATAGAGTTGAGAAACCCTGCTCTAGAGTGTTTCAATAATGCTTTTGGTCAGGTGGCATAGTTTCCCCTCTTGTCTTCCTCAGGGTTGGACTGTAAGCCAAGTGACCTGGCTGCCTTCCAGGAAGTTGTTTCCACATAGTATAATAGCTAGAGCCAGTGAACTGAAAGTGCATTTCCTGCCACCATACTGTAAAATTATTATTAATGTAATAGGAAAAATCAGTTTTGGTTTTGGCACTGATGTTTGGGTTGCTGCAATAGGGCTGATAGCCTGAAAGAGGGGACATTTTTGGAATATGGACTAAAGGAGATAGAAATATCAGGAGTACTTCCAGTTAAAATATGCCATGTTTTATTCATTTAGAGATAATTTCATAGAACAACATTTTAAATGAAAACAGAAATATCTCTTCTTACATGGGACCCATTAACCTTTACTCAAAATTTTAAGAAATACTTTTCTGACAACTAATGTAGTATCTTTATCAGCTAAGTACCCAATCAGAGACTGATTTATAAACTACACAATCCGATAAAAATGAATCCTGCTCTGAGTCAAAAATTAGATGAAGCTCTAGGGCCCTTTTCAAAGCAAGATTTTGTAATTGTGTGCTGGGGTAATTTAGGCATCTAAGGAAGAAAAATTAATTTTGAATCAGGAGCCATTAAGTGTGAAGCCTTGTAGTTCCCCTTTAATTTAGTAAAAATTTCTGTTTTGCTTCAGAAACAATGTAATACTTAGGACACTTGATTGGAGAAGGCAATGGCAACCCACTCCAGTGTTTTTGCCTGGAGAATCCCAGGGACAGAGGAGCCTGGTAGGCTGCCATCTGTGGGGTCGCACAGAGTCGGACACGACTGAAGCGACTTAGCAGCAGCAGCAGCAGGACACTTGAAGGTTGACCATTTACTTGGAGATACATATGGTCCCAGATTCATAGTTTGGAGCCAAGAGGAGACAATAAGGGATTCAGAGAAGGAGTAAATAGAAATATAGGCAGAAATACAGAAATTTAGTATTTGGATATCTTGTATAGAGAGTGACTTCCAGTGGCCTTCTTACATAAAACAGTCCTCACTATTCAATGATTCATCTTTCAAAAACTATTTATTCCCATGATTCTAGTCTAGACTGGCTGCGGATTTGGCAAAAATTCATTTACTGGGCTTGTGTAGCAGTCTACTGTAGATCAACGAGGTTAGTCCTTCCAGAACTTGAGGGCACTCTAGTGAAGAAAGACTAATGCAGATGTGCAGTGATTTATTAATGTTAGAGAATGTAAGACTCCAAAAACAACCAGGATAAGGCTGGGTAAAAAGTAACTGGTCATTATTAAAACCATCTTAAGACTTAACAAACACATAAATCAATTTGGTTTACTCCCATTCACAATTATAAATTGAGCATTTCACAGCTATCCAAGTTACTTTTTTTACACATAAAATCCTGGAGAATAGAAAAGTTAATTGAAGGTGAGATTTTCCAGTTGTTCATAAGGTTTCTGTATTGTCTTTTGTTGATTAAGATGAAGAAAAGTAATAATATTAGAAAGTTAATATGTTGCTAACAAGGCTCCTCTCAACTGAAAATGTTCTTAATATCAAAGCACTATGAAAAATTTAACGTGAAACTATTTACAGTGTCTGGATCAGACAGTTTATTTTTATAAATTATCCTTGACCAAATGTCCCAAGAACAAAGCAATGTAAAAGATTATTAATATTTATTTGTGCATGGGTATAAAAGAGAGTAAGATGAAATACTATTTTCAGAAAAGAGAAGAATTTTGCTATGCGCCAGTTCATACTGCTGCAAATATCTTGGATCCAAGACTGAGAGGCAGAAATGTAAATAATGATAGCACTGCTGCCGCTGCTGCCCTAGATTGAATTACAAAACAAGCAGCACATTTAGAAACTTATGCTGGAAAAATCCTTTCAAATGTGTCTGAATACAGAACAGTTACAGTGTTTGTGCAGTCATGCAGTTTGGACTTGTGCCAAGTGTAACTCTTATGCCTTGTCCCACCCTCTGGATGAGGAATCTGAAGTCCAGGTTACAATTCAAGGTCTCTATGCCTGGCTCAATTTCCTACCCAGTGATTCAGAGCCTTCAGCCCTGGTAATTTGCTATTGAAAATAATAATATTAATAACTGTTGGTTCCTATTATGCACTAAGTATTATGCAAGGTTAATTATATATTTTATCTCAATTAACTCTCACAATGAACTTAGGAGGCAAGTACTATTGTGTTCAAATGGGAAATTGATCTTCAATGAGGATAAAAAATTGCTCAAGGGCAAATTGTTTTATTTGCTCACCTAGAAGACTATTGAGATATCAGTATCTCTCCTAGTGTTAAGGATGATTTATGTTTAGAAGATAAATATAAGGTATTGTAAGATCTCCCAAGCCTAAACATTTAGCTGCTGCCCTCACAGATGACTCCCATCAACACAAGTTTTTGTCTGTTATTCCTGCAGGTTGAGGTCAGCAGCACATGTTGTCAGTCATTCTCAGTACCTGCACTTCATGATGATCTTTGAACTAGTCCCCAGTCTTATGGACTCCTTAGTAATGATGTAACTTAATATTACAACACGGTCTGTGATGCACCCTTACTGACAAACAGTTAAGTAATAAGTCAAACACCTTTACCACTACTTCAAGAAAACACTTGAACACTATGGAACACTAACTACCTTCAGTTCATTTCAGTCACTCAGTCATGTCCAACTCTTCATGACCCATGAATTGCAGCACGCCAGGCCTCCCTGTTCATCACCAACTCCTGGAGTTCACTCAAACTCATGTCCATCAAGTCGGTGAAGCCACCCAGCCCTCGCATCCTCTGTCATCCCCTTCTCCTCCTGCCCCCAATCCCTCCCAGCATCAGGGTCTTTTCCAATGAGTCAACTCTTCGCATCAGGTGGCCAAAGTACTGGAGTTTCACCTTCAGCATCATTCCTTCCAAAGAAAACTGAGGACTGCTCTCCTTGAGAATGGACTGGTTGGATCTCCTTGCAGTCCAAGGGACTCTCAAGAGTCTTCTCCAACACCACAGTTCAAAAGCATCAATTCTTCGGCGCTCAGCTTTCTTCACAGTCCAACTCTCACATCCATGCATGACCACTGGAAAAACCATAGCCTTGACTAGACGGACTTTGTTGGCAAAGTAATGTCTCTGCTTTTGAATATGCTATCTAGGTTGGTCATAAATTTCCTTCCAAGGAGTAAGCGTCTTTTGATTTCATGGCTACAATCACCATCTGCATTGATTTTGGAGCCCCCAAAATAAAGTCTGACACTGTTTCCACTGTTTCCTCATCTATTTCCCATGAAGTGATGGGACCAGATGCCATGATCTTCGTTTTCTGAATGTTGAGCTTTAAACCAACTTTTTCACTCTCCCTTTTCTCTTTCATCAAGAGACTTTTTAGTTCCTCTTCACTTTCTGCCATAAGGGTGGTGTCATCTGCATATCTGAGGTTATTGATATTTCTCCCAGCAATCTTGATTCCAGCTTGTGCTTCTTCCAGCCCAGCGTTTCTCATGATGTACTCTGCATAGAAGTTAAATAAGCAGGGTGACAATATACAGCCTTGACGTACTTCTTTTCCTATTGGGAAATGGTCTGTTGTTCCATGTCCAGTTCTAACTGTTGCTTCCTGACCATCCATACAGGTTTCTCAAGATGCAGGTCAGGTGGTCTGGTATTCCCATCTCTTTCAGAATTTTCCTCAGTTTATTTTGATCCACACAGTCAAAGGCTTTGGCATAGTCAATAAAGCAGAAATAAATGTTTTTTTTTTTTCTGGAACTTTCTTGCTTTTCTCATGAACTTACCCCTTCTAATTAACTATCTTTGATTTAAACAAATTTTAGGGAATTAAAATTGGTCTGAGAGGAGGTGGATTTCTCTGTCTTAGTTTTCTCTAGTCTTATTTTGCTCCTGAGACCGATGTCGCACTAAGTTCTGCACAAGGAATGTTTGAGGGGTAGGAAGGGACTAGGAGGGCTTCCCCAGTGACTCAGTGATAAAGAATCTGCCCGCCAAGGCAGGAGACATAAGAGATGGGTGTTCAATCCCTGAGGCAGGAAGATCCACTGGAGGAGGAAATGGCAACCCACTCCAGTATTCTTGCCTGGAGAATCCCATGGATAGAGGAGCCTGGCAGGCTACAGTTCATGCATTCGCAAAGAGCTGGACACAACTGAGCGACTAAACAAGGGAGTAGGAATTGAAAAAAGCATGCTTGGGGCTGGTACACGGGGATGACCCAGAGAGATGTTGTGGGGAGGGAGGTGAGAGGGGGGTTCATGTTTGGGAACGCATGTACACCCGTGGTGGATTCATGTCAATGTATGGCAAAACCAATACAGAATTGTAAAGTAAAATAAAGTAAAAATAAATAAATAAATAAAAGAAAAAAAAGAAAAATGCTTCTATATTCTTTAGACATAAGTTCTGACATTATTAGAAGTTAGTAAAGGGGCTTTGCACTTGGTTATTTACCATTACATTCTTCTTCATTTCCATGTTTTCCTAAACCAAATTTTGAATCAGACACACATCAGAAAGAGCTCCTAAGATGTATTAACAGAGCAACATGGAAACTTGCATTACCATATGTAAAGTAGATAGTCAATGGGAATTTGTTCTATAACTCAGGGAACTCAAACCGGGGCTCTATAACAATCTGGAAGGTTGGGGTGAGAGGGAGGTTCAAGAAGAAGTGGACATATATATATCTATATCTGATTCATGTTGATGTTTGGCAGAAACAAACACAATTCTGTAAAGCAATTATCCTCCAATTAAAGAATAAATATTAAAAAAAAAGAGCCCTTAAGACTCAATCCAATGAATTGGGTGAGTCTGAAAATATAGATATTACCTATAATGCTGCTATGAAATAATCCACTGGTAGAGTGGCCCCAGGCCAAGTCAAAGGAGTCATTCCTAAAAGTGGTGCAGGTTTCTGTGAAAGAGTTTGTGTCACTCTAGTGACACTCTGTATGATGTGAGCAATGATTGTGTGAGGCTGTAGCTCTGTCTCTCTGATATCAGTGTCCTGTGTCTGTGCTCATGTACATTTTTTCTTGTGGGGTGTGATTGTATGTATGTGTGCGTGTGTGTGTAGCTAATTCTCTGTGAGATTTAGTGTTTTTCCATATGTTCTGTATGTTTCACTGAGAGAAACATTTTAAATTGCATTTGCCAGGAAAACGCCCTCTCTGTGGAATTCAAAGTGAAACCAAAGCCACACTTTGTGGAGATATAGATGGCAAGATATTCTCAGGGAAAGGTCATCTCAGTTTTCCCATTACTGTGGTAGGCTAGGGCTTCCCTGACAGCTCAAGTTGGTAAAGAACCCGCCTGCAATGCAGGAGACCCCGGTTCAATTCCTGGGTTGGGAAGATCCACTGCAGAAGGGATAGGCTACCTACTCCAGTATTCTTGGGCTTCCCTGGTGGCTCAGCTGGGAAAGAATCCGCCCACAATGTGGGAGACCTGCATTCAATCCCTGGGTTGGGAAGATCCCCTGGAGAAGGGAAAGGCTACCCACTCCAGTATTCCTGCCTGGAGAATTCCATGGACTGTATAGTCCATGGGGTCCCAAAGAGTCAGACATGCCTGAAAGAGTCACACTTCACTGGCTGCTTTCACACAAACTACCTCAGAAGATCTTCTGCACAGCGTTGTGTCTGCCTGCCCTCGTGAAAACACATATTATGATAGGATGTCACCTGTTCACGCTGTTCTAGTTTCTCCAACACTCCTACTATCTCTTAGCATTTGGCCAAAATTTCTACTGTAGGATTACCATGAAACACGCCCCCTCCTCCCAACACACTAACAGGGTTTCAGAGTTGGTTTGAATTACACTTTTAAAATATTCAAACAATTTTGTTCCAAACCCCCACCTGGCTTACCTCCAAAACCCGAGTGGCAAGATGTTTTGAGTCCTAGACTCTCTTCCCTCTTCTTTCTCAACCCTGCAATCTCTCCTGCCAAAGCACCAGGCTATATTAAATAAATTGCACATCTTGTAGTGTTGCATGCTTATTGTGGGCAGTCTAACTCACAAGAAGAGAAGGGAAAATTGGGTTACACAGACACACTTTCTTTCTTTTTATATTAAATTAATTTATTCATTTTAATTTGAGGCTAATTACTTTACAATACTGTAGTGGTTTTTGCCATACATTGACATGAATCAGCCATGGGTGTACATGGGTTCCCCATCCAGAACCCCCCTCCCACCTCCCTCCCCATCCCATCCCTCTGGGTCATCCCAGTGCACTGGCCCTGAGCACCCTGTCTCATGCATCAAACCTGGACTGGCAATCTATTTCACAGATGGTAATATACATGTTTCAATGCTATTCTCTCAAATCATCCCACCCTCCTCTTCTCCCACACAGTCCAAAAGTCTGTTCTTTACATCTGTGTCTCTTTTGCCATCTCACATATAGGGTCATCGATACCATCTTTCTAAATTCCACATATATTTGTTAATATACTGTATTGGTGCTTCTCTTTCTGACTTACTTCACCCTGTATAATAGGCACACACTTTCTTTCTTACTGTTACATAAATATATAAAATATTTGACATAAATGGAGTTATACAGTATTTCTCATTTTGTGTCTGGCTTACTTCACTTCATATACTGTTTCCAATGTTCATCCATGTTACTTGTTGTTTAGTTGCTAAATTGTATCTGACTCTGTGTGACCCCATGGACTGCAACACTCCAGGCTTCTCTGTCCTCCACTATCTTCCAGAGTTTGCTTAAACTGATGTCCATTGAGTCAGTGATGCCATCCAACCATCTCATCCTCTGCCACCCCTTCTCCTCCTGTCCTCAATCTTTCCCAGCATCAGGGTCTTTTCCAATGAGTTGGTTCTTCACATCAGGTAACCAAAGTATTAGAGCTTCAGCTTCAGCATCAGTCCTTCCAATGAAATTCGGGGTTGATTTCCTTTAGGATTGACTGGTTTGATCTCCTGGCTGTCCAAGGGATGCTCAAGAATCTTCTCTAGCACCTCAGTTCAAAAGCATCAATTCTTCAATGCTCAGCCTTCTTTAAGGTCCAACTCTGACATCCACACATGGCTACTGGAAAAACCATGTTAGTTGCTCAGTTGTGTTCAACTCTATGCGACCACATGGACTGTAGTGTCCATGGAATTCTCCAAGCAAGAATTGAAAAACCATAGCTTATACATAGGACTTTTAGCATCACCGAACTTGATGGACATGAGTTTGAGCAATCTCTGGGAGTTGGCGATGGACAGGGAAGCCTGATTTAAGTCATACCTGAATGGTCTAGTGGTTTTCCCTACTTTCTTCAATTTGAGTCTGAATTTGGTAATAAGGAGTTCATGATCTGAGCCACAGTCAGCCCCTGGTCTTGTTTTTGTTGACTGTATAGAGCTTCTCCATCTTTGGCTGCAAAGAATATAACCAATCTGATTTTGGTGTTGACCATTTGGTCATGTTCATGTGTAGAGTCTTCTCTTGTGTTGTTGGAAGAGGGTGTTTGCTACGACCAGTGCATTTTCTTGGCAAAACTCTATTAGTCTTCGCCCTGCTTCATTCCGCATTCCAAGGCCAAATTTGCCTGTTACTCCAGGTGTTTCTTGACTTCCTACTTTTGCATTCCAATCCCCTATAATGAAAAGGATATCTTTTTGGGGTGTTAGTTCTAAAAGGTCCTGTAGGTCTTCATAGAACTGTTCAACTTCAGCTTCTTCAGCATTACTGGTTGGGGCATAGACTTGGATTACTGTGATATTGAATGGTTTGCCTTGGAGACGAACAGAGATCATTCTGTCCTTTTTGAGATTGCATCCATGTTCTGCATTTCGGACTCTTTTGTTGACCATGATGGCTACTCCATTTCTTCTGAGGGATTCCTGCCTGCAGTAGTAGATATAATGGTCATCTGAGTTAAATTAACCCATTCCAGTCCATTTTAGATCACTGATTCCTAGAAGGTCGACGTTCACTCTTGCCATCTCTTGTTTGACCACTTCCAATTTGCCTTGATTCATGAACCTGACATTCCAGGTTCCTATGCAATATTGCTGTTTACAGCATTGGACCTTGCTTCTATCACCAGTCCCATCCACAGCTGGGTGTTGTTTTTGCTTTGGCTCCATCCCTTCATTCTTTCTGGAGTTATTTCTCCACTGATCTCCAGTAGCGTGTTGGGCACCTACGGACCTGGGGAGTTCCTCTTTAAGTATCCTATCATTTTGCCTTTTCATACTGTTCATGGGGTTCTCAAGGCAAGAATACTGAAGTGGTTTGCCATTCCCTTCTCCAGTGGACCACATTCTGTCAGACCTCTCCAACATGACCTGCCCATCTTGGGTTGCCCCACAGGCATGGCTTAGTTTCATTGAGTTAGACAAGGCTGTGGTCCTAGTGTGATTAGATTGACTAGTTTTCTGTGAGTATGGTTTCAGTGTGTTTGCCCTCTGATGCCCTCTTGCAACACCTACCATCTTACTTGGGTTTCTCTTTCCTTGGGCGTCGGGTGTCTCTTCACGGCTGCTCCAGCATACAGTGGAAGTGAGCAATAGATTTAAGGGCCTAGATCTGATAGATAGAGTGCCTGGTGAACTATGGACGGAGGTTCGTGACATTGTACAGGAGACAGGGATCAAGATCATCCCCATGGGAAAGAAATGCAAAAGAGCAAAATGGCTGTCCGGGGAGGCCGTACAAATAGCTGTGAAAAGAAGAGAGGTGAAAAACAAAGGAGAAAAGGAAAGATATAAGCATCTGAATGCAGAGTTCCAAAGAACAGCAAGAAGAGATAAGAAAGCCTTCTTCAGCGATCAGTGCAAAGAAATAGAGGGAAAAAAAAATGGGAAAGACTAGAGATCTCTTCAAGAAAATTAGAGATACCAAGGGAACATCTCATGCAAAGATGGGCTCGATAAAGGACAGAAATGTTATGGACCTAACAGAAGTAGAAGATATTAAGAAGAGGTGGCAAGAATACACAGAAGAACTGTACAAAACAGTTCTTCATGACCCAGATAATCACGATGGTGTGATCACTCATCTAGAGCCAGACACCCTGGAATGTGAAGTCAAGTGGGCCTTAGAAAGCATCACTATGAACAAAGCTAGTGGAGGTGATGGAATTCCAGTTAAGCTGTTTCAAATCCTGAAAGATGATGCTGTGAAAGTGCTGCACTCAATATGCCAGCAAATTTGGAAAACTCAGCAGTGGCCACAGCACTGGAAAAGGTCAGTTTTCATTCCAGTCCCAAAAAAAGGCAATGCCAAAGAATGCTCAAAGTACCGCACAATTGCACTCATCTCACATGCTAGTAAAGTAATGCTCAAAATTCTCCAAGCCAGGCTTTAGCAATACGTGAAACGTGAACTTCCAGATGTTCAAGCTGGTTTTAGAAAAGGCAGAGGAACCAAAGATCAAATTGCCAACATCCGCTGGATCATGGAAAAAGCAAGAGAGTTCCAGAAGAACATCTATTTCTGCTTTATTGACTATTCCAAAGCTTTTGACTGTGTGGATCACAATAACCTATGGAAAATGCTGAAAGAGATGGGAATACCAGACCACCTGACCTGTCTCTTGAGAAACCTATATGCAGGTCAGGAAGCAACAGTTAGAACTGGACATGGAACAACAGACTGGCTCTAAATAGGAAAAGGAGTATGGCAAGGCTGTAGATTGTCACCCTGCTTATTTAACTTCTATGCAGAGTACATCATGAGAAACGCTGGGCTGGAAGAAGCACAAGCTGGAATCAAGATTGCCGGGAGAAATATCAATAACCTCAGATATGCAGATGACACCACCCTTATGGCAGAAAGTGAAGAGGAACTAAAAAGCCTCTTGATGAAAGTGAAAGGAATGATGCTAAAGCTGAAGCTCCAGTACTTTGGCCACCTCTTGCAAAGTGCTGACTCATTGGAAAAGACTCTGATGCTGGGAGGGATTGGGGGCAGGAGGAGAAGGGGATGACAGAGGATGAGATGGCTAGGTGGTATCACCTCCTTGATGGACATGAGTCTGAGTGAACTCTGGCAGTTGGTGATGGACAGGGAGGCCTGGCGTGCTGCAATTCATGGGGTTGCAAAGAGTCAGACACTGCTGAGAGCCTGAACTGAACTGAACTGATTAGGGTGGTGTCATCTACATATCTGAGATTGTTATTTCTCCCTGCAATCTTGATTCCACCTTGTGAGTCTTCCAGCCTGGCATTTTGCATGATGCACTCTGCATATAATGTAAATAAACAGGGTGACAATATACAACTTTGTCGTACTCCTTTCCTGGTTTTCAACCATTCCAGCATGTATTTGAATTTTTTACTTTTTAAAGCTGAATAATATGCCAGTGTATGGATAGAGCACATTTTGTTTAGATTTCACTCCACCACAACTTTTCACTACTACAAATAAATAAAAATACTATGAACTCTCATGTACAAGTTTTTGTACAATTGAAGTTCAGTTCAGTTCAGTCCCTCAGTCGTGTCTGACTCTCTGCAACCCCATGAACCGCAGCGTGCCAGGCCTCTCTGTCCATCACCAACTCTTGGAGTTTACCCAAACTCATGTCTATTGAGTCGCTGATGCCATCCAGCCGTCTTATTCTGTGTCATCCCCTTCTCCTCCTGGCTTCAAACTTTCCCAACATCAGGGTCTTTTCAAGAGAGTCAGCTCTTCACATTAGGTGGCCAAAGTATTGGAATTTCAGCTTCAATATCAATCCTTCCAATGAACACCCAGGACTGGTCTCCTTTAGAATGGACTGATTGGATCTCCTTGCCATCCATGGGACTCTCAAGAGTCTTCTCCAACACCACACTTCAAAAGCAGCAGTTCTTCGGTGCTCAGCCTTCTTCACAGTCCAACTCTCACATTTATACATGACTACTGGAAAAACCACAGCCTTGATTAGACAGACCTTTGTTGACAATGTAATGTCTCTGCTTCTTAATATGCTGTCTAGGTTGGTAATAACTTTCCTTCCAGGGAGTAAGTGTCATTTAATTTCATGGCTGCAATCACCATCTGCAGTGATTTTGGAGCCCAGAAAAATTAACTCAGCCACTGTTTCCACTGTTTCCCCATCTATTTTCCATGAAGTGATGGAACCGGATGCCATGATCTTAGTTTTCTGAATGTTGAGCTTTAAGCAACTTTTTCACTGTCCTCTTTCACTTTCATCAAGAGGTCATATGGCAATTCTATGTCTAACTTTTTGAGGAATTCTAGAACTTTTTTCCACCGCAGCTGAACTACTTTATTTTGTCACCAGCAATGTATCATGATTCCAATTTTTCCATAGGCTTGCCAATACTTATAATTTTCCATTAAAAAATTCATTATGGCCATTCACAGGGGTGTGAAGTGATATCACACTGTGGTTTTGACTTGCATTTCCTTGATAGAGAAGTTAGTGAGGATCAAGGAAAAGATAGATATGTTTTTATTTACCCTTCAGATAAGATATACCAGGAACAGAAAGAACTGTTGCCCTCACAACAGATCTATGAGATAGATACTATGATTACTTTTATAAATTAGTAGTTGGAGACTCAGAGAGCTAAAATGTCTTACTCAAGATCACACAAATAGGTGGTGAACTCATGTTACCCATGCAGTTTGACCTCAGTTTCTGTGTCTCAACCACAAGGACACTCCAAAACTAAACTAAAAGGTCCCTAAGAGCACACACCATATCTCCTAATCTTCACATGCTCCACTTTTCGCACAAACTAGATAATATTTGAATTTGCACATAGCAGGAACTCTAGAAATATCTGTTAACCAATTATGGGAATATTTAAAGCCCTGCTGAAGGGCTTAGAATTATTGAAACAGAAACTGCATGAGTAGGGTAATCATAACTAGAAAGGATTTTATTAATACTTCTTGCTGCAGCTGTTCTTATCTGAGCACTTCTTATCTGTTTTCTCCCTGGAAGCTATGTTTTCTTTTTCACTATGCACTGTGTACATAGGGGAGGAATTTTTTAACTCCACTTATGGGAAGACATTCTTCCTGCTTAAAGTTCAAATGTAAAACTAATCTCGTATTTTACATAAGCATGTATGATAAGAAAAGACTTAAAAATATGTACAACCTCTACTCCTCACACATCCACCAATGAGAATTTTTCCCTTGCACACTTTGTTCCTGGACTTTGTTCCAAAGATCAGAATAATGGTTAAGAGAAATAAAACAAGCCAGGATTTGTTTGATATACATTAGAAAAAAATAGACAATTAATAAGAGGATAATTAGATATGAATGTTTTAGGTAGTCCTCAGAGAGACAGAAAGAGATTAGAGTATCTGCTGTGTCATGTGTTTGTGCTCAGTCACTCAACAGTGTCTGACTCTGTGACCCCATGGACTGACCCCAGGCTCCTCTGTCTATGAGATTTTCCAGGCAAGATTACTGGAGTGAGTTGCCATTTCTTTTTCCAGAGGATCTTCCTGACCCAAGGATCAACCTGGCATCTCCTGCATTGCAGGCAGATTCTTTACCACTGTGCCACCTGGGAAGCATCTGCTATGCCATAATGAGTGGGAATTTGGGGAAGTAAATGGGTGAAAATTATATTTTAAAGAAAAGGCAACACACACAAGTAACTATTTTATTTTATTTTTGGATTTTAGACAAATGTTTATTTGGACATGACACCATGCTGGGACTGCCATAATTGGAATGATTTTATATGCTATATTTTGAATATAAGATGTAATTTTATCAAGGATATATGAAAATGGTGGGAGTGTCAATTGGTACAGTCAATTGAGGTATACACTGGCAGTTAATTAAAACTGAAAATGTTAGCAACCTAGGATACACCAATTTCATTTCTTCCTTAGAGAAAGACATATTAGGAGACATGTACAAGAAAACCCTCTACAACACTGCAAAAGTTTTAAAACATCTTGAATGTCTAACAATACAGAAAGTTAAATTAAAAATATATGTTCAATAGATTGCCATAAAGCAGTCACGATAAATGAATTAAAGCTATATATATATCAATAAGGATATAGCTTAAAAATGTGACAATGAGTGATGAATGAAACAAGGTAATGGATGACACACACCATATAATATTTACATAGAAGGAAGCACACAAAATTATATATATATATATATATATATTCATTTTGTGACTACACATATGTGTGAATAGAAAAAGTAATTATGGAAGGATACACAGTAAACTCATAGCATTAGTGGCTTCTGGGGTGGGGAAGAAGTGAATGCAGTCAGGGATAGTGACCAAAGGGATTTAGGCTTATCTTGAATGTCTTAATTCTTTTAAAAAAATCTTTTAATTTTAAGATAGAAAATCACAAAAACAGTCTATAAAATCCTGTGAATCATTCCTCCAGCTTCTTTCAATAATGATATCTTATATAGTGTAGTATAATATTAAAAACAGGAATTTGACATTGGTACATTACTGTTAAGCAGACCACAGATTATATTGTTTTCACCATTTTAAAGTTTGCATCTCTGTGTGTATGTTGGTTCTATGTAATTTTATGCTATGTATAATTTTGTGTAATCATCACCACAGTTAAGATACAGAGCTGTTCCAGCATCATAAAAGAACTCCCTTGTGCTACCTCTGTGTATTCTTATTCACCTCCTACGACGCCCCACCTTCGTCTCTGTCTCCTGGCAACCACTAATCTGTTCTTCATTTCTGTAATATTGTAATTTTGAGAATGTTATATAGATGGAATAATGCCATATGTAACTTTGGGGGATTGGCTTATTCATTAAGCATAGTACTCCTGAACTCCATCAAGCTAGTTGAGCTAGTTGGATGTATCAACAGTCCATTCTTTTTCATTGCTGAGTAGTATTCCATGGCATGGAGATAAAATAGTTTGGTCAACCATTCCCCTGTTGAATAGCACTTGAATTGTTGCCAGTATTTTTCTATTATTTGTAAAGTTGCTATTAACATTCATACACAGGTTTTTATATGAACACAAGCCTTCATTTCTCTGTATAAATGTCCAGGAAGGTAAATGCTTGGTTTTATGGTAATTGCATGCTTAGTTTTATAAGAAACTGAAACAGTGTTTCCAAAGTGGCTTTACTATTTGTCATTCCTGCCAGGAAGAGAATTCCAGAAAAACATCTACTTCTGCTACACTGACTATGCCAAAGCCTTTGACTGTGTATCACAAGAAGCTGTGGAAAATTCTTCAAGAGATGGGAATGCCAGACCACCTTACCTTCCATCTGAGAAACCTGTATGCAGGTTAAGAAGAACAGGTATGGGAAAGGACTATGTCAAGGCTGTATATTGTCACCCTGCTTATCTAAGTTGTATGCAGAGTAAATCATGTGAAATATCAGGCTGGATGAAGCACAAGCTAGAATCATGATTACTGGGAGAAATATCAATAACCTCAGATATGCAGATGACACCACCCTTATGGCAGAAAACAAAGAGAAACTACAAAGCCTCTTGATGAAGGTGAAAGAGGAGCATGAAAATGTTGGCTTAAAACTCAACAGTACAAAAACAAAGATCATGGCATCCGGTCCCATCACTTCATGTCAAATAGATGGGGAAACAATGGAAACAGTGACAGATTTTATTTTCTTGGGCTCCAACATCACTGCAGATGGTGACTGTGGCCACGAAATTAAAAGACACTTGTTCCTTGAAAGTAAAGCTATGATAAATGTAAACAGCATATTAAAAAGGAGAGACGTTACTTTGCCAACAAAGGTCCATATAGTCAAAGCTACGGTTTTTCCAGTAGTCGTACATGAATGTGAGAGTTGTGCCATGAAGGCTGAGCGCTGAACAATTGATACTTTTGAACTGTGATGTTGGAGAAGACTCTTGTGAATCCCTTGGACTTCAAGGAGATCAAACTAGTCAATCTTAAAGGAAGTCAATCCTGAACATTCATTGGAAGGACTGATGCTGAAACTGAAGCTCCAATACTTTGGCCACCTGATGCAAAGAGCTGATTCATTGGAAAAGACTCTGATGCTGGGAAATATTGAAGGTGGGAGGAGAAGGGGACAACAGAGGATGAGGTGGTTGGATGGCATCAGCGACTCAATGGACATGAATTTGAGCAAGCTCTGGGAGATGATGAAGGACAGGGAAGCCTGGTGTGCTGCAGTCCATGGAGTCGCAAATAGTTGCTCACAACTGAGTGAGTAAACAACAACAATTCCCACCAGGAATGCATTAGACATCCAGTTTCTGTGTGTCCTCACCAGCATCTAGTATCATCACTATTTTTCATTTGAACTTTTCTAATACATCTGTGATGATATCACATTGTGCTTTTAATTTGCATTGCTCTAATGCTGACTAAGGTCCGTCTAGTCAAGGCTATGGTTTTTCCAGTAGTCATGTATGGATGTGAGAGTTGGACTGTGAAGAAGGCTGAGCACCAAAGAATTGATGCTTTTGAACTGTGGTGTTGGAGAAGACTCTTGAGAGTCCCATGGATTGCAAGGAGATCCAACCAGTCCATTCTAAAGGAGATCAGTCCTGGGTGTCCTTTGGAAGGAATGATTCTAAAGCTGAAGCTCCAGTACTTTGGCCACCTCATGTGAAGAGTTGACTCATTGGAAAAGACTCTGATGCTGGGAGGGATTGGGGGCAGGAGGAGAAAGGGACGACAGAGGATGAGATGGCTGGATGGCATCACTGACTCGATGGATGTGAATCTGAGTGAACTCTGGGAGTTGGTGATGGACAGGGAGGCCTGGCGTGCTGTGATTCACGGGATCGCAAAGAGTCGGACACGACTGAGCGACTGAAGTGAACTGAACTGAACTGAATGGCTAATGATGTTGAACCTCTTTTCATGTGTTTATTTATCATCTGTGTACTATTCGTCCTCTTTGGTGAAATGTCTGTTCATGTCTTTTGACTTTTTTCTAACTGGATTTTTTATTGCTTTTATTGCTGAGTTTTGAGCCCACTTTATATATTACACATACAAATCCTTTATCAGACATGTGGTTTGCAAATATTTTCTCTCAATCTGTACCTTGCATTTAGTACTATTTTCACAGTGCAAAAGTTTTTAGGTTTGATGAAAGTCCAATATATCATTTTTTTTTTAATTTTATGGATTGCACTTTTGGTGTCATGTCTTAGAACACATTGTCTGTATCTAGGTCTCAAAGATTTATCCTATGTTAACTTCTAAAAATATTTACAGTTTTACACTTTACACTTAAATCTATGTTCTATTTTAAATAAATTTTTGTATAACGTGTGAGGTTTAGGTGCTAATTCATTTTAGGTAAATGTATTCATATATTATTTGGATAATTCAAATTTAATTGAAATTAGAGGTGGTAATAATATAAGGTTAAACACACTCCTGTATTTAACTATTCCTATTAATTCTCCATTTTGAAGTTAAAGAATCTTTCTAAAATACAATTCATATCGTGTTGCTCACCTTCTTAAGGGTCTTCAATCAGTTCAGTTCAGTTACTCAGTCATGTCTGACTCTTTGTGATCCCATGGGCTGCAGCATGCCATCATGCCTGTCCATCACCAACTCCTAGAGCATGCTCAAACTCATGTCCATCGATTTGGTGATGCCATCCAACCATCTCATCCTCTGTTGTCCCCTTCTCCTCCTGCCTTCAATCTTGCCCAGCATCAGGGTCTTTTCCAAGGAGTCAGCTCTTCCCATCAGGTGGCCAAAGTATTGCAGTTTCAGTTTCAGGACTGATTTCCTTTAGGATTGATGGGTGTGCTCTTGTTGCAATCCAAGGAACTCTCAAGAGTCTTCTTCAACACCACACTTCAAAAGCATCAATTCTTTGGCACTCAGTTTCATTATAGTCCATCTCTCACATCCATACATAACTACTGGAAAAATCATAGCTTTGACTAAACAGATGTTTGCCAGCAATTAATGTCTCTGCTTTTTAATATGCTGTCTAAGTTGGTCATAGCTTTTCTTCAAAGGAGCAAGTGTCTCTTAATTTCACAGCTGCAGTCACCATCTGCAGTGATTTTGGAGCCCTCACAAATAAAGTCTCTTACTGTTTCCATTGTTTCCCCATCTATTTGCCATGAAGTGATGGGACCGGATGCCATGATCTTAGTATTTTGAATACTGAGTTTTAAGCCAATGTTTTCATTCTGCTCTTTCACTTTCACCAAGAGGCTTTGTAGTTCCTCTTCACTTTCTGTCATAAGGGTGGTGTCATCTGCATATCTGAGGTTATTGATATTTCTCCTGGTAATCTTGATTCCAGCTTGTGCTTCATCCAGCTTGGCATTTCGCATGATGTACTCTGCATATAAGTTAAATAAGTTAAGTTAAGTTGCTCAGTCGTGTCCAACTCTTTGCGACCCCATGGACTGTAGCCCACCAGGCTCCTCCGTCCATGGGATTCTTCAGGCAACAATACTGGAGTGGGTTGCCATTTCCTTCTCCAGGGGATCTTCCTGACCCAGGGATTGAACCCAGGTCTCCCGTATTAGAGGCAGACGCTTTAATCTCTGAGCCACCAGGGAAGCCTTACAGCCTTGACGTACTCCTTTCCCGATTTGGAATAGTCTGTTTTTCCATGTCCGGTTCTAACTGTTGCTTCCTGACCTGCATACAGATTTCGCAGGAGGCAGGTCAGGTGGTCTGATATTCCCATCTCTTTAAGAACTTCCCATGGTTTGTTATGATCCACACAGTCAAAGGCTTTGGCATAATCAACAAAGCAGGAGTAGATGTTTTTCTGGTATTCCCTTGATTTTTCTGTGATCCAACAGATGTTTTCAATTTGATCTCTGTTTCCTCTGCATTTTCTAAATCTAGCTTGAACATCTGGAAATTAATCGTTCACATACTATTGAAGCCTGGCTTAGAGAAGTTTCAGCATTACTTTGCTAGTGTGTGAGATGAGTGCAATTGTTCAGTAGTTTGAAAATTCTTAGGCATTGCCTTTCTTTGGGATTGGAATGAAAACTGATCTTTTCCAGAAATTAGAGGTGGTAATAATATAAGGTCAAACACACTCCTATATTTCACTATTCCAATTCATTCTCCATTTTAAAGTTAGAGAATCTTTCTAAAATATAATTCATATTCTGTTGCTCACCTGCTTAAGTGTCTTCAATGGCTCCTCGCTTATCTTAAGATAAATTCCAAACTCCTTAATATGAGCAAAAGCTTCACATAATCTGGGCACTCTCCAGTCTCATTTTGACACTTTGCCCTCTTCCCTTCCCCCAGTTACACTGCACAATCCAGCTACAGTGCACTCTTTACGTTCCTACAAACCATTGCTAACTATCACCTCCAGTTCTTCAAACATGTTTGGAACATTTAAAAATTCCCCTTTTCTTGGTTAGCTCCTATTCATTCTTTAGGTCTCAGATTGGTCATAATTTCTTTCAAGAAAGCTTTACCTGACTTTCCAGTCTATCTATATTAGGTGCCCTTCCTATGTTCCTACATAGAGTTCTGTATCATCCACATTATGGCATTTTTCACTTTGCATTGTAGTTGTCTATTTACTCCTCTATATCTTACCTCCTAACTTTGAGTCTCACAAGAACAAGAATTGTTTCTATTTTGTTCATCATTGTTTCATAGGTCACTAACACAGTGTCTGAATTATATTCATGTTCAAGTATTTGTTGAATAAAAATATATAGACTATGAATAATATAATTAACAATGTGGATCACATTTAGCACATTATTAGAAATTATTTTTAAATGTCTATAAAATGCTATAAAATTCATTGTGTAATATGCTGAAAAGAAAACAAAATGTTTAAGAATAGCAAACTTAGAGGACAAATTCTCTGACCACTAACTAGTGTAAAAATTAAATAAAAACTAAAATGTAGAAACTTGGAAATTTTTCAACCTCACTTTAAATATATTGGACTGAAGCAATTCTTAAAATGCCACAACTATTTAAAAATTATGAAAGTTAAGCTAAATTCACTTCTGTTTTCTTATCTGACATGTAAAGAGCTTTAAAGTTAACATAACTGTGCTCACAACAAGAAAAAAGCTGAAAAGCTGAAAATCAACAACTTTTCTTAGATTCTTCAGAGAATCGAGGTTACAGGGCAAGCCACTTCCACAAAAACTGGAGAGGCAGACAAGACAGGTGGATCATAGCTTAGTGGGAGCAGAAACTGCACTGAAGCCAGTATGGATTAGAAACAGTTAAAGGTTAATTGGCTAATTGCTGGACACTGAGCATACTAAGTAACACTGAAGAAGCTGAAGTTGAACGGTTCTATGAAGACATACAAGACCTTTTAGAACTAACACCCAAAAAAGTTGTCCTTTTCATTATACGGGACTGGAATGCAAAAGTAGGAAGTTAAGAAACACCTGCGGTAACAGGCAAATTTGGCCTTGGAATACGGAATGATGTAGGGCAAAGGCTAATAGAGTTTGACCAAGAGAATGCACTGGTCATAGCAAACACCCTCTTCCAACAACATAAGAGAAGACTTTACACATGGACATCATCAGATGGTCAACGCCAAAATCAGATTGATTATATTCTTTGCAGCCAGAGATGGAGAAGCTCTACACAGTCAGCAAAAACAAGACCAGAAGCTGACTGTGGCTCAGATCATGAACTCCTTATTGCAAAATTCAGACTCAAATTGAAGAAAGTAGGGAAAACCATCAGACCATTCAGGTATGACCTAAATCAAATCCCTTATGACTATACAGTGGAAGTGAGAAATAGATTTAAGGGACTAGATCTGATAGACAGAGTTCCTTATGAACTATGGACGGGGGTTCGTGACATTGTACAGGAGACAGGGATCAAGACCATCCCCAAGAAAAAGAAATGCCAAAAAGCAAAATGGCTACTGAGGAGGCCTTACAAATAGCTGTGAAAAGAAGAGAAGCAAAAAGCAAAGGAGAAAAGGAAAGATATAAGCATCTGAATGCAGATTTCTAAAGAATAGCAAGGAGAGATAAGAAAGCCTTCCTCAGTGATCAGTGCAAAGAAATAGAGGAAAACAACAGAATGGGAAAGACTAGAGATCTCTTCAAGAAAATTAGAGATAGCAAGGGAACATTTCACGCAAAGATGGGCTCGATAAAGGACAGATATGGTATGGACCTAACAGAAGCAGAAGATATTAAGAAGAGGTGGCAAGACTACATGGAAGAACTGTACAAAAAAGATCCTCACGACTCAGATAGTCATGATGATGTGATCACTAATCTAGAACCAGACATCTTGGAATGTGAAGTCAAGTGGGCCTTAGAAAGCATCACTACGAACAAAGCTAGTGGAGGTGATGGAATTTCAGCTAAGCTATTTCAAATCATAAAAGATGACGCTGTGAAAATGCTGCACTCAATATGCCAGCAAATTTGGAAAACTCAGCAGTGGCCACAGGACTGGAAAAGGTCAGTTTTCATTCCAGTCCCAAAGAAAGGCAATGCCAAAGAATGCTCAAACTACCGCACAGTTGCACTCATCTCACATGCTAGTAAAGTAATGCTCAAAATTCTCCAAGCCAGGCTTCAGCAATACGTGAACCATGAACTTCCAGATGTTCAAGCTGGTTTTAGAAAAGGCAGAGGAACCAGAGATCAAATTGCCAACATCCGCTGGATCATGGAAAAAGCAAGAGAGCTTCAGAAAAATATCTATTTCTGATTTATTGACAATGCCAAAGCTTTTGACTGTGTGGATCACAATAAACTACAAAATTCTGAAAGAGATGGGAATACCAGACCACCTGACCTGACTCTTGAGAAACCTATATGCAGGTCAGGAAGCAACTGTTAGAACTGGATATATACCAACTGACTGGTTCCAAATAGGAAAAAGAGTACGTCAAGGCTGTGTATTGTCACCCTGCTTATTTAACTTATATGCAGATTACATCATGAGAAACGCTGGGCTGGAAGAAGTACAAGCTGAATCAAGATTGTCAGGAGAAGTATCAATAACCTAAGATGATATGCAGATGACACCACCCTTATGGCAGAAAGTGAAGAGGAACTAAAAAGCCTCTTGATGAAAGTGAAAGAGGAGAATGAAAATGTTGGCTTAAAGCTCAACATTCAGAAAACTAAGATCATGGCATCTGGTCCCATCACTTTATGGGGAATAGATGGGGAAACAGTAGAAACAATGTCAGACTATTTTGGGGGGCTCCAAAATCACAGCAGATGGTGATTGCAGCCATGAAATTAAAAGACGGTTACTCCTTGGAAGAAAAGTTATGACCAACCTAGATAGCATATTCAAAAGCAGAGACACTTTGCCAACAAATGTCCGTCTAGTCAAGGCTATGGTTTTCCCAGTGGTCATGTATGGATGTGAGAGTTGGACTGTGAAGAAAGCTGAACACAAAAGAATCGATGCTTTTGAACTGTGGTGTTGGAGAAGACTTTTGAGAGTCCCTTGGACTGCAAGGATATCCAACCAGTCCATTCTAAAGGAGATCAGTCCTGCGTGTGATCCAGGTCCTAGGACTGATGCTAAAGCTGAAATTCCAATACTTTGGCCACCTCATGTGAAGTGATGACTCATTGGAAAAGACTCTGATGCTGGGAGGGATTGGGGGCTGGAAGAGAAGGGGACAACAGAGGATGAGATGGCCAGATAGCATCATTGACTCGATGGACGTGAGTCTGAGTGAACTCTGTGTGTTAGTGATGGACAGGGAGGCCTGGCATGCTGTGATTCATGGGGTCGCCAAGAGTTGGACACGACTGAGCGACTGAACTGAACTGAGCATACTAAACATGGATTAGCTTGAGAGTTTAAAAAATTCTGTAGATCCGACCTTAGAAGAGCCCCAACATTGCATGAACTTTAGCTCTTTGAGCCCTACCATGTTCTCAGAGAAAAATTCTCTCATGGTTCCAGCAGGATGAGAGCAAAAGTAACTATTTTGAAACAGACACGGAATGTTCTATTCTCCTTAACAAAGCCCAACCCTCAAGAGAAACTACCAGAACCTAAATGATTCAGAGGAGGGAAATATCCAACTCTAGACTCCTTTATTTTTTCAGGTGGGGGAAGAGAAATATCAAATTCTAGCCTATAGCACTTATGAAAGTCACAACCAAATAAGCACAAACTCATTAACAGACTGAGAAATAATCATAAGACTACAGAACCCTTCCCCCTATCTGCACCTTTCCACCCCACAAATTTGTCTCCTGTATAATAACAGGGGACAGCAGCTGAAAAGAACTATAAAGCTCAGATCCTATTTTTAAAAAATTCCCTAGTAAAACTCTGAACAACAGAAAGACAAAACAAGGACACTAGGGGAAACTTTGGCCTCTGATGCCTACAGCTACGTTAAACAGTAAATATAGCCTGACTCTTTGACAGATAAGATTAAAATCTCACATCAAAGGCCTATTTACCTTAGTTCCTTTTATCTACTATATCATGTTCATCTTTCAACAATTACTAAGCATTCTAAAAGGGCAAAAACACAGTCTGAAAGGTCAGGGCAAGCATCAGGACTAGACTCAGTTATGGCAGAGACTTTAGAATAAGAAGGCCAGGAGTTTAAAATAACCATGTTTAATATGCTAAAAGCTCTAATAAAAAAAACTGGACAACATGCAAGAACAGATGGGTAATGTAAGTGGAGATGTGGAAATTCTAAGAGACAATTAAAAGAAAATGCTAGTAACTTTAAAAATCTATTATATAAATAAAGAATGTCTTTTATAGACTCATCAGTAGACTGACAAAACTGAGATAAAAAATCAGTGAGCTGAAAGTTGTGGCAACAGAAACTTGAAACTTCTCAATCTAAAAAGTAAAGAGAAGAATACCTAAAAAGAAAGCAGAATACTAGAAATGTGGGACAACTGCAAAAACTGTAACAGAAACACCAGAAGGAGAAGAGGGAAAGGAATATAACAAATATTTGAAGTAATAATTGTTGGTGTTCAGTTGCTAAGTTGTGTCTGACTCTTTGTAACAACATGGACTGCAGCATGCCAGGCTTCCCTGTCCTTCAGTATCTCCTGGAGTTTGCCCAAGCTTATGTCCATTAAGTTGGTGATGCCATCCAACCATCCAAGCATTATTTGAAGTAATAATGGCTAAGAATATTCCAAAATTATTCAGTTCAGTTCAGTCGCTCAGTCGTGTCCAACTCTTGGCGACCCTATGAATTGCAGCACGCCAGGCCTCCCTGTCCATCACCATCTCCCGGAGTTCACTCAGACTCACGTCCATCGAGTCAGTGATGCCATCCAGCCATCTCATCCTCGGTCATCCCCTTCTCCTCCTGCCCCCAATCCCTCCCAGCATCAGAGTCTTTTCCAATGAGTCAACTCTTCGCATGAGGTGGCCAAAGCACTGGAGTTTCAGCTTTAGCATCATTCTTTCCAAAGAACACCCAGGGCTGATCTCCTTCAGAATGGACTGGTTGGATCTCCTTGCAGTCCAAGGGACTCTCAAGAGTCTTCTCCAACACCACACTTCAAAAGCATCAATTCTTCCACATTCAGCTTTCTTCACAGTCCAACTCTCACATCCATACATGACCACTGGAAAAACCATAGCCTTGACTAGACGGACATTTGTTGGCAAAGTAATGTCTCTGCTTTTGAATATGCTATCTCGGTTGGTCATAACTTTCCTTCCAAGGAGTAAGTGTCTTTTAAGCTCATGGCTGCAATCACCATCTGATTTTGGAGCCCCCCAAAATAAAGTCTGACATTGTTTCCAGTTTCCCCATCTATTTCCCATGAAGTGATGGGACCAGATGCCATGATCTTAGTTTTCTAAATGTTGAGCTTTAAGACAACTTTTTCACTCTCCTCTTTCACTTTCATCAAGAGGCTTTCCAGTTCCTTTTCATTTTCTGCCATAAGGGTGGTGTCATTTGCATATCTGAGGTTATTGATATTTCTCCCGGCAACTTGATTCCAGCTTGTGCTTCTTCCAGCCCAGCATTTCTCATGATGTACTCTGCATTTAAGTTAAATAAGCAGGGTGACAAAATACAGCCTTGACATACTCCTTTTCCTATTTGGAACCAGTCTGTTGTTCCAAAATTATTAAGGGACACCAAACCACAGACCCGAAGTACAGTAAACAGTAAGCAAGATAAATGCCAAAAAATACATCTGAACATATCATAGTCAAACTGGATAAAATCAAAGGCAAAGAGAAAATATTGAAAGAAGCAAGAAGAAAAGACACCTTAGTTTTAGAATAACAAGGATAAGAATTACAGATTTCTCATGAGACACTCTGAAAACAAGAGGAGAGTGGAGTGAAATTCTTAAATGTTGAAAGAAAAAAAAGAACCCGCCAACTCAAAATTTTATATCAAGTAAAATTCTCCTTTAAAAATGAAAGAGAAATACTTTTTCACACACACACACAAATTTAGGGAATATGTAATCTTGGGAGACCTACTTTGCAAAAAATGTTAAAAGAAGTTCTTCAGGGAGAAGGGAAAAGATATATGTCAAAAACTTGGAGATTTACAAAGAAAGGACAATTGTTCAAGAATGCATAAATGAAATGGTAAAGACCTAATAGAAGTGGAAAAGATCAAGAACAGATGGAAAGAATACACAGAAGAACTGTACAAAAAGAATCTTAATGACTTAGATAACCATGATGGTGTAGTCTCTCACTCAGAGCCAGGCATTCTGGAGTGTGAAGTCAAGAGGGTCTTGGAAAGCACTGCTGTCAATAAAGCTAGTGGAGGTGATGGAATTCCAGCAGAGCTATTTAAAATCCTAAAAGATGATACTATTAAAGTGCTGAACTCAATTTGTCAGCAAATTTGGAAAACCCAGCAGTGGCCACAGGACTGGAAAAGGTCAATCCTCATCCTAATTCCCAAGACAGGCAGTACTAAAGAATGTTCAAACTACTGGACAATTGCACTCATCTTCCATGCTAGTAAGGTTATGCTCAAAATCCTTCAACCTAGGTTTCAGCATTATGTGAACAGAGACCTTCCAGATGCTCAAGCTGGGTTTAGAAAGGGCAGAGGAACCAGAGATCAAATTGCCAACATTCGCAGATCACAGAGAAACCAAGGGAATTCCAGAAAAATATCTACCTTTGTTTCATTAACTATGCTAAAGCCTTTGACTCTGTGGATAATAACAAACTGTGGAAAACTCTTAAAGAGATAGGAATACCAGACTATCTTACCTGTCTCCTGAGACACCTGTATGCGGGTCAAGAAGCAACAGTTAGAACCTTGTATGGAAAAATAGACTGGTTAGTAGTATCACCGATTCAATGGACATGAACTTGGGCAACTCTGGGAAATGGTGAGCAACAGGGAAGCCTGGAGTGCTACAGTCCATGAGGTCACAAAGATTCGGATATGACATGGTGACTGAACAACAAGCATAAATGAAAGTGAAATAAAGTATTTCATATTTATTATTCTTAAATGACCTAAAGTGAAAGTGAAGTCGTGTCCAACTCTTGGCAACCCCATGGACTGTAGCCTACCAGGCTCCTCTGTCCGTGGGATTTTCCAGGCAGGAATACTGAAGTGGGTTGCTATTTCCTTCTCCAGATCTTCCCAACCCAGGGATTGAACCCAAGTCTCCTGCATTGTAGGCTTTACCATCTGAGCCACCAAGGAAGTTGAATGACTTAAAAGTTTATTCAAAATCATAATTTCAATAATATATTGGATGATTATTGCTTATAAATAAGCAAAATGTATGACTGCAATGTTTATAAGACATGCAAGAGAGAAATTAGAACTATTTTGTTATTATAAGGTACTCACATTACCAGTGAAGCAGTATAGTATTATTTAAAGGTTGATTTAGATTAGTTGTAAATGTATATTGAAAACTCCAAGGTAAACACATAACATTTTTTTAAAGTATAATGCTAGGCGGGGAGACAAAATGGAATGATAAAATGCACAACTAAACCAAAGAAAGTAAAACAAGAGTGGAAAAAAAAGAATCAAAGAAAAAAGACAATGATTAAAGAACTGTCACAAATAAGGTAGATATTTATTAATCAACTATGTTAATACTGACTTTAAATGTAAATGATCCAAATATTCCAATTAAAAGGCAGAGAATAGCAGAATGAATAAAACCCAAAACCCAACAACATGCTGTCTACAAGAAATTCACTTTAAATATAGACATTGTTACATTAAAAGTAAAAGGATGAATAATAATATACCATGCTAAAACCAATCAAAAGAAAGCTGAAGTACCTATGTGAATTTCAGACAATGCAGATTTCAGAGCAAGAAAAAGTTTCAGAGATAAAGAGGAGCATTACATAATGATCAAGGGGTCAAAACCCTAAGACACAACAATCCTTTGTATATATATATATATATGCCTAAAAACAGACAATCAAAATACATAAGGCAAAAACTGATAGAACTGCAAGGAGAAATAGACAAATTCATTATTAGAGTTGGAGACTTCAACTTTCCTCTCTCAGAAATTAGATCCAGAAGACAGAAAAATCAGTGAGGAAATAATTGAACTTATAGCACCATTAACTAACTGGATCTATTAATAATTGACATTTATAGAATCCTTCATCTAGCAATAGCAATACACACTCTCAATCTCACATGGAATATTCACCATGACTGACCACATTTGGGGCCATGAAACACACCTTAATAAATTATAAAGAATTAAAAAAACATACAATGCATGCTCTTAAACCACAATGGAATTAAACAGCAAGATAACTAGAAAAACCTCAAAGTATTTGGAGATTAAACAACACGCTTCTAAATAACACATGGGTGTAAAATGTGGTCTCAAAATAAATTTTAAAAATATTTTGAAATAAATGAAAATGAAAGTACAACTTATCAAACTATGTGGGATACAACAAAAGTAGTGCTTAGAGGGAAATTTACAACCCTGAATGTATACACTAGAAGAGAAGATGTAAAATCAATAATCTAAGCTTCTAACTTGGGAAAGAAAAAAAGAACAAATGTAATGCAAGTAATGCAAAAGTAATGAAACAATAAAAATAGGGCAGAAATCAGTGACATGGAAAACAGGACACTGATAGAGAAAATCAATGAAACCAAAGCTAGTTCTCTGAAAAAAATCAATAAAATAGATAAAACTTCAGCCAGGCTAACCACGAAAAACAGAGAGAAAACAGCAATTACCAATATCAGAAGTGGAAGACAGGCCATCACAATTGATCCCATGGACATTAAAAGGATAATAACGTTATATTGTGAGCAACACCAGCCCACAAATTTGATAACTTAAACGAAATAGACTAATTCCTTGAAAGACACAATATACCAAAACTCACAAAGAGAAATAAATCATCTGAATTGGTTTATATCTAATTAAAGAAGTTGAACCAGCAGTTAATAAAGTTCCAAAACAGAAAGCACCCAGATGATTTCACTGGTGAATTCTACATAACATTTAAATAAATTATATCATTTTTTCTACAATCTCTCCCCAAAAAATTGAATAAAGATAACACATCCTAATTCATTCTATAAGGCCAGTACTAACACTGCTGCTGCTAAGTCACTTCAGCTGTGTCTGACTCTGTGCGACCCCATAGACATCAGCTCACCAGGCTCCCCTGTCCCTGGGATTCTCCAGGCAAGAACACTGGAGTGGGTTGCCATTTCCTTCTCCAATGCATGAAAGTGGAAAGTGAAGTCACTCAGTCGTGTCTGACTCTTGGCGACCCCGTGGACTGCAGCCTACCAGGCTCCTCCAATCCATGGGATTTTCCAGGCAAGAGTACTGGAGTGGGGTGCCATTGCCTTCTCCAGTACTAACACTAAAACTAGAAAAAGATGTTTTAGGAAGGAAAACTACAAACAAATATAGACGTAAAAACATAGATGAACATTGATGTAGAAATCCTCCCAGAATATTAGCAAAAACCCTCTGAAAATATTAGCAAATTCAATCCAAGACTGTATAAAAAGAATTAGACACCACAATCAAATGATATTTATTCCAGGTATGGAAGACTGGTTTGACATTCAAAAATCAATGAAATTCATCATCAATTGGCTAAAGAATAAAAATCATACAATTCAGTAAATTTAAAAAAAGTCAAAGTCCAGCACCCATGCATTGTAAGAACTTTCAGCAAACTAGGTTTAAAGGGGAACTTTCTTAACTTTATAAAGAACATCTTCAAAAATCTACTTAATGATGAGGAACTAAATGCTCTACTACTAAGATGTGTGAGTGTGCTCAGTCATGTCTGACTCTTTGTGACCCCGTGGACTGCAGGCTAGCAGGCTCCTCTGTCCATGGATTTCTCCAGGCAAGAATACTGGAGTGGCTTGCCATGTCCTCCTCCAGGGGATTTTTCCAACCTAGGGATGGAACCCGTGTCTTCTCTCCTGCATTGACAGGCAGATTCTTACCACTAGCAACATCTAGGAAGCCCACTCCTAAGATTGGTAACAAAATAAAGATGGTCTCTCTCACTGCTCCTTATTCAAAACTGTACTGGAAGTAATAGTTAATGCAATAAAACAAGAAGGGAAGATTAAAAATACACATATTGGGAAGTTTATGCTCTTTTCCAAGGCAAACGATTCAATATCACAGTAATCCACGTCTATGCCCCAACCGCTTATGCCTAAGAAGCTCAAGTTGAATGGTTCCATGAAGACCTATAAGACCTTCTAGAACTAACATGAAAAAATGATGTCTTTTTCATCATAGGGGAATGGCATGCAAAAGTAAGAAGTTAAGAGACACCTGGACTAACAGGCAAGTTTGGCCTTGGAGGACAAAATGAAGCAGGACAAAGCCTAACACAGTTCTGTCAAGAGAACACACTGGTCATAGCAAACACCCTCTTCCAACAACACAAGAGATGACTCTACACATGGACATCACCAGATGGTAAATACCAAAATCAGATTGATTATATTCTTTGCAACCAAAGATGGAGAAGCTCCATAGAGTCAGTAAAAAAAAATAATGACCTCCTTATTGCCAAATTCAGACTTAAATTGAAGAAAGTAGGGAAAACTACTAGACCATTCAGGTATGGCCTAAGGCAAATCCCTTATGACTATATAGTAGAAATGACAAATAGATTCAAGGGATTGGATCTGATAGACAGAGTGCCTGAAGAACTATGGACAGAGGTTCATGACATTGTACAGGAGGCAGGGATCAAGACCACCACCAAGAAGAAGAAATGCAAAAATGCAAAATAACTGTCTGAAGAGACATTACAAATAGCTGAGAATAGAAGAAAAGCAAAAGGCAAAGGAGAAAAATAAAGCTATATCCATCTGAATGCTGAGTTCCAAAGAATAGCGAGGATAGATAAGACAGCTTTCCTTAGTGATCACTGCAAAGAAATAGAGGAAAACAATAGAATGGGAAAGACTAGAGATCTCTTCAAGAAAATTGGAGATGCAAAGGGAACATTTCATGCAAAGATGGGCTCAATAAGGGACAGAAATGGTATGGATCTAACAGAAGCAGAAGACATTAAGAAGAGGTGGCAAGAATACACAGAAAAACTATACAAAAAAGATCTTCATGACACAGATAACCACGATGGTGAGATCACTCACCTAGAGTCAGACATCCTGGAATGCGAGTAAAGTGGGCCTTAGGAAGAATCACTACAAACAAAGCTAGTGGAGGTGATGGAATTCCAGTTGAGCTATTTCAAATCCTAAAAGATGGTGCTGTGAAAATGCTGTACTCAATATGTCAGCAAATTTGGAACACTCAGCAGTGTCCACAGCATTGGAAAATGTCAGTCTTCATTCCAATCCCAAAGAAAGGTAATGTCAAAAAATGTTCAAAATACTGCACAGTTTCACTCATCTCACACACTAGCAAAGAGATGCTCAAAAATTCTCCAAGCTAGGCTTCAACAGTACATGAACCGAGAATTTCCAGATGTTCAAGCTGGATTCAGAAAAGACAGAGGAACCAGAGATCAAATTGCCAACGTCTGTTGGATCATTGAAAAAGCAAGAGAATCCCAGAAAAACATCTACTTCTTCTACATTGACTATGCTAAAGCGTTTGACTCTGTGGATCACCATAAACTGTGGAAAATGTTAAAGAGATGGGAATATCAGACCACCTTATCTGCCTCTTGAGAAATCTGTATGCAAGTCAGGAAGCAACAGTTACAACCAGATATGGAATAACAGACTGGTTCCAAATAGGGAAAGGAGTACATCAAGGCTGTATATTGTCACCCTGCTTATTTAACTTATATGCAGAGTACATCATGCAAAATGCCAGGCTGAATGAAGCACAAGCTGGAATCAAGATTGCAGGGAGAAATATTAATAACCTCATACATGCAGATGATACCACCTCTTTGCAGAAAGCAAAGAGGAACTAAAGAGCCTATTGATGGAAGTGAAAGAGGAGAGTGAAAAAGCTGTCTTAACACTCAAAATTCAGAAAACAAAGATAATGCCTTCAGTCCCATCACTTCATGGCAAATAGATGGGGAAACAAAAGAAACAGTGACAGACTTTTTCCCTTGGTTCCAAGATCACTGCAGATGCTGACTGCAGCCATGAAATTAAAATACGCTTGCTCCTTGGAAGAAAAGCCATGATGAACCTAGACAACATATTAAAAATCAGAGACATTACTTTGCCAACAAAGGTCCATCTAGTCAAAGCTACGGTTTTCCAGTAGTCATGTATGGATGTGAGAGTAGGACTTAAGGAAAGCTGAGTGCCAAAGAATTGATACTTTTGAACTGTGGTGTTGGAGAAGACTCTTGAGAGTCCCTTGGACAGCAAGGAGTTCAAACCAGTCCATCCTAAAGGAAATCAGTCCTGAATATTCATTGGAAGGATTGATCCTGAAGCTGAAACTCCTATACTTTAGCCACCTGATGCAAGAGCTGACTCATTGGAAAAGACCCTGATGCTGGGAAAGATTGAAGGTGGGAGGAGAAGGGGATGACAAAGGATGAGATGGTTGGTTGGCATCACCAACTCAATGGCATCACCAACCTGATGGACATGAATTTGAGTAAGCTCCAGAAGTTGGTGATAGACAGGGAGGCCTGGCATGCTGCAGTCCATGGGGCTGCAAAGAGTCAAACACAACTGAGTGACTGAACTGAACTGATATTGGGAAGAAATAAAGCTGCCTTTGTTTTTACATGATGATATCCCTTTTTACATGGAAAAATCCCCTCCCCCCAAAAAAAACAAGGAAACAACACTTGAAATTCATAAATAATTATGCCATGGTTTCAGGATACAAGGTTAATAATATACAAAATTCAATTGCTAATTGAGAGAATGGCATTGACATACACACACTACGGTGTGTAAAATAGATAACTAGTAGGAAACTGCTGTAGAGCACAAAGAGATCAGCTTGGGGCTCTGAGATGACCCAGAGGGGTGGAGGAGTAGAATGGTGGTAGCAACAAGCTGGGTGTGGGAGAAATGAGCAGATGTTGGTCAAAGGATAGAAAGTTTAAATTATGCAGGAAGAATAAGATATAGGGATTCTAATGGCTATAGTTAATAATACTGTATTTATACTTGTAATTTGCTGAGAGTAGATCTTAAGTGCGGAGAAGGCAATGGCACCTCACTCCAGTACTCTTGCCTGGAAAATTCCATGGATGGACACGACTGAGCAACTTTACTTTCACTTTTCACTTTCATGCATTGGAGAAGGACATGGCAACCCACTCCAGTGTTCTTGCCTGGAGAATCCCAGGGACGGGGGAGCCTGGTGGGCTGCCGTCTATGGGGTCACACAGGGTCGGACACGACTGAAGCAACTTAGCAGCAGCAGCAGATCTTAAGTGTTCTTACCACATGCACAAAAATGTCAACTAAGTGAGGCAATGAATATGATAGTTGGATAAATTATGGTAATCACTTCACAATGTTCACATGTATCACACTGTACATCTTAAATATGTACAACTTCATTTGTCAATTATAATTCAATAAAGCTGGAGGAAAAGACCTTGATGCTGGAAAAGATTGAAGGCAGGAAGAGAAGGGGACGACAGAGAATGAGGTGGTTGGATGGCATCACTGACTCAATGGACATGGGTTTGGGTGGACTCCGGGAGTTGGTAATGGACAGGGAAGCCTGGAGTGCTGTGGTTCATGGGGTCACAAAGAGTCGGACATGACTGAGCAACTGAACTAAACTAAAAGCTAAGGGAAAGCAAACTACAAAATTCTGATGAAAGAAATTAAAAAGATCTAAGTAATTGAAGAGATATTCTATATTTATTGATTAGAAGCCTTACTATTAGAAGGATATCAATACTTCCCACTTTGATCTATAGCTTCAATACAACTCCAGTCAAAAATCTCAGCAAGTTATTTTGTAGATTCTGACAAACTTGTTCTAAAGTTTACACAAAATTTATACGTTTCACAAAAATTAACACCAAATGGATTATAGTCCTAAATTTTAAAATGCAAACTTATATAAATTCTAGATAAATAACATAGGAGAAAACTTGGTGACCTTGGGGTTGATGATAACTTTTTAAACACAATACCAAAAGCATGATCCATGAAAGGGAGGAAAAGCCATGAAAAGGGAAAAAAAATGATGCCGGACTTCATTAAAATTAAAAACTTCTGCTCTGCAAAAGATACTGTTAAGAGAATGAAAAGACAAGCCACAGACTGGGAGAAGATGCCTGCAAAACACATCATATGTTATAAAGGGCTTTTATTCAAAACATATAAACTAATCTTAAAACTCAACAATAAAGAAAACAAACAACTCATTTACAAAATAAGCAAATGATATGAACAGACACTCACCAAAGAAAATTACAGATGGCAAATAAGCATAAAAAAGATGCTCAACATCATACATTATTCAGTTCAGTTCAGTTGCTCAGTCGTGTCTGACTCTTTGCGACTCCATGAATTGCAGCATGCGAGGCCTCCCTGTCCATCACCAACTCCCGGAGTTCACTCAAACTCATGTCCATCGAGTCAGTGATGCCATCCAGCCATCTCATCCTCTGTCGTCCCCTTCTCCTCCTGCCCCCAATCCCTCCCAGCATCAGAGTCTTTTCCAATGAGTCAGCTCTCACATGAGGTGGCCAAAGTGTTGGAGTTTCAGCTTCAACATCAGTCCTTCCAAAGAACACCCAGGACTGATCTCCTTTAGAATGGACTGGTTGGATCTCCTTGCAGTCCAAGGGACTCTCAAGAGTCTTCTCCAACACCACACTTCAGAAGCATCAATTCTTCAGTGCTCAGCTTTCTTCACAGTCCAACTCTCACATCCATACATGACCACTGGAAAAACCATAGCCTTGACTAGACAGACCTTTGTTGGCAAAGTAATGTCTCTGCTGTTGTATATGCTATCTAGGTTGGTCATCACTTTCCTTCATGGCTGCAATCACCATCTGCAGTGATTTTGGAGCCCCCAAAAATAAAGTCTGACACTGTTTCCCCATCTATTTCCCATGAAGTGATGGGACCAGATGCCATGATCTTAGTTTTCTGAGTGTTGAGCTTTAAGGCAACTTTTTCACTCTCCTCTTTCTCTTTCATCAAGAGGCTTTTTAGTTCCTCTTCACTTTCTGCCATAAGGGTGGTGTCATCTGCATATCTGAGGTTATTGATATTTCTCCCAGCAATCTTGATTCCAGCTTGTGCTTCTTCCAGCCCAGCGCTTCTCATGATGTACTCTGCATAGAAGTTAAACAAGCAAGGTGACAATATACAGCCTTGACGTACTCCTTTTCCTATTTGGAACCAGTCTGTTGTTCAATGTCCAGTTCTAACAGGGAATTTCAAATTAAACTGTCAAGAGGTATCATTATATGCCTATTATAATGACTAAAATCCAAAACTCTGACAACACCAAAGCAACAGGAACTCTCATTAATTGCTGGTGGGAATTCAAATAGTACCACCACTTCAGGAGACAGTTTGGTGGTTTCCTAAAAACTAAACATGCTCTATACAATGAAATATTATTCACCCATAAAAATGAAATTGGAGTCATTTGCAGAGACATGGTTGGACCTAGAGACTGTCATAGAGGGTGAAGTAAGTCAGAAAGAGGAAAATATTGTATGTTAATGCATATTTGTGAAATCTAAAAATATAGTATAGATGATCTTATTTGCAAACCAGTAATAGAGACACAGATGTTCTCTATACCAAGGCAGGAATGGGAGGAATCAGATGAATTGGAGATTAGGATTGTCATATATATACACTACTATGCATAAAATAGGTAGCTAATGAGAACTTACAGTATAGCCCAAGGGACTCTACTCAATGTTCTGTGGTGACCTAAATGAGAAGGAAATCAAAAAAAGAGGGGATATATGTATACGTGTGGTTGATTCACTTTACTATACACCAGAAAATAACACAACGTTGTAAAGCAAAAAAATTTTTTTAAAGAATCTGTAAAATGACATCTACCCTCTTAACAAATTTCAAAGTGCACAATAATGTATTGCTACCTATAGGCACTGTGTTGTACAGAAGATCTCTAGATTCTTCGCTTTCTGCTATAAGGGTGGTGTCATCTGCATATCTGAGGTTATTGATATTTGTCCCAGCCATCTGGATTCCAGGTTGTGCTTCATCCAGCCTGGTATTTCCCATGAAGTATTTAGCATATAAGTTAAGTCAGCAGGGTGACAATATACAGCCTTGATGTACTCCTTTCCTGATTTGGAACCAGTCTGTTGTTCCATATCCAGTTCTAACTGTTGCTTCTTGACCTGCGTACAGATTTCTCAGGAGGCAGGTAAGGTGGTCTGGTATTCCCATCTCTTTAAGATTTTTCCACAGTTTGCTGTGATGCACACAGTCAAAGACTTTGGTGTAGTCAATAAAGCAGAAGTAGATGTTTTTCTGGAACTCTCTTGCTTTTTCCATGATCCAACAGATGTTGGCAATTTGACATTGGGTTCCCCTGCCTTTTCTAAATCCAGCTTGAACGTCTCAAGGTTCACATACTGTTGAATCGTGGCTTGGGGAATTTTGAGCATTACTTTGCTAGCGTGTGAGATGAGTGCAATTGTGCGGTAGTTTGAATTTTCTTTGGAATTTCCTTTCTTTGGGATTGGAATGAAAACGGACCTTTTCCAGTCCTGTGGCCACTGCTGAGTTTTCCAAATTTGCTGGCATATTGAAGGTAGCACTTTCACAGAATCATCTTTTACGATTTGAAATAACTCAACTAGAATTCCATCACCTCCACTAGCTTTGTTCCTAGTGATGCTTCTCACTTGACTTCACATTCCAGGATGTCTGGCTCTAGGTGAGTGATCACACCATCGTGATTATCTGGGTAGTGAAGATCTTTTTTGTACAGTTCTTCTGTGTATTCTTCCTCTCTTAATACCTTCTGCTTCTGTTAGGTTCATACCATTTCTGTCCTTTATTGTGCCCATCTTTACATGAAATGTTCCCTTGGTATCTCTAATTTTCTTCAAGAGATCTCTAGTCTTTCCCATTCTATTATTTTCCTCTATTTCTTTGCATTGATCACTGAGGCAGGCTTTCTTGTCTCTCCTTGCTATTCTTTCCTTTTCTCCTTTGCCTTTAGCTTACCTTCTTTTCTCAGCTATTTGTAAGGCCTCCTCAGACACCCATTTTGCCTTTTAGCATTTCTTTTTGGGGGGAATGGTTTGATCAATGCCTCTTGCACAGTGTCACGAACCTCTGTCCATAGCTCTTCAAGCACTCTATCAGATCTAATCACTTGAATCTATTTTTCACTTCCACTGTATAATTCTAAGGGATTTGATTAAGGTCATACCTGAATGGTCTAGTGGTTTTCCCTACTTTCTTAAATTTAAGTTTGAATTTGGCAATAAGGAGTTCATGATCTGAGCCACAGTCAGCTCCTGGTCTTGTTTTTGCTGACTATATAGGCTTCTCCATCTTTGGCTGCAAAGAATATAATCAATCTGATTTCGTATTGACCATCAGCTGATGTCCCTGTGTAGAGTTTTCTCTTGTGTTGTTGGATTAGGGTGTTTGCTATGGAAAAACTCTATTAGCCTTTGCCCTGCTTCATTCTGTACTCCAAGGCCAATTTTCCTGTTACTCCAGTTATCTCTTGACTTCCTACTTTTGCATTCCAGTCCCCTATAATGAAAAGGACATCTTTTGGGAGTATTAATTCTAGAAGATCTTGTAGTTCTTCATAGAACTGTTTAACTTCAGCTTCTTCTCACTCCTGGTCAGGGAATGGACTTGGATTACTGTGATATTGAATGCTTTGCCTTGGAAACGAACAGAGATCCTTCTGTCGTTTTGAGATTGCATTCAAGTACTGCATTTCGGACTCTTTTGTTGACTATGATGGCTACTACATTTCTTCTAAGGGATTCTATCCCACAGTAGTAGATAAAATGGTCATCTGAGTTAAATTCACCTATTCCAGTCCATTTTAGTTCGCTCATTCCTAAAATGTCGATGTTCACTCTTGCCATCTCCTGTTTAACCACTTCCAATTTGCCTTGATCCATGGACCTAACATTCCAGGTTCCTATGCAATATTGCTCTTTACAGCATTGGACATTATTTCCATCACCAGTCACATCCACAACTGAGTGCTGTTTTTGCCTTGGCTCCATCTCGTCATTCTTTCTGGAGTTATTTCTCCACTGATCTCCAGTAGCATATTGGGCACCTACAGACCTGGGGAGTTCATCTTTCAGTGTCCTATCTTTTTGCCTTTTCATGCTATTCATGGGGTTTAAAGGCAAGAATACTGAAGTGGTTTGCCATTCCCTTCTGCAGTGGACCATGTTTTGTCAGAACTCTCCAGCATGGCCCATCCATCTTGACTGTTTTAGATACTTCATATAAATGAAATCATGCAGTATTTGTTTTTCTGCACTTGATTCATTTCACTTAGCATAATACCCTCAAGATTCATCTATTTGTAGCATGTAACAGGAGTTCCTTCCTTTTAAGGCAGAGTAATATTCCATTGTAGGTATATATCACATTTCCTTTATCCATTCACCTATTGATTAACCTGTCAAATGCATTTTTATAAGGCATGAGTTATAGAACACATTTTTTTTTTTTGCACCATGGTGTTTCAGCACCATTTTCTGGAACAGGCTCTAATTTCTCCTTTGAAATATCTTTTCACTTTTTTTCAAAGATCATGTTCCTATATTTATGTGAATTTATTTCTGGGCTCTCTATTCTGTTTCATTGAGCTACAGGTCTATTCGTTCATAAATATCACACTATCTTAGTTATTGTAGCATTACAGTAAGTCTTGAAATCAGATAGTGTGGGTCTCCCAACTTTGTCTTTTTTCCAAAATTGTTTTGGTTGTCATGGTTTCTTTGCTTTCCCTGTAAATTTTAGAGATTAAATTTAATATTAATATCTTCAAACAAAGCCTTATTGCATTGAATCTAAAGATCAAATTGAAGAGAACTTACATCTTAACAATATTGAATCTTCAGTCTATGAACATAGTATATCTCTCCATTTATTTAGGTCTTTGATTTCTCTTAACAGTGCTTTGTAGTTGTCAGCATAGTGACACTGGACATAATTTATTAGATCTATACTTAAGTGTTTCCCTAATGGAAGTTATTGAGTTCTGTCAGTATAGTATCAGTTCAGTTCAGTTGCTCAGTCATGTCCGACTCTTTGCGACCCCATGAATTGCAGCACACCAGGCCTCCCTGTCCATCACCAACTCCCGGAGTTCACTCAGACTCACGTCCATCGAGTCAGTGATGCCATCCAGCCATCTCATCCTCTGTCGTCCCCTTCTCCTCCTGCCCCCAATCCCTCCCAGCATCAGAGTCTTTTCCAATGAGTCAACTCTTCGCATGAGGTGGCCAAAGTACTGGAGTTTCAGCTTTAGCATCATTCCTTCCAAAGAAATCTCAGGGCTGATCTCCTTCAGAATGGACTGGTTGGATCTCCTTGCAGTCCAAGGGACTCTCAAGAGTCTTCTCCAACACCACACTTCAAAAGCATCAATTCTTCAGCGCTCAGCCTTCTTCACAGTCCAACTCTCACATCCATACATGACCACAGGAAAATCCATAGCCTTGACTAGATGGACCTTAGTCAGCAAAGTAATGTCTCTGCTTTTTAATATGCTATCTAGGTTGGTCATAACTTTTCTTCCAAGGAGTAAGCATCTTTTAATTTCATGGCTGCAGTCACCATCTGCAGTGATTTTGGAGCCCCCCAAAATAAAGTCTGACACTGTTCCCACTGTTTCCCCATCTATTTCGCATGAAGTGATGGGACCGGATGCCATGATCTTCATTTTCTGAATGTTGAGCTTTAAGCCAACTTTTTCGCTCTCCTCTTTCACTTTCATCAAGAGGCTTTTTAGTTTCTCTTCACTTTCTGCTATAAGGGTGGTGTCATCTGCATATCTGAGGTTATTGATATTTCTCCCAGCAATCTTGATTCCAGCTTGTGTTTCTTCCAGTCCAGCGTTTCTCATGATGTACTCTGCATAGAAGTTAAATAAGCAGGGTGACAATATACAGCCTTGACATACTCCTTTTCCTATTTGGAACCAGTCTGGTGTTCCATGTCCAGTTCTAACTGCTGCTTCCTCACTTGCATACAGATTTCTCAAGAGGCAGGTCAGGTGGTCTGGTATTCCCATCTCTTTCAGAACTTTCCACAGTTTATTGTGATCCACACAGTCAAAGGCTTTGGCATAGTCAATAAAGCAGAAATAGATGGTTTTCTGGAACTCTCTTGCTTTTTCCATGATCCAGCAGATGTTGGCAATTTGATCTCTGGTTGCTCTGCCTTTTCTAAAACCAGCTTGAACATCAGGAATTTCACGGTTCATGTATTGCTGAAGCCTGGCTTGGAGAATTTTGAGCATTACTTTACTATACATTTGTTAATTCTTTCTCCCATCATACATTGCCTCTTTATCTGGTAGCACCACTGTGATTTTACTTTGGGAAGACCATCACTGATGATCAGAAACGTGCTTTGTTTATGTGCTTTGAGTAAAGTTGACTCTATCTCTGGTTCCAAGAATATACATGTAACACAGGTCTGGTCACTACTAGGCCATAATATATGATTAGGATATGGGCAGATGATTCAAGTAAAACATTTTGATCCAATCAGAGATAATACCAGGAATCTTGTTAGAGCAATAAAAAGGTGTTCTCTATTTTCTCTTGGACTTATTATGAAGTTGTAAATCAGGAGTTATTGATAGCTATATTGTCATAATACGGTAAGAAACTATATGAAAATACATATAATACTGAGGAAAGCACAGCTGAGAAATGGAGAGTTCATGTCTTGATGATATTCTGAAGTCCTGGATTAGGTCATATTATCTAAAACTAGATCTGTCCCTGGACTATTCTGTTAGTGAGCCAGCAAACTGCCCTTTTTATAAAGCTGATTTAGATTGAAATTCTCACCAATTGCAAATATAAGTCTTAACTGAAATATCAGTCAAGAATTATTTCTTTTAGTATGGAGGTATACTGACTGCAAGTCAGCCTGGTCTACATTGATAAATGAAAGGCAAGTGGGTCACAGACTCAGAGTCTAAGCCAGGTTTAATTTGGAACATTCCTTGATCAATTTAGAAATGCTGTTGAATTGAAAATATATAATGGAAGAACACCATAACTTGAAGTACCCCAAAGAAGTACCATGTTTTTCATTTTGGTATATCCTGGCTTCAACTCAGTTCAGTTCAGTCGCTCAGTTGTGTCCGACTCTTTGTGACCCCCATGAACCACAGCACACCAGGCCTCCCTGTCCATCACCAACTGCCAGAGTCTACCCAAACCTATGTCCACTGAGTCGGTGATGCCATCCACCCACCTCATCCTCTGTCAACCCCTTCTCCTCCTGCCCTCAATCTTTCCCAGCATAGGGTCTTTTCAAATGAGTTCACTCTTCGCATCAGATGGCCAAAGTATTGGAGTTTCAGCTTCAACATCAGTCCTTTCAATGAATATTCAGGACTGATTTCCTTTAGGATGGACTGGTTAGATCTCCTTGCAGTCCAAGGGACTCAAGAGTCTTCTCCAACACCACAATTCAAAAGCATCAATTCTTCAGCGTTCAGCTTTCTTTATAGTCCAACTCTCACATGACTATGGGAAAAACCATAGCTTTGACTAGTCAGACCTTTGATGGCAAAGTAATGTCTCTGCTTATTTTTAAATCAATTTATTTATTTTAATTGGAGGCTAGTTATATTGTAGTGGTTTTTGCCATACATTGACATGAATCAGCCATGGGTGTACATATGCTGTCTAGGTTGGTCATAGCTTTTCTTCCAAGGAGTAAACATCTTTTAATTTTATGGTGGCAGTCAGCATCTGCAGTGATTTTGAGCCAAGAAAAGAAAGACTGTCACTGTTTTCCCAACTATTTGCCATGAAATGATGGGGCCAAATGCCATGATATTTGTTTTCTGAATGTTGAGTTTTAAGCTAGCAGTTTTACTCTCCTCTTTCTCTTTCATCAAAAGGCTCTTTAGTTCTTCTCTGTTTTCTGCCATAAGGGTGGTGTCATCTGCATATCTGAAGTTATTGATATTTTCCCCTGCAATCTTGATTCCAGCTTGTGCTTCATCCAGCCCAGCATTTCACATGAAGTACTTACCATATAAGTTAAATCAGCAGGGTGACTATATACAACCTTGACATACTCCTTTTCCAATTTGGAACCAGTCTGTTGTTCCATGTCCAGTTCTAACTGTTGCTTCTTGACCTGAATAGATTTCTCAGGAGGCAGGTCAGGTGGTCTGTTATTCCCATCTCTTGATTGTGATCCAAAAGATTGGATCTTGTTGTGATCCAAACAGTCAAAGACTTTGGCATAATCAATAAAGCAGAAGTAGATGTTTTTCTGAAATTATCTTGCTTTTTCTATGATCCAACAGATATTGGCAATTTAATCTCTGATTCCTGTGACTTTTCTAAATCCAGCTTGAACATCTGGAAGTTATTGGTTGCTGAAATTTAGCTTGGAGATTTGAGCATTACTTTGCTAGTGTGTGAGATGAGTGCAACTGTGCAGTAGTATAAACATTCTTAGGCATTCCCTTTATTGGGGATTGGGATGAAAACCGACCTTTTCCAGTGCTGTGGCCACTGCTGAGCTTTCCAAATTTGCTGGGATATTGAATGTAGCACCTTAACAGAATCACCTTTTAGGATTTCTGGAATTCCATCACCTCCATTAGCTTTATTCATAGTGATGCTTCCTAAGGCCCACTTGACTCTGCATTTCAGGATGTCTGGCTCTAGGTGAGTGATCACACCATCATGATTATCTGGGCCATGAAGATCTTTTTTGTATAGTTCTTCTGTGTATTCTTGTCACCTCTTCTTAATATTTTCTACTTCTGTTAGATCCATACCATTACTCTTTTATTGTGCCCATCTTTGCATGAAATGTTTCCTTGAGGAGATTTTCTGAAGAGATCTCTAATCTTTCCCATTCTACTGTTTTCCTCTATTTTTTTTTTTGCAGTGATCACTGAGGAAGGCTTTCTTCTCTCTCCTTGTTATTCTTTGGAACTCTGCATACAGATGGGTATGTCTTTCCTTTTCTCCTTTACCTTTAGCTTATCTTTTCTCAGCTATTTGTAAGGCCTCCTCAAACAACCATTTTGCCTTTTTGCATTTCTTTTTCTTGGTGATGGTTTTGATCACAGCTTTCTGTACAATGCTACAAACCTCTGTCCATAGTTTTCTTTAGATTTCAACCTAAAGATAAGGTAAAACCTAAAGGTCATGTGTGGGGAATCTCTCATTTTTCTCCATTATCTTCATTTTCTTGTGCTCCAACCTCCAAACAATCCTGTGGCAGCAATACTGGCTGGCAATGGAGTTATTTGTTGTTTGTTGTTCAGTTGCTCAGTTATGTCCAAGTCTTTGCAACCCCATGAACTGCAGAACATCAGGCGTCCTTGTTATTCACCATCTCCCAGAGCTTGCTCAAACTCATGTCCATCGAGTCAGTGATGCCATTCAACCATCTAATCCTCTGTCATTCCCTTATCCTCCTAATTTCAATCTTTCCCAGCATCAGGGTCTTTTCCTATGAGTTAGTTCTTTGCACCAGGTGGACAAAGTATTGGAGCTTCAGCATCAGTCTTTCCAATGAATATTCAGGATTCAATATCCTTTAGGGTTGACTGGTTTGATCTCCTTGCAGTCCAAGGAACTCTTAGGAGTCTTCTCCAATACCCCAGTTCAAAAGCATCAATTATTTGGCACTCAACTTTCTTTATGGTCCAACTCTATTGATATCCATACATGACTATTGGAAAAACCATAGCCTTGACTAGACGGACCTTTGTCAGGAAATTAATGTCTCTGCTTTTAAATATGTTGTCTAGGTTGGTTTTAGCTTTTCTTCTAAGGAGCAAGCGTCTTTTAATTTTGTGGCTTCAGTCACCATCTGCAGTGATTTTGAAGCCCAAGAAAAGAAAGTCTGTCACTGTTTCCATTGTTTCCCCATCTATTTGCCATGAAGTGATGGGACCAGATGCCATGATCTTAGCTTTTTTAATGTTGATTTTTAAGCCAGCTTTTTCACTCTCCTCTTTCACTTTCATCAACAAATCTTTTGTTCCTCTTTGCTTTCTGCCATAAGGGTGGTGTCATCTGCATATCTGAGGTTATTGGTATTTCTCCTGGCAAACTTGATTTGAGCTTGTGCTTCATCCAGCTCAGCATTTCCCATGACATTTTCTACATATAAGTTAAATAAGCAGGGTGACAATATACAGCCTTGACATACTCCTTTCCAAATTTTGAAGCAGTCTGTTGTTCCATGCCTGGTTTTAACTGTTGTTTCTTAACCTGCATACAGAGTTCTCAAGAGGCAGGTCTGGTGGTCTTGTATTCCCATCTCTTTAAGAATTTTCTAGTTTGTTGTGATCCACACAGTCAAAGGCATGTGGGAGCCAAAACTCAGAGAGGGTAACATTTCCCTCCATTGAATCGAGTCATCACTCCAAGAGGGCAGGAGCATATCCCATTGTCCCCCCCCCCCTTTTTTTGGTCTTCTTTCTGTTTGACTTTGGCCATGGTGTAATCACAGAAGTGGGCAGTTTTGGGTGGAAGAATGAAAAGAAGAGACTTGGGAGCTAAAAAACATTTTGGAGATAATAGAGAGAGAGGGGGGATTTTGGAAGAGTGACCCCCCATAAAGTTGTTTATGAACTCCTGAACCAGTGTGACACACTCATGCATGTATTTGACAGTAATTTATATACGAAAGATTTTAAGAATTGAGCTAACAGGTAGATCTTCACTCAGGTGTCAGGCTGACCACAGGATGGTGTATATGCTGGACAGGTGCAATTAGTACTGCAAAACCTGAAAAATGAACTGACATACGAAACCACAGCTCACCAAAGATTAAAGCAAAAATATCAGCGTTTTCCTAGGATGTAAACAAAACTGAGACTCTCATGACGTAGTATTCAATATGTCCAGGATACAAACCAAAATATACTTGGCATAAAAATAAGCAGGAAAATCTCAACTTGCTAGATGACAATCAATAGTAGCAACAATGAGAGGACAGCAATTTGATGAGAACTTTAAAGCAGCTATTATAAAAAGTCTCTATTGGACAATTGTCAATACTATTTAAACAAATATTAAAATAGAAAGCATCAGCAAAGAAATAAAAGATATAAAGAAGAACCAAATAAATATTTTAGAACTGAATCAGTCAGGAAAAAATCTCTTCAGATGGACTCAATGGTAAAATAGAGATGATGTAGGAAAGAATAAGTGAACTTGAAGATAGGATGCTAGAAATTATTCAATCTGAACAGAGAGGAAAGAGATTGCAAAAAACATGAACAGAGCCTTGGAAACCCATGGGTCAATAACACAAATTCTAAAAATCAAATCAATGGAATCCAAGAAGGAGAGCAGGAAGAGTGCTGTATTGAAAAACTGATGACTGAAAATACCCCAAGTTTTAGGGAAAAACCATAAGTCTACAGATTCAAGAAGATGAACAAACCCTATACAGGATATACACAAAGGAATCCATGCCTAGATATATCATAATCAAATGCTGAAAGCTAAACAGAAAGAAAAGGTCTTGAAATCAGCCAAGGACAAATAATATATTAGGGGAAAACAACTTTCATATCAAAAGCCACGGGATCAAGAAGGAAGTACATACTATTTTCTAAGTACTGAAAAAAAAAAAAAGAATTGTCAATCCAGAATTCTAAATCCAGCAAAAATATCATTCATAATGAAGGTGAAATAAATGCATTCTCAGATGAAGAAAAACTAAAACTATTTTAAACCAGAAACTTGCTCTAAAAGAACTACTAAAAAATTTCTTAGGATAGAAAATAAATGATACCAGAAGAAAAGTTACATCATTGGGAATAAAAAAAAAAAGTCAAGAGAAATAGTAAATATCTAGGTAAATATAGTAGACTTCTCTCCTATTGAGTTCTTTATAGCATATTTGATGGTTGAAAGCAAAAAATATAATGATCTTTGATAGACTTTTCAATGCACATAGATATAATATATGATACCTATAGCATAACTATGTGGAAAGTAAAGGTATTTATATGGCAATAGGGTGTCTACATTTCAGTTGAATAGTAAGATATTGATCTGAAATAGATACATTAATTCTAAATAGTTTGTGAAAAGTATATGTGTGTTAATCCCTACAGCAACCACTAAAGATAATGTATAAAGAGAAATACTCAAAAACACTATGAATAAGTTATAATGGAATACAAGAAACATGTTCAAAATAAAAGAAACATAAAATAGTAGACTTAAATCCAAACATCTCAATAATCACACTAAATGTAAATAAGCTAAACACACCAATTAAGAGAGAGATTATCAAGTTGGATAGAAGAAAACATGACTCAAATATATTCTGTCCATAAGAGCTAAATAATTCAAATGTTCCTCAGTGAGTGAACTGATAAATGGTAATACATTCATACAGTGAAATATTACTTAATATAAAATAACAACTATTGATACAACAGAAAAGCTTGACCGATTCTCAAAGGCATTATGCTAAGTGAAAGAAGTCAATGATTTACATACCAGTTTACATACCAGTTCCTGCAATGCAGGAGATGCAGGTTCGAAGCCTGGGTCAGGAAGATCCCCTGGAGAAGGAAATGGCAACCCACTCCAGTACTCTTGCCTGGAGAATCCCAGGGACAGAGGAGCCTGGTAGGCTACAGTCCATGGGGTTGCAAAAAGTTGGACACGACTGAGCGACTTCATTCATTCAAAAATAAAAGTACGTAGGTGAGGTGTCCCCAGCAAGGAGGGGCCGAGTTCCCTCCCCATCTCAGAACCCAGTGGAAAGCCTCCAGGGACCAACGAGGGCATCATCCCCAAGATTCAGCTGAAGACCCCCTGCCCCCCACTCAGGTCCCAGTGACTCCAACTGAACTGAATGAATTCTAATGAGTGGGGATTGGTGTGTCCAGCCAAAACAACTGGATGGTAAGGGTCAGACTGTGCCAGACACCAAGAGGCAGACCAGTGAGGACAGCTCCTGGTGTCCTGCCAGGAGGAAACAGACAAACCAGACCACTGCCAGACCCATCCTGAGAGCCTCAGCCCAGAGGTCTGGGTGCCTGCCGCCGGCAACCCTTGTAGCAGGGTGAGGGAAAGTCCCACACTCACTGGCAAGAGGTGCTGGACCCGAGGAAAGCCACTGCCAAGGCCACCGAGGAGGATGCTGACTACGATCCAGGTGACACCCACAGTGATGATCAGGGCCACAATGTGAAGGGGGCCTGGAGGCAGGACAGATGTGTACGAGGCCAACTTCAAGGGCAGTGAGCTCCTGGACGACCCCAGGCCTTCTCATGACCTGATCTCCCCCATTCGCTGGGGAGGAAGGGATGGGAGAACAGAAAGGTGAAGACCTGCGGCCACCCACCTGGCACGAGAGGGGGATCAGCTCCTGGCAGGTGAAGGAGGAAAGGCCACTGCAACTGGAAGCTCTTGGCTTTGTTCCCTCCCTGGCGGTGTGGAGGGGTCTTCAGAGCCCCTGCTGGAGAGGGCTTCACCCAACTCCCGTGCTGACAGAGGAGCCTCCTAACCCCTGAGGTCCCCATGCATTTGAGTCCCCGCCACCCTGCCCTCTTTTCTCCTGCAATGATGGAGAAGGCTCTTACCCCTTTAAAAGGCCAGGCAGCCCTCCCTTCTCCTGCTGTGAGCTGGGCGCCCAGCTCCCCACCCTGCTCGGGGTTCTTGGAATAGCTCACTCTGTCTCACTCTTGGTCCTCTATTGTCAACATTCTCTGTTTTCCAAAGGCACAGGAGGAAAGGGCCTCTTTGGGAATCACGTCCCCAGCTGGTCGCTGGCCTCTGTCCACTCCTTTCCTCTCCTCCCAGGCCCCTCCAGAGTTGCATATGCTGACTTTTTCCTCCTCGCATAGACTTCCCTCCTGGTCTCTCTGTCTCCCGATCTCCACTCTGCCTGGGCCTCCGTCAGCCCAGCAGGACAACCTGTCGCCAAGGTCCCCAGCCTGGGACCTTCATGAGGTCAGCGCCCCAGGGTTACCTGTGGGCCCTCCTTGTCTCTCAACTTAGCTGGCCATGCCAGGCTGAAGCCCTCCTGCAGAAACCCTTCTGGGCTGGCACCCTGGAAGCCCATAGGATGCTCCTCACCCTTCTTGTCCTCCAAGACTCTGCCCTGAAGAGCTGGTCTTGTCCTGGTTCCTGTCCCACATGGCCTTCTCACCTCCTTCCATGGACTCTTCCTGGATCATGTCATCCATTCTCATTGTCCTTAATGTATAGCTCTGGTTCCGTCCTCTCTTCTGAGCCATATCTATATAGCCAACTGCTACTTTACTATTGCTATTTGGATATTTCACAGGTGTCTCGAACTAAATATCTTCTCTCTTCTACCCCAAATAAGCAAACTATATTCTTCCAGTATTTTATCTTTCAGTAAATGATCCTTCCATTCATACAGTCTGGCAAGTGAAAACATTGCAGAATGATATTGGGGAATCCCCAAATCCTGTGTCCAACCTAGCACTAAGTGACCAAAACACCTGAAATTTGACTGTTTTTCCCATCTCCACAATTTACCATTTCTACTCTAACTCTGATAGCTCAGTTGGTAAAGAATCTGCCTGCAATGCAGGAGACTCCAGTTCACTTCCTGGGTCGGGAAGATTAGTTGGAGAAGGGATAGGCTACCCACTCCAGTATTCTTGGGCTTCCCTGGTGGCTCAGCTGGTAAAGAATCTGCCTGCAAAGCGGGAGACCTGGGTTCAATTCCTGGGTTGGGAAGATCCCCTGGAGAAGGGATAGGCTACTTACCCACTCCAGTATTCTTGCCTGGAGAACTCCATGGATGGTATAGTCCATGAGGTTGCAAAGAGTCTAACACAACTGAGAGACTTGCACTTTCACTTTCACCTCGCTCTAACTCAGTCACCATCATTTCTCACGTGGTGATTTTGATAGTCTCTAGACTGGTCTCCTTGTTCTCTTTATAAATCCCTTATATTCTAGTCTCCATACTAGAACCAGAATAGTCACTCTATACAATACAAATGTGACTTTCCCTCCCTCTCCTACCACATACATACACATGCCGGTATCACTTAAGACCTTTCAGTGGTTCCCCACTGCCCTTAAAGTCCAGTCTTTAACATAGTTTATGAACCCTGCAAGATCTGTCCCATGTTTACCATTTTGGTCTCACTTTTTGGTATTCTTGCTTGGTTTTTACCTTCTAACTACACTGTCTTCCTTTCAATTATTCATTAGCTCTAGATACTAATAACTCTGGGCCTCCTCATATGCTGTTCCCATTGCCCTAAATATCTCTCTGCTCCTTTCACATACAAATGCTTACCTCATTTTTATCTACCTTTTAGCTTTCAGTGTAAATATCCCATTCATAGGTAAATTTTTGCAAATTATTCAGCTCACACAAGTTCAGCTGTATATGCTCTTACAGTTCTCTGTAATTTTTCTTTATAAATGCTATACAGGCTACTATTATGTGACTATTTCATAAATATCCCCCTTCATATTTGAAAGCTCAGCTAAAATAGGGACCATATCTGTTGTTTGCTCATAATGAAAACTTTATTGCCTTATATGTGCCTGACACAGAGTAGGAACTCATTTTATTCATTTGTGTACTGAATCCATCCTATCTCAATATTGATTAGAGCGTGAAAAAACTCACTACACTATTATTTCAGTTGAAAACAGAATTTCCAAAATTAAACTTTGCTAAGAAAATAAGGAAAAATAAAACATATAATAAGTGATATATAGATTATAAATTTCAAAGTCTTTAAATAAAATCTAGCTTAGAGTGACTTGGTTCATCCAGTTTGAAAGGTATCACAATTTCCTATTTCTTTCCCTTGCTTCAACAAAGTATCTTAGAAAATCATCCAAAAAAATAAAAATAAAGAAATAAAAACATCATCCAAAAGCCACTCTTTTCAATTATTTAATAGTGTAATTTTCTCCTCTTCCACTTTTGGTCCTCTTTTTTTGCTCTAAGGGAAAGGGCTGTTTTGGAAGCGCTGGCAAAGAAACACAGACTGTTAATTTGCTAAGTATTTGCTAAGGGATTTCTCCAGCCAGAAAAATAGGACATTAGAAGTGGATACTTTATAGATTAACATAATAGAATCACAAGTAGACAGGCCAGTATCTTACTCAGCATGGTTTTTCCTCTCCCTGCTGAAGGATACTAGAGTCATTCTATTGCAGTTGTCAAAGGTTTTTTTTTTTCTCTCTCTCTCTCTCTTGAAATAAGATTTATAGGAATTTTCTTCTACATTTTAGAAGGTTGGAAGTAGAATGATTTTCTCCTAAATTAAGAGCACATACAATAAAGGTAACTAACAAACACTGTGATCAGTTGTGTACAACTCTTTGCGACCCCATGGACTGAAGCCCACCAGGCTTCTCTGTCCATGGAATTTTCCTGGCAAGAATACTGGAATGGGTTGCCATTTCCTCTTCCAGGGGATCTTCCTGAACCAGGGATTGAACCCGTTTCTCTTCCATCTCCTGCATTGGCAGGTGGATTCTTTATCACTAGCACCATCTGAGAAGCCCCAATAAAGGTAAGGAGAGAAGAAATTCTGCTACACTAGGGGAAGTCCCATATGATAACAAGCTCATTCAGCCCAGAAGTAAAGTTCACTGGAGTCTGCAGGAATCCTCACATGTCAATCCAGGCCATTTCATCCAATGTGGCAGTGCTGAGAGATCCCTGATTCCCAGGGATATCTTCCTTTGCCTGTTCAAAAAGCTTACAGGCTTATATGAAAGGTACCAGTATAGCCAAGCCATAAGTATAAGGTTTTTTCAAAGAACCAGATCTTGTGCGTTATCTTTCTGGTGGGAGTTTCCCAAAGCTACTGGATTAGCCAGAAGAAAGAAGTCATTCAGTAGGCATTTCAGTCTGTTAATGGGAGTAATACAGGAGTCTACCATTAAGAGATCCACAAATTATTGGCCAGGAAAACAAACAACATTTTTGCTCTGATAAGACATTTATTGGAATGACTCCCTAGATACACAATGGAGCATGATGAAGTTCCCAGAGGCTGCATGTGACTTCTAGATTTATAGGAGTTCTTCTTTCTAATTATAAGGGCTTTAGGGGACTGGAATATAGCTCCCCTTTTCTTTCCTAAGTTTGAAACCAATTGAAAGATGGAGAAGTCGTGCACAGGAAGATCAAAATGTCATCTTTATTACTGATAAAGCGAATGTTGGAGAATGTGGCTTCCTTAATATTGCACAATCCATTTACAGGCAATACTATATAACCTTATGTGAAAGACTGTCCATATAAAATGCAAAGAATAAAGAAGTGGGGAAAAACGTAGGTTTCTTGTAGGCAGTGGCAACCAAGGGAACAGGAGAAGGAAGAAGCTCAGTTACAAATGATCAGTTCAGGCTCTCAGTGAAGTGAGTCACCAGAATTAGTAGATGAGAGAATAAACAGATTCCTAGAGAGTGTAGGGAAAAATCTTTCCTCATGGAAACCATAGGAGAATGGAAAATTTGGTCTTCACCTTTTAGAACATCAGTTTTTCACCTGCAAAATTGAATGTTCTAAAAATCTATGTCTACAGATAATTAGATATTTCCAAACTTTGCATCAGTATTTTATTGATGAGTGTTCATTTTTAACATGATGCTACTAGCAACTTTATGGTATCTTTGCAAATGAGTCTTTATATTTTGTTGGTGTTTCTCACTGTGAACATGCTGTGGAAGATGCAAATATACAAGTCTATGATTCAATTAACATCTATAATTACTGATCTGAATTGGCTAAAGCCCATCTAGAAATGAACAAAATAAAAGGAAAACATGGGAAGAACACAAAAGGGGTCCAAGATATCTGTAGGGACAATGGATAACATAAAAGCAGTGGGCATCCAAAACTACAGAAGTTTCATATCTAATGGACCCTTGGAATTACAGAATCTGTAGAAGATAATTGGCATCATTTGTCTCAAGTCATTTGACACTAGGGTTCATAGAAGGGAAGCACTTGCCAAAAATCACAAAAGCAAATGTAAGCACAGGGACGGAAGTGGGTTTAAAATTCAAGTCTTTTGGTTTTTTTTTTAATATAAATTTATTTATTTTAATTGGAGGCTAATTACTTTACAATATTGTATTGGTTTATTCAAGTCTTTTGATCTCACTACAAGATATCCCACCTTTATCCTTTGACCATCCCTCACATATGCTAATTAATATGGGGAAAATGCTTGGGCCATATGTTACATTAACATGTGATTTAAAAAAAGATCAGAATTTATAACCTATCATTTTGCCACCATCCTTTCTGTCAAAGACAATGATTTTTATACTGGACATATTAAAAGTTTGAAAAGGAACATTTTAAGCCCAATATAGGTGATGAAACAGAGGAAAGTATGTAGTTCATGCAATAGGTCAAGTCTCCTGGCCAGATAATTCATAATTATACTGAGAAAAGTTATGGATGAGACCTTTTTTGGTGATCTTTAAAGACTTATGGAAAATGGAAGAGGAATTCTAAAAGGTGGTCGACATCACTAATCGTCAGAGAAATGCATATCTCAAGTATAATAAGCTCTCACCTCACACCTGATAGGATAGATATTATCAAAAGATAACAAGTGCTTAGAGAATGTGGAAAAATCGGAACCCTTGTACACTGTTGATGGGAATGTAAAATGATATAGTCGCTATGGAAAACATATGGGGGGTCCTCAAAACTTACAAATAAAGTCACCATATGATTACCACTCTGGGTATATATACAAAAGGATTGAAATCAGGATCATGAAGATGTATCTGCACTCACATCTTCATTGCAGTATTATTTGCAATATCCAAGACATGGAAACAACCTAAATGTCCATTAGCAGATGAATAGACAAAGAAACTGTCATATATACACACATTGGAATACTATTCTGCCTTAAATAGAAGGAAATCTTGCCATATGTGACAACATGGATATACCTGAAGGATATTGTGCTAAATGAAATAAGCCAGTCACAGAAGGATAAATACTGCATGATTCCACTTACATGAGGTATTTAAAATAGTCAAGTTCACTGAATCAGAGAGTGGAATGGTGGTTGCCAGGGGCTGAAGAGAGAGGAAAATGGGGAGATGGTGTTCAATGACTGTAAAGTTTCAATGCTACAAGATGGATAAGTTCTAGAGATCTGCTGTACAACATAGTGCCTAGAGTTAACAGTCCTGTATTACACACTTCAAAATTTTGTTGAGTGTAGATCTCATGTTAAGTGTTCTCATCTTGATTTTTTTTAATGGGCAAAAGATCTGAAAAGACTCCTAATCAAGGATATATAGATGGCAAATGAGCATATGAAAAGATGCTCCTCACATGTCATCAGGGAAATACAAAACTGCAGTGAGCTACTACTACACACCTATGAGAATGATGAAAATTCATTGAAGATGAGGCAAACAGGAGCTCTCATTCATTGCTGGAGGGAATGCAAAATGGTACAGTCACTTTGGAAGACAGTTTTGTCAGGTTCTTACAAAACTAAACACATTCTTACCATACAATCCAGCAATTATGCTCCTTGGTATTTACCCAAAGGAGGTGAAAACTCAGGTCCACACAAAAACTGCACACAAATGCTTAGAGCAGTTTTATTCATAATTACCTAAACTTGGAAGTGACCAAGATGCTGTTGGTAAGCAAATGGAGAAATAAACTGTAGTCCATCTGGACAATGGAATAATATTCACTGCTAAAAAGAAATGATCTATCAAGCTATAAAAAGATATGCAAGAAGCCTAAAGCCTAATGCATATGACTAAGTGAAAGAAACCAACCTGAAGGGCTGCTATACACTGTAGGATTCTGGCTTTAAGGCATTCTGGAAAAGACAAAACTATGGAGACAGTAAAGGCATCAGTGGTTGCCAGGGGCTTAGGAAGGGGAGGGAGGGATGAATATGTGGCACCCTAACCTGCCTCTTGAGACATCTGTATGCAGGTCAGGAAGCAACAGTTAGAACTGGACATGGAACAACAGACCGTTTCCCAATAGGAAAAGGAGTACATCAAGGTTGTATATTGTCACCCTGCTTATTTAACTTATATGCAGAGTACATCATGAGAAACGCTGGACTGGACAAAACACAAGCTGGAATCAAGACTGCCGGGAGAAATATCAATAACCTCAGATATGCAGATGACACCACCCTTATGGCAGAAAGTGAAGAGGAGCTAAAAAGCCTCTGGATGAAAGTGAAAGAGGAGAGTGAAAAAGTTGGCTTAAAGCTCAACACTCAGAAAACGAAGATCATGGCATCTGGTCCCATCACTTCATGGGAAATAGATGGGGAAACAGTGGAAACAGTGTCAGACTTTATTTTTTTGGGCTCTAAAATCACTGCAGATGGTGACTGCAGCCAGGAAATTAAAAGACGCTTACTCCTTGGAAGGAAAGTTAAGTCCAACCTAGATAGCATATTCAAAAGCAGAGACATTACTTTGCCGACTAAGGTCCGTCTAGTCAAGGCTATGGTTTTTCCTGTGGTCATGTATGGATGTGAGAGTTGGACTGTGAAGAAGGCTGAGCACCAAAGAATTGATGCTTTTGAAGTGTGGTGTTGGAGAAGACTCTTGAGAGTCCCTTGGACTGCAAGGAGATCCAACCAGTCCATTCTGAAGGAGATTAACCCTGGGATTTCTTTGCAAGGAATAATGCTAAAGCTGAAGCTCCAGTACTTTGGCCACCTTGTGTGAAGAGTTGACTCATTGGAAAAGACTCTGATGCTGGGAGGGATTGGGGGCAGGAGGAGAAGGGGACGACAGAGGATGAGATGGCTGGATGGCATCACGGACTCGATGGACGTGAGTCTGAGTGAACTCCGGGAGATGGTGATGGACAGGGAGGCCTGGCGTGCTGCGATTCATGGGGTCACAAAGAGTTGGACACGACTGAGTGACTGAACTGAACTGAAGGGCAGTGAGACTACACTGTATGACACTATAATGACAGACACATGTCATAGGGCTTGTGTTCAAACCCATCAAATGTACAACCCAAGACTGGACACTAATGTAAGCTATAGACTTCAGTAAGAACATATCAATACTGTCTAATGAATTGTAACAAATGTTCCACTCTGGTCAAGGGTGTTGATAATGGGGAGGTTATACAAGTGTAGGGTCAGGGGCTATATAGGAAAAATACATCTCTATACTTAATATTCAATTTTGCTATGGAACTAAAACTGCCTTTAAAAATAAAGCCTATTCAAAACAGAGGCTAGGAAATATACTCCTTAGTTTCAACAGAATAAGGGGAAATTTCAGAACCTACAAAATGTGATCTCAATGTAAAGTTTAGTCAGGGCTTTAGAACTGATTACCAAAAAGATGCCAGCAAAGGTCCATCTAGCCAAAGCTATGATTTTTCCAACAGTCATGTATGGATGTGAGAGTTGGACCATAATGAAGGCTGAGCACCAAAGAACTGGTGCTTTTGAACAGTGGTGTAGGAGAAGATTCTTGAGAGTCACTTGGACTTCAAGGAGATCAAACCAATCAATCCTGAGGGAAATCAGTCGTGAATATTCATTGGAAGTACTGATCCTGAAGCTGAAGCTCCAGTACTTTGGCCACCTGATGAGAAGAGCTGAGTCATTGGAAAAGACCCTGATGCTGGGAAAGATTGAAGGTGGGAGGAGAAGGGGACGACAGAGGATGAGATGGTTGGATGGCATCACAGACTCAATGGACATGAGTTTTAGAAAGCTCTGGGTGATGGTGAAGGACAGGGAAGCCTGGTGTGCTACAGTCCATGGGGTTGCAAAGAGTCAGACATGACTGAGCAACTGAACAGCAACAAGAATCAAAACGATATATTGATGACAAGGGAAAACAAGTGATCATTAGAAACTCAACATATATTACCAGAAGACAGAATATTCAAATTTCCTAATGAAAACTCCATGCTGATTTTTGATCGAACAAAAGGCCTAAGTTACTATGAATACTCTATTTGGTAGCATATGCTACGGCTAGCAATATCTGATGCACCATGACAAGCAGCTTTCTTTTCCCCAAACATCATAATTTGCATGGTGTGCCCCCTTGGCCACAATATTACATTAAGAAGCTCAATTAACAAAAAACAATATATAACAATATTGTCAGTAACTGGCATATATAGTTGGCCAGTCACACCTTTCCCACATTGCCTAATTCATAGTCTTTTGTACATCATTTGTTGATCCCCTGGAGAAGTGCATGGCAACCCACTCCAGTATTCTTGCCTGGAGAATCCCTTGGACAGAGGAGTCTGGTGGGCTACAGTCAATGGAGTTGCAAAAAGCCAGACATGACTGAACGACTACCACAGCACTTGTCTCACTGATAATGACCAAAGTTGTAGAAAATATTGCTGTTTGGGAACCACGATCTTTGCTCTGTCTCCTAATGCCTTTTAAAGTCTTACCCTTCCCACCTTGGTGTGCCTCAATTGATTACTTGTTACTTCTGGAGTTACTAGCATATCTTTAAGCTATGTGTTAATCATTCTCAATTACTCTGATACATCTCCCTTCTCATTCTAGGACACACACACCCCACCTCATTTTCCTCCTCTATTCCCATGCAGAAACATATTTCAGGTTTCCCTTTAAGCCCTTCTCCTCAAGCAAGCCAGAGACACATCTTCAGTAAATCTTCCTGTGTACTTACTGGTAAGTGACAGGCTTCCAAGTTACAGTTCCATGCATACTTACACACTTGTTGCACTTCTTTCCTAGGGTTATTAGGTTACTATATAAGATGAATGCTGTATTCATAGTAATAGTATATCTGTATTGAACAATACATCCTTGACAAAATTTCATGTGATATACTTATGAAAACAACAGGAAGGTAATAACACAATTAGATGCTGCTGCTGCTGCTGCTAAGTTGCTTCAGTCATGATTCTGTGTGACCCCATAGACGGCAGCCCACAGGCTCCCCCATCCCCGGGATTCTCCAAGCAAGACTACTGGAATGGGTTGCCATTTCCTTCTCCAATGCATGAAGGTGAAAAGTGAAAGTGAAGTTGCTCAGTCATGTCTGACTCTTAGCAGCCCCCACGGACTGCAGCCCACCAGGCTCCTCTGTCCATGGGATATTCCAGGCAAGAGTACTGGAGTGGGATGCCATTGCCTTCTCCAACAATTAGATGAGATCAAGACTAATTGAACAATCATACCAAAATAGTTCTGCTTAAGGGTTTATCATGAGATCCATGAGGATGGAAACTGTAGATGTTTTGTTTGTTCAGTACATAAAAAGTGTTCAAGAAAAGTTAATTAAGGGATAAAATGTATCAAATATAGGGAGATATGTAGTTTTTGGCTTATTCAGAAAATTTTGCTGATGACCATTATAGGGATGAGGAGAGCTGAAATAGGCCCAATATTTTTTAAAAATGAAATGTGATAATGATCAATAGAAAAATCCTTCAAATACACAGGATGGATCAGACTTAAGAGCTTCATATGTGAAAAAAAAAAAAGACTTAGGGGATTCAGTTGAAATTAAGTCTATGAGTCAGTAGTTTGTAGTTAATTTTTAAAAGCTGGTAAAATTTCAGTCTTCTTTAATAAAAGGATGGGAATACATAGGGAGGTGTAAAAATTCTAGTTAAATTTGCTCTGATCAAATCTCACCTGAAGGGATGTGTTCTGAGAGGCAAATTTTAGCTTTATAACAAGTGGAACTACATACACAGACTTCCTTCCTTGAGGGGCATTGAGTTGCCCAACAGTGGACATATTAAGAGAATATAAAATCTACTTGGAAATCTTGGAAACTCCCAATTGGTGTGTTGTTTTTGCAACACTGGTTCTTCACAAATAGACTATAGGCATGTAATAAGACATGAATTCCTTCAACTTTCAAGGTGATCAGACATGGCTTTTGTTCCTTCTAGCTGCAAGAAGACTTACCTGTATGTCCCAGTCAGATATACAAATATTATCTTCTATTTGTATCATGATGCAAAACAAAATTAGTAACTACTGTACAACATGAACTCTGGTTTCCTTTCAACTATGATAAACAAATTGTGTAGGTCATTATTAGAGTTGTCACTAGAAATGAGTCCAGTGTTCTTTCTAAATTACAGCACCTAAAATAACAGAGAGTAAAGCATCTATAGAAACTTGAAGCAAAGTATTAATAAACATAACTACTATGGAATTGGACTTAGAGAAAGATGGTAAAGAAAACCAGTGGGATAGACTACTTTTCTAATGATCTGGTGCAAGGAGAAGAAACCCCATCCTTTATGCATGGATAGTAGAATTAAACAGAGGCAAATAGAGCTTCCCTCTACTTAAATGTATCTTGAATCAGTGTGTATCTCCAGACTGTTAGTCTCTCCAAGTCTTCTGAAAAAGAGTATAGATACATTTTGACCAGCAAAAGACTAAATAGGAAAACTCCAACCAAGAACCTCCTAAGTAAGGCATATCTGGGTGAGATGCAATTGGAAGAAGGCTTGGAAAGATGGGGGACAATTTGAAGGCACTGAACATTTGAGAGCCAGTAGTAAGGGAGGTTGGAAGGGCACCAAAGAAACCTTGGCTGATTTCACACTTTGGCAGCACTTCTGACAAACTTCGGCCAGAAACCTCTCCCACTGCAATGTTCCCTTTGGAAAATACGATGCAGAATTTACTAAAACCAACAAATGCTTTTCACAAAAGCAATACCAATATCTTTTCAAATCGACTTCATATGTAATGAGCAAAGAAGAAAACAGAGTTTTATACAGGCAGTAGTTTGAAAACACATCATATTCATCGTCATGTTTTGTGCTCATGACACGAGGTCCTTAAGGAAAGAAACTGTCTTGAGGTTTCGTATTTGCATTCTATGGTCTAACAGAATACAGCAGGATAGGTAGACTGATAATAGATAGATAGAGACATAGATATAGATAGGCAGATGTATAGGGACGCTGGATATCTGCTCAAAACAAACGTTTGAATTAAATTGTTGGAAAATTGTTAAGACTTGGAAATGACACCCATTAGAAGATAGAGAATTATTTGTCCTAGCCTCTGGCATGCTCTGGGCTTCCCTGGTGCTTAGAGGTTAAAGCATCTGCCTGGAATGTGGGAGACCTGGGTTTGATCCCTGAGTTGGGAAGATCCCCTGGAGAAGGAAATGGCAACCCACTCCAGTACTCTTGGCTGGAGAATCCCATGGAGGGAGGAGCCTAGTAGGCTACAGTCCATGGGGTCGCAAAGAGTCGGACACGACTGAGCGACTTCACTTTCACTTTCTTTCTTTGGCATGCTCTTCCTTCTCCCTCACCAACCCTCAAGATATCCCCATCCCCCCAGAATATTAAGAGAAGCAATAACCTTTCTGCGGAAGAAACTGGCTCCCTGCCTCAGGGATCAGAATGACTCAGGGGAGAGAGTGATTAACAAAAACTTTATCAGGCTATAATATTACTGCTTAAATTATGAGCAGCCTGGAGTGAAAACCATTTGAAATAAGCAACTGTCTTCCTCTTCCCAGCCCATCATTCCTCTATGTGTCTTAATTCGACATTCCAAAGCCCCCAGCTTCCTCATTACCTTTAAAGTATCACACTCAGCAGGTTATCTCTGCAGCTTCCAAGGACGCAGAAGGTGGGAACATGGTGGTTCAGCAAGAAGATGGAGTTAAATGGCATGGAGTGTGTCAAGTGTGTTATATGAAAGGAAAAGGTTGCTATGGAAGGAAAGATCAGTTCAGTTCAGTTCAGTCGCTCTGTCATGTCTGACTCTTTGTGACTCCATGGACTGTACCACGTCATGCTTCTCTGTCCATCACCAACTCCTGGAGCTTGCTCAAACTCAAGTCCATCAAGTCGGTTATGCCATCCAACCGTCTCATCTTCTGTCATCTCCTGCTCCTCCTGCCCTAAATCTTGCCCAGCATCAGGGTCTTTTCCAGTGAGTCAGTTCTTCGCATCAGGTGGCTGAAGTATTGGAGCTTTAGCTTCAGCATCAGTCCTTCCAATAACATTCAGGACTGATCTATTTTAGGATTGACTGGTTGGATCTCTTTGCAGTCCAAGAGACTCTCAAGAGTCTTCTCCAACACCACAGTTCAAAAGCATCAGTTCTTTGGTGCTAGCTTTCTTTCTGGTCCAATTCTCACATCCATACATGACTACTGGAAAAACCATAGCTTTGACTAGGTGAACCTTTGTTGGCAAAGTAATACCTCTGCTTTTTAATATGTTGTCTAGGTTGGTCATACCTTTTCTTCCAAGGAGCAAGTGTCTTTTAATTTCATGGCCACAGTCACCATCTGCATTGATTTGGGAGCCCAAGAAAAGTCTGTCACTTTTTCCATCATTTCCCCATCTATTTGCCATGAACTGTGATTTCCAGTGTCATCTGTATACCAGAGGTTATTAACTTTTCTCCCAGCAATCTTGATTCTAGCTTGTGCTTCACCCAGCCCAGCATTTTGCATGATGTACTCTGCATATAAGTTAAACAAGCAAGGTGACAATATACAACCTTGACGTACTTCTTTCCCAATATAGAACCAGTCTGTTGTTCCATGTCTGGTTTTAACTGTTGCTTCTTGAGCTGCATACAGATTTCTTAGAAGGCAGGTAAGGTGATTTGGTATTCCTATTCTTTAAGAATTTTCCACAATTTGTTGTTATCTCTGCCTCCTGTACAATGTCATCATCCTCCATCCATAGTTCTTCAGGCATTCTGTATGTCAGATCTAATCCCCTGAATCTATTTGTTACTTCCACTGTATAATCATAAGGGATTTGATTTAGGTCATACCTGAATTGTCTAGTGGTTTTCCCTACTTTCTTCTATTTAAGTCTGAATTTGGCAATAAGCAGTTTATGATCAGAGCCACAGTCAGCTCCTGGTCTTGTTTTTGCTGACTTTATGGAGCTTCTCCATCTTTGGCTACAAAGAATATAATCATTCTTACTTTGGTATTGATCATCTGGTGATGTCCATGTATAGAGTTGTCTCTTATGTTGTTGGAAGAGGGTGTTTGCTATGAACAGTGAATTATCTTGGCAAAACTCTGTTAGCCTTTGCCCTGATTCATTTTGTACTTCAAGGCCAAACCTGCCTGTTACTCCAGGTATCTTCTGACTTCCTACTTTTTCATTCCAGTCCCCTAAGATGAAAAGAACACCTTTTTATGGTATTAGTTCCAGAAGGTCTTGTAGGTCTTCACAGAACCGTTCAACTTCAGCTTCTTTGGCATTAGTGGTTGGGGCATAGACATGGATTACTATGATATTGAATGGTTTGCCTTGGAAACAAATAGAAATCATTCTATCATTTTTGAGACTGCACCCAAGTACTGCATTTCAGACTCTTTTGTTGACTATGAGGGCTATTCCATTTTTTCTAAGAGATTCTTGCCCACAGCAGTAGATATAATGTTCATCTGAATTAAATTCATCCATTCCAGTCCATTTTAGTTCACTGATTCCTAAAATGTCGATGTTCACTCTTGCCATCTCCTGTTTGACCACTTCCAATTTGCCTTGATTCATGGACCTAACACTCCAGGTTCCTATGCAATATTGTTCTTTACAGGATCAAACTTGACTTCCATCACCAGTCACATCCACAATTGGGCATTGTTTTCGCTTTGGCTCCGTCTCTTCATTCTTTCTGGAGTTATTTCTCCACTCTTTTCCAGTAGCATATTGGGCACTGACCAACCTGGGGAGTTCATCTTTCAGTATCATACCTTTTTGCCTTTTCATACTGTTTATGGGGTTCTCAAGGCAAAAATGCTCACCAGGTTTGCCATTCCTTTTCCAATGGACCACGTTTTATCAGAACTCTCCACTATGACCTGTCCATCTTGGGTGGCTCTATGTGGCATGGCTCATAGTTTCATTTAGTTAGACAAAGCTGTGGTCCATGTGATCAGTGTGACTAGTTTTTTGTGATTGTGGTTTTTCATTCAGTCTGCTCTCTGATGGATAAGGATAAGTAGCTTATGGAAGCTTCCTCAAGATGTTTTAAGCAAAGATCATGGACTAGTAATTGGTACAGCTTGCCTCAGGGAACTCTTATTTGAGGATGATCAGTGCATGTGGCACCCATGAGCATGCTCACTCAGTAGTGTCCAACTCTTTGCAACACCATGGACTGTATCCCACCAGGCTTCTCTGTCCATGGGATTTCTCAGGCAAGAATACTGGAGTGAAAAAAAAAAAAAGAATACTGGAGTGGGTTGCCATCTCCTCCTCCAGGGGATCTTCCTGACACAGGGATTGAAACTGTGTCTCCTAGATTGGCATGCAGATTATTTACCACTGAACTGCCACTGAACTGCCTGGCATATTGAGTGCAGCACTTTCACAGCATCATCTTTCAGGATTTGAAACAGCTCAACTGGAATTCCATCACCTCCACTAGCTTTGTTCATAGTGATGCTTTCTAAGGCCCACTTGACTTCACATTCCAGGATGTCTGGCTCTAGGTGAGTAATCACACCATCATGATTATCTGGGTCGTGAAGCTCTTTTTTGTACAGTTCTTCTGTGTATTCTTGCCACCTCTTCTTAATATCTTCTACTTCTGTTAGGTCTATACCATTTCTGTCCTTCACTGAGCCCATCTTTGCATGAGATGTTCCCTTGGTATCTCTAATTTTCTTGAAGAGATCTCTAGTCTTTCCCATTCTGTTCTTTTCCTCTATTTCCTTGCATTGATCGCTGAGGAAGGCTTTCTTATCTCTCCTTGCTATTCTTTGGAACTCTGCATTCAGATGCTTATATCTTTCCTTTTTTCCTTTGCTTTTTGCTTCTCTTCTTTTTACAGCTATTTGTAAGGCCTCCTCAGACAGCCATTTTGCTTTTTTGTATTTCTTTTCCTATGTATCAGCATAGGGATTATAAATACACTTATGATTCATCTTTCTGGCAGGTGTGAGTTTAAAGTCAGTTTCTTAAGATACAGGTAAAAACATAGAAGAATAACTTGATTTACAAAAATTGCACATCTTAAATAGTTCAATGTTTAGAATATCAGGAGTGGGAGGGTTTTGGAAAAAATTTTAAAGGTTTTGTGGATGATCACTGAGGAATATAATAGTATAAGTATTTAAAATGGATTGCATTATGTGAAGGAATAGAAATAAAAATAGAGAAAGGATGAGAAAAGAAGACAAAAGCAAATTAGCTAAAGGTAACTCCATAATGCAATGGACATGAACTTGGTCAAACTTCAGGAGATGGTGAGGGACAGAGAGGCCTGGCATGCTGCTGTCCATGTGGTCACAAAGAGTTGGACACGACTGGGCTACTGAACAACAACAACTCTATAAAAGCCATTGATGATTATTTAGAGACACATTAGAAATTATTCAGTGGGTACTTAAAGCCCCAAAAGAATCGCTTTATTATTTGTATGATTGAGGTTGTTTATCTCCAAAAGCAAATCATTGGAATGGAGCCAATATTGCATTAGGGTTCCTAATAGCTCACTGTTTATGATGCCCTACTTTTTGTATTTGAAAGACACTTAAAGAACAAATTCTTCATAAGTCTGCCTGGGCTCCTGGACCTTTATAACATGGACAATCCTAAATCATGGAACATGGAAGAGGGTAAAAATAGAATACCCTAGAGCTAACATTGACCTAAGCAAAAGATTTCTGCTTTATTGACTATGCCAAAGCCTTTGACTGTGTGGATCACAATAAACTGTGGAAAATTCTGAAAGAGATGGGAATACCAGACCACCTGACCTGGCTCTTGAGAAATCTGTGTGCAGGTCAGGAAGCAACAGTTAGAACTGGACATGGAACAACAGACTGGTTCCAAATAAGAAAAGGAGTACAGCAAGGCTGTATATTGTCACCCTGCTTATTTAACTTATATGCTGAGTAAGCACATCATGAGAAACGCTGGGCTGGATGAAGCACAAGCTGGAATCAAGATTGCCAGAAGAAATGTCAATAACCTCAGATATGCAGATGACACCACCCTTATGGCAGAAAATGAAGAGGAACTAAAAAGCCTCTTGATGAAAGTGAAAGAGGAGAGTGAAAGAGTTGGCTTAAAGCTCAACATTCAGAAAACTAAGATCATGGCATCTGGTCCCATCACTTCATGGGAAATAGATGTGGAAACAGTGGAAACAGTGTCTGACTTTATTTTGGGGGGCTCCAAAATCACTGCAGATGGTGTTTACAGCCTGAAATCAAAAGATGCTTACTCCTTGGAAGGAAAGTTATGACCAACCTAGATAGCATCTTAAAAGGCAGAGACATTACTTTGCCAACAAAGGTCCCTCTAATCAAGCTTATGGTTTTTCCTGTGGTCATGTATGGATGTGAGAGTTGGACTGTGAAGAAAGCTGAGCACCGAAGAATTTATGCTTTTGAAGTGTGGTGTTGGAGAAGACTCTTGAGAGTCCCTTGGACTGCAAGGAGATCCAACTAGTCCATCCTAAAGGAGATCAGTCCTGGGTGTTCATTGGAAGGACTGATGCTGAAGCTGAAACTCCAATACTTTGGCCACCTCATATGAAAAGTTGACTCATTGGAAAAGACCCTGATGCTGGGAGGGATTGGGGGCAGAAGGAGAAGGGGACGACAGAGGATGAGATGGCTGGATGGCATCACCGACTTGATGGACATGAGTTTGGGTAAACTCCAGGAGTTGGTGATGGACAGGGAGGCTTGGCATGCTGCGATTCATGGGGTTGCAAAGAGTTGGATAAGACTGAGTGACTGAACTTACTGAACTGAACTGAAGCAAAAGGCAAAGAACAGTTTCAGCCATAAAACAAAGAAGACAAAGGGACAATATGGGGCCCAAAGAGAAGTAGTTACTCTGGAAGCCTCAGGATAATGTTGAGTATCATGGTTTAAAGAATAGACTGAAGGGACTTCCTTGATGGCACAGAAGATAAGAACCCACCTGCCAAGGCAGAGGACATGGGTTCGATTCCCAGTCCAGGAAGATTCCACATGCCAAGTAGCAATGAAGCCTGTACACCAGAACTACTGTGCCCATACGCTGCAACTACTGAAACTCCTATGCCTTTGAGTACCTTCAATCCTGTACTCCATAACTAGAGAGTAGTCCCCACTCACCAAACTAGAGAAAACCCACCCACAGCAACAAAGACCCAGCAGAGCCAAACATAAATAAATAAATAAAAATCAACTGAGGGTAGAACTTTTCTTAATAAGAGATTGAAAACAAAAGAAAGGGGAGATGTTTAATATAAGAATTACCACAGGATGTTAAAATTTTTTATCAAGATACAACATTTATGAACTATATAAAAAGCAATAATCTTGTGTGTTACTAAATAAAATTACACATATGTATATATGTCTGTGTAACTCCTATAAAGATATAGAACACATCTAACTCTCAAGAAAGTTCCCTCTGGTCCTTTCTGATTCTGTATTCCATTTCTCCTTCCAGGAGGAATTCCCCTATTCAGACTTTTTATTATTATAGATTTTGTTGTTGTTGTTTAGTCACTAAGTCATGTCCAACTCTTTTTGCAATCCCATGAACTGTAGCCTGCCAGGCTCTTCTGTCCTTGGGATTCTACAGGTAAGAATACTGGAGTGGGTTGCCATTTTCTTCTCCAGGGAATCTTTCTGACTGACCCAGGGATCAAACCCATGTCTCCTGCTTGGCAGGCAGATTCTTCACCAATGAACCACCTGGGAAGCCCATTATAGATTAGATTTGCCTTTTCTAAAAATTGATATACTTGGAATAAAACAGTATGTACTCTTTTGTGTCTGGCTCTTTTTCTCGGTAAACTATTTTTCATACTCATTCATATGTGTCAGTAGCTTGTGTGCTGTGCTCAGTCACTTCAACTGTCTCTGACTCTTTGCGACCCCATGGCAGAAAGCGAAGAGGAACTAAAAAGTCTCTTGATGAAAGTGAAAAGACCCTGATGTTGGAAAAGATTGAAGGCAGGAGGAGAAGGGGATGACAGAGGATGAGAATGGTTAAATGGCATCACCGACTCAATGGACATGAGTTTGGGTAAACTCTGGGAGTTGGTGATGGACAGGGAGGCCTGGTGTGCTGCAGTTCATCAGGTCACAAAGGGACACAACTGAGCAACTGAACTGAACTGAACTTTGCGACCCCATGGCAGAAAGTGAAGAGGAAATAAAGAGTCTCTTGATGAAAGTGAAAGAGGAGAGTGAAAAAGCTGGCTTAAAACTCAACATTCAAAAACTGAAGATCACGGCATCCGGTCCCATCACTTCATGGGAGATAGATGGGGAAACAATGGAAACCATGACAGAGTTTATTTTCTTGGGCTCCAAAATCACTGCAGATGGTGACTGCTGCCATGAAATTAAAAGATGCTTGCTCCTTGGAAGAAAAGCTATGACCGAACTAGACAGCATATTAAAAAGCAGAGACATTATTTGCCAAGGGGACAACAGAGGATGAGAAGGTTGAATGGCATCACCAACTCTATGGACATGAGTTTGAGCAAGCTCCAAGAGTTGATGATTGATAGGGAAGCCTGGCATGCTGCAGTTCATGGGGTCACAAAGAGTCGGACACGACTGAGCGACTGAACTGACTGACTGACTTTTTGACCCCATGGACTGTAGCCTGCCAGGCTCCTCTGTTTATGGAATTTTCCAGGCAAGAATATTGGAATGGGTGGCCATTTCTTCCTCCAGAGGATCTTCCCAACCCAGGGATCAAACCTGTGATTCCTGCATTGCAGGCAGATTCCTTACCGCTGAGCTGCCGGGTAATGGTTTTCAAGTAAGTTTTATTCATGGTATCATTGATGGACTTTTGGGTGGTTTCCAGCCCTTTGGGGGCTATTAAAAATGATGCTTTTCCCATCAGTCATATACATGTTTTGGGGTAAACATACATAATTTCTTTTTTTAAGATTCATTTATTTTTGATTGTGCTGAGTCTTGGTTGCTGCATGTGTGCTTTTCTCTAGTTGTGGAGATTGGGGGCTAGTCTCTATTTGCAGTGCACAGGTTTCTCATTGCAGTGGCCTCTCTTGTTGCAGAGCATGGACTCTAGGGCAGGTAGTTGTAGCACATGGGCTCAGTAGTTGCCGCTCATGGGCTCTAGAGCCCTGGCTCAGTAGTTGTGGTGCATGGGCTTAGCTGCTCAGCACAGGTGGGAACCTCCCAGGTCTGGGATCAAACTGGTGTCCCATGAATTGCAAGACAGACTCTTAAACACTAGACCACCAGAGAAGCCCACAGTTCCTTTCTGTTGGGTACATATTTAGGAGTGAAATCGCTATTTAGTCATACTTTCAGCTTTAGTGCACTGTTGCTTCAGTCATGTCTGACTCTGCGACCCCATGGACTGTAGCCCACCAGGCTCCTCTCTCTATGTTCCCAGCAATAATACTGAATGGGTTGCCATGCCCTCCTCCAGGGGTCTTTCTGACCCAGGGATCGAATTGGCATCTCTTGTGTCTCCTGCATTGCAGGCAGATTCTTTACCACTGAACCACCAGGGAAGACCTCAGCTTTAGTAGATATTGTCAAATATTTTTAAAGAAGTTATTTCACTGTATACCCTCACCAGTAATGTATAAGAGTCCAGCTGTTCAACAAACTTGTTAACACTTATTGATATTATCTACTGTTTAAGCCATTTTGGTGGATGAACAGCAGACACATTGTTTAGTTGTTTAATATGCATTTCTTGATGTTAAGCATCTTTTTAATATGTTTATTGGTTATTTGGGTATCTTCTTTTGATATGTATCTGATCAGGGCTTTCCCACATTTTAATTGGGCTATTATCTTTTTTAGTTGATTTCTAAGTGTCCATATATTCTGAACAGGAGACCTTTGTCGTATATATGTATTATAATTATCTTCTTGTTGATGTTGTTGCTGTTCAGTTGCCAAGTCTTGTCAGACTCTTTGTGACCCCAGGGACTGCAACATGCCAGACCTCCCTGTTCCTCACCATCTCCCAAAGTTTGCCCAAGTTAATGTCCATTCCATCAGTGATGTCATCCAGCCATGTCATCCTCTGATGTTCTCTTCTCCTTCTGCCCACAATCTTTCACAAAATCAGAGACCTTTCCAACAAGTCAGCTGATCACATCAGGTGACCAAAATACTGGAGCTTCAGCTTTAGCATCAGTCCTTGCAGTGAATATTCAGGGTTGATTTCCCTTAAGATTGACTGATCTCCTTGCTGTCCAAGGGACTGTCAGGAGTCTTCTCCAGCACCACAGTTAGAAGGCATCAATTCTTTGGCGTTCTGCCTTCTTTAAAGTCCAGCTCTTACAACCGTACATGACCACTGGAAAGACCATACCCTTGACTACAAGGACCTTTGTTGGCAGAGTACTGTGTCTGCTTTTCAATGCACACTCTAGGTTTGTCATAGCTTTCTTGCCAAGAAGCAAACGTCTTCTGATTTCATGGCTGCAGTCACCATCCACAGTGATTTTTAGAGCCCCAGAAGAGGAAATCTGCCACTATGTCCACATTTTCCCTATTTGCCATGAAGTAATGGACCTGATGCCATGATCTTACTTTTTTTAATATCTAGTTTTAAGCCAGCTTTTTCACTCTCTTGCTTCACCCTCATCAAGAGCCTCTTTAGTTCCTCTTCACCTTCTACCATTAGAGTGGTATCATCCACATATCTGAGATGTTTCTCCTGCCTATCTTGATTCCAGCTTGTAACTCATTCAGCCTGGCATTTCTCGTGATGTGCTCAGCATATAGGTTAAATAAACAGGGTGACAGCAGACAGCCCTGTCATACTCCTTTCTCAATCCTGAACCAATCAGTGGTTCTATACAGCATTCTAAATGTAGCTTCTTGACCTGCATACAGGTTTCTCAGGAGACTGGTAAGATGATCTGGTGTTCCCATCTCTTTAAAAGCTTTCCACAGTTTGTTATTATCCATACAGTCAAAGGCTTTAGTGTAGTTGATGAAACAGAGGTGGAAATTTTTCTGAAATTCCCTTGCTTTCTCTATGATCCAGCAAATGCTGGAAATTTGATCTTTGGCTCCTCTGCCTTTTTTAAACTCAGCATGGACATCTGGAATTTCTTGGTTCACATAATGCTGAACCCTAGCATGCAAGATTTTAAACATGACCTTACTGGCATGGGAGATGAGTGCAATTGTCCGATGGTACAGTCTTTAGTACTACCCTTCTTGGGAATTAGGAATAATCCCATGGTAACTGCTGGATCTTCCAGATTTGCTGACATATTGAGTGCAACACTTTGATAGCAACATCCTTTAGGTTTTGAATAGCTCTACTGGAATATTTAGTTTTAATATTTTAACATTACATCCACTAGCACTGTTAACAGCAGTGCTTCCTAAGGCCTACTTGACTTCACACTCCATAATGTCTGGCTCTGGCTGACTGACCACACCATTGTTATCTGGTTCATTAAGATCTATTTTGTACAGTTCTTCTGTGTATTCTTGCCATCTCTTCTTGATCTCTTCAGCATCTACTAGATCTCTACTATTTCTGTCTTTTATTTTGGCCATCTTTGGGAAAAAATGTTCCCTTGATAGTTCCAGTTTTCCTAAAGAGATTTCTAGCCTTTACCCTTCTGTTGTTTTCCTCTACTTTTATGCACTGTTCTTTGAAGAAGGCCTTCTTATCTCTCCCTGCTATTTCTTGGAACTCTGCATTTAGTTGGATGTACCTTTCCCTTTCTCCCTTGCTTTTCACTTTTCTTTATTCAGCTATTTGTAAAGCCTCCTCAGATTAAACACTTTGCCTTCTTTCTTTTCTTTTCCTCTGGGATGGTTTTTTCACTGCCTCCTGTACAATATCATGGACCTCCATCATAGTTCTTCAGGCACACTTTTAACTAGATATAATCCTTTGAATCTATTCATCACCTCCATTGCATATTCATAGGAGATTTGATTCAAGTTATACCTGGCTGGACTAGTGGTTTACCCTGCTTTCTTTAGTTTAAGCCTGAATTTTGCTATGAGAAGCTGATGATTTGAGCCAAAGTCAGCTCCAAGTTTTGTTTTTGCTGACTAGAGCTTTTCCATCTTTGGCTCAGTTCAGATCAGTTCAGTCATTCAGTCACGTCTGACTCTTTGCAACCCCGTGGAGTTCAGTACATCACGCTTCCCTGTCCATCACCAACTCCTGGAGCTTGCTCAAACTCATGTCCATCAAGTCGGTGATGCCATCCAACCATCTCATCCTCTGTCATCCCTTTCTCCTCCTGCCTTCAATCTTTCCCAGCATCAGGGTCTTTTCCAAGGAGTCAGCTCTTTGCATCAGGTGGCCAAAGTATTGGAGTTTCAGCTTCAGCATCAGTCTTCCAATGAAGACTCAGGACTGATTTCCTTTAGGATTGACTGGTTTGATCCCCTTTCAGTCCAAATGACGCTCAAGAGTCTTCTCTAATACCACAGCTCAAAGCCATCAGCTTTCTTTATGGTCCAACTCTCACATCTATACATGACTATTGGAAAAAACATAGATTTCACTAGATGGATCTTTGTTGGCAATATTTCTGCTTTTTAATCTGCTGTCTAGGTTGGTCACAGCTTTTCTCACAAGGGGCAAAAGCCTTTTGATTTCATGGCTGCAGTCATCATCTGCAATGATTTTGGAGCCCAAGAAAATAAAGTCTGTCATGGTTTCCATTGTTTCTCCGTCTACTTGCCATGAAGTGATGGGACCAGATGCCATGATTTTCATTTTTCAAATGTTGAATTTTAAGCCAGGTTTTCACTTTCATCATTGGCTACAAAGAATGTGATCAATTTGGTTGCAGTATTGATCATTTGGTGATGTCCATGTGTAAAGTCGTCTCTTGTGTTGCTAAAAAAGGGTATTTGCTATGACCCATGCACAGTGGAAGTGAGAAATAGATTTAAGGGACTAGATCTGATAGATAGAGTGCCTGATGAACTATGGACTGAGGTTTGTGACATTGTACAGAAGACAGGGATCAAGACCATCCTCATGAAAAAGAAGGGAGAAAAATCAAATCAATAAAATTAGAAATGAAATTGGAGAGATCACAACAGACAACACAGAAATACAAAGAATCATAAGAGACTACTATCAGCAATTATATGCCAATAAAATGGACAACTAGGAAGAAATGGACAAATTCTTAGAAAAGTACAACTTTCCAAAACTGAACCAGGAAGAAATAGAAAATCTTAACAGACCCATCACAAGCACAGAAATTGAAACTGTAATCAGAAATCTTCCAGCAAACAAAAGCCCAGGTCCAGAAGGCTTCACAGCTGAATTCTACCAAAAATTTCAAGAGCTAACACCTATCCTACTCAAACTCTTCCAGAAAATTGCAGAGAAAGGTAAACTTCCAAACTCATTCTATGAGGCCACCATCACCCTAATACCAAAACCTGACAAAGATTCAAAAAAAAAAAAAAAAAAACTACAGGTCGATATCACTGATGAACATAGATGCAAAAATCCTTAATAAAATTCTAGCAATGAGAATCCAACAACACATTAAAAAGATCATACACCATGACCAAATGGGCTTTATCCCAGGGATGCAAGGATTCCTCAATATCCACAAATCAATCAATGTAATTCACCACATTAACAAATTGAAAAATAAAAGCCATATGATTATCTCAATAGATGCAGAGAAAGCCTTTGACAAAATTCAACATCCATTTATGATAAAAACTCTCCAGAAAGCAGGAATAGAAGGAACATACATCAACATAATAAAAGCTATATATGACTCAAACCCACAGCAAACATTATCCTCAATGGTGAAAAATTGAAAATATTTCCCCTAAAGTCAGGAACAAGACAAGGGTGCCCACTTTCACCACTACTATTCAACATAGTTTTGGAAGTTTTGGCCAAAGCAATCAGAGCAGAAAAAGAAATAAAAGGAATCCAAATTGGAAAAGAAGAAGTAAAACTCTCACTGTTTGCAGATGACATGATCCTCTACATAGAAAACCCTAAAGACTCGACCAGAAAATTACTAGAGCTAATCAATGAATATAGAAAAGTTGTGAGATATAAAATCAACACACAGAAATCCCTTGCATTCCTATACACTAATAATGAGAAAGTAGAAAAAGAAATTAAGGAAACAATTCCATTCACCATTGCAATGAAAAGAATAAAATACTTGGGAATATATCTACCTAAAGAAACTAAAGACCTATATATAGAAAACTATAAAACACTGATGAAAGAAAGCAAAGAGGACACAAATAGATGGAGAAATATACCATGTTCATGGATCAGAAGAATCAATATAGTGAAGATGAGTATACTACCCCCAAAGCAATCTACAGATTCAATGCAATCCCTATCAAGCTACCAGCAGTATTCTTCACAGAGCTAGAACAAATAATTTCACAATTTGTATGGAAATACAAAAAACCTTGAATAGCCAAAGCAATCTTGAGAAAGAAGAATGGAACTGGAGGAATCAACCTGCCTGACTTCAGGCTCTACTACAAAGCCACAGTCATCAAGACAGTATGGTACTGGCACAAAGACAGAAATATAGATCAGTGGAACAAAATAGAAAGCCTAGAGATAAATCCATGCACCTATGGACACCTTATCTTCGACAAAGGAGGCAAGAATATACAATGGAGAAAAGACAATCTCTTTAACAAGTGGTGCTGGGGAAACTGGTCAACCACTTGTAAAAGAATGAAACTGGAACAGTTTCTAACACCATTCACAAAAATAAACTCAAAATGGATTAAAGATCTAAATGTAAGACCAGAAACTATAAAACTCCTAGAGGAGCACATAGGCAAAACACTCTGCGACATACATCACAGCAGGATCCTCTATGATCCACCTCCCAGAATACTGGAAATAAAAGCAAAAATAAACAAATGGGATCTAATTAAAAGCTTCTGCACAACAAAAGAAACTATAAGCAAGGTGAAAAGACAGCCTTCAGAATGGGAGAAAATAATAGCAAATGAAGCAACTGATAAACAACTAATCTCAAAAATATACAAGCAACTTGTGCAGCTCAATTCCAGAAAAATAAATGACTCAATCAAAAAATGGGCCAAAGAACTAAATAGACATTTCTCCAAAGAAGACATACGGATGGCTAACAAACACATGAAAAGATGCTCAACATCACTCATTATCAGAGAAATGCAAATCAAGACCACAATGAGGTACCATTTCACACCAGTCAGAATGGCTGTGATCCAAAAGTCTACAAGAAATAAATGCTGGAGAGGGTTGGAGAAAGGGGAACCCTCTTACACTGTTGGTGGAAATGCAAACTAGTGCAGCCACTTTGGGGAACAGTGTGGAGATTCCTTAAAAAACTGCAAATAGAACTGCCTTATGACCCAGCAATCCCACTGCTGGGCATACACACCGAGGAAACCAGAATTGAAAGAGACACGTGTACCCCAATGTTCATCGCAACACCGTTTATAATAGCCAGGACATGGAAGCAACCTAGATGTCCATCAGCAGACGAATGGATAAGAAAGCTGTGGTACATATACACAATGGAGTATTACTCAGCCATTAAAAAGAATACAATTAAATCAGTTCTAATGAGGTGGATGAAACTGGAGTCGATTATACAGAGTGAAGTAAGCCAGAAAGTAAAACACCAATACAGTATACTAACACATATATATGGAATTTAGAAAGATGGTAATGATAACCCTGTATGCAAGACAGCAAAAGAGACACAGATGTAAAGAACAGACTTTTGGACTCTGTGGGAGAGGGAGAGGGTGGGATGACTTGGGAGAATGGCATTAAAACATGTATACTATCATGTAAGAAACGAATTGCTAGTCTAGGTTCGATACAGGATACAGGATGCTTGGGGCTGGTGCACTGGGATGACCCAGAGAGATGATATGGGGAGGGAGGTGGGAGGAGGGTTCAGGATTGGGAACTCATGTACACCTGTGGCGGATTCATGTCAATGTATGGCAAAACCAATACAGTATTGTAAAGTAAAAAAATAAAAAAAAATTTTAATAAAATAAAGCTATCATATATATATATATATATATATATATATTTGAGCATCTTCTTCCTGAAAAAAAAAAGAAATGGAAAGGGCAAATTGCCAATCTGGGGAGGCCTTACAAATAACTGTGAAAAGAAGACAAGTGAAAAACAAAGGAGAAAAGGAAAGATATAAGCATCTGAATGCAGAGTTCCAAAGAATAGCAAGAAGAGCTAAGAAAGCCTTCCTCAGCGATCAATGCAAAGAAATAGAGGAAAACAACAGAATGGGAAAGACTAGAGACCTCTTCAAGAAAATTAGAGATACCAAGGGAACATTTCATGCAAAGATGGGCTCAATAAAGGACAGAAATGGTATAGACCTAACAGAAGCAGAAGATATTAACAAGATGTGGCAAGAATACACAGAATTGTACAAAAAAGAGCTTCACTACCCAGATAATCATGATGGTGTGATCACTCACCTAGAGCCAGACATACTGGAATGTGAAGTCAAGTGGGTCTTAGAAAGCATCACTATCAACAAAGCTAGTGGAGGGGATGGAATTCCAATTGAGCTCTTTCAAATCCTGAAAGATGATGCTGTGGAAGTGCTGCACTCAATAAGCCAGCAAATTTGGAAAACTCAGCAGTGGCCACAGGACTGGAAAAGGTCAGTTTTCATTCCAATCCTAAAGAAAGGCAATGCCAAAGAATGCTCAAACTACTGCACAATTGCACTCATCTCACACGCTAGTAAAGTAATGATCAAAATTCTCCAAGCCAGGCTTCAGCAATACGTGAACCATGAATTTCCTGATGTTCAAGCTGGATTTAGAAAAGGCACAGGATCCAGTGATCAAATTGCCAACATCCGCTGGATCATGGAAAAAGCAAGAGAGTTCCAGAAAAATATTTATTTCTGCTTTATTGACTATGCCAAAGCCTTTGACTGTCTGGATCACAATAAACCATGGAAAATGCTGAAAGAGATGGGAATACCAGACCACCTGACCTGCCTCTTGAGAAACCTATATGCAGGTCAGGAAGCAACAGTTAGAACTGGACATGGACCAACAGACTGGTTCCAAATAGGAAAAGGAGTATGTCAAGGCTGTATATTGTCACCCTGCTTATTTAACTTCTATGCAGAGTACATCAAGAGAAACGCTGGGCTGGAAGAAGCACAAGTTGGAATCAAGATTGCTGGGAGAAATATCAATAACCTCACATATGCAGATGACACCACCCTTATGGCAGAAAGTGAAGAATAACTAAAAAGCCTCTTGAGGAAGGTGAAAGAAGAGAGTAAAAAAGTTGGCTTAAAGCTCAACATTCAGAAAACGAAGATCATGGCATCTGGTCCCATCACTTCATGCTAAATAGATGGGGAAACAGTGGGAACAGTGTCAGACTTTATTTTGGGGGGCTCCAAAATCACTGCAGATGGTGACTGTAGCCATGAAATTAAAAGACACTTACTCCTTGGAAGGAAAGTTATGACCAACCTGGATAACGTATTGAAAAGCAGAGACATTACTTTGCCAACAAAGGTCCGTCTAGTCAAGGCTATGGTTTTTCCAATGGTCATGTATGGATGTGAGAGTTGGACTGTGAAGAAAGCTGAGTGCCGAAGAATTGATGCTTTTGAAGTGTAGTGTTGGAGAAGACTCTTGAGAGTCCCTTGGACTGCAAGGAGATCCAACCAGTCCATTCTAAAGGAGATCAGCCCTGGGTGTTCTTTGGAAGGAATGATGCTAATGTTGAAACTCCAGTACTTTAGCCACGTCATGCAAAGAGTTGACTCATTGGAAAAGACTCTGATGTTGGGAGGGATTGGGGGCAGGAGGAGAAGGGGACGACAGAGGATGAGATGACTGGATGGCATCACCGACTCGACAGACATGAATTTGAGTGAACTCAAGAGTTGGTGATGGACAGGGCGGCCTGGCGTGCTGCAATTCATGGAGTCACAAATAGTCGGAAATGACTGAGCAGCTGAACTAAACTGAACTGTGCATTCTGTCGGCAGAATTCAGTGAAACTTTATCCTACTTCATTTTTTTCTCCAAGGCCAAACTTGCCTGTTACTCCACGTATCTCTTGACTTCTTATTTTTGCATCCTGGTCCCCAGTGGTAAATAGAACATCCTTTTTGGTGTTGGTTCTAGGAGATCTATGTCTTAATAGAACTAATCAACTTCAGCTTCTTTAGCATCAGTAGTAGGGGCATAGACTTGAATTACTGTGATGTTGAATGGCTTGCCTTAGAGACAAACTGAGATCCTTCTGTCATTTTTGAGGTTGCATCCAAGTACTGCATTTCAGACTCTTTTGTTGACTATGAGGGCTACTCCATTTTTTCCATGAGATTCTTGCCCACAGTAGTAGATATAATGGTTATCTGAATTAAATTTGCCCACTCCCATACATTTTAGTTCACTGATTCCTAAGATGTCAGTGTTAACTCTTGCCATCTTCTGCTTGACCAAATCCAATTTACCTTGATTCATGGACCTAACATTCTAGGTTCCTATGCAATTCTGTTCTTTGAAGCATTGAATTTTACTTTCACCACCAGACACATACACAACTGAACATCATTTTCTATTTGGCCCAGCTACTTCATTCTTTCTGGGGCTATTAGTAACTGTCCTCCACTCTTCCCCAGTAGTAAACTAGCTACCTTCTGAACTGGGGCAGTCATCTTTCGATGTCATACCTTTTGGTCTTTTTATACAGTTCATGAGGTTCTCATGGCAAGTATACTGGGGTGGTTTGCCATATTGCCATATGGTTTATACGTATTACAATTATCTTGTACTTTGTGGATTTCCTTTCCCTATTAATAGTATCTCTTGATGAACAGAAATAACACATACATATCACATACCACCATCATCCCAGCAGACAAATTTACCTCTTTTACTGGGGCAACAAAAGCCACCAGATAGATAGGAGTTCCCTCATTTTCTTGCCACTAACCTTACACGTCCTTACAGCCTTGACGTGAAGGCTGTATATCGTCTCCCTGCTTATTTAACTTATATTCAGAGTACATCATGTGAAACGCTGGATTGGATGAAGCACAAGTTGGAATCAAGATTTCCAAGAGACATATCAATAACCTCATATATGCAGATGACACCACCCTTATGGCAGAAATAGAAGAAGAACTAAAGAGCCTCTTGATGAAAGTGAAAGGGGAGAGTGAAAATGTTGGCTTAAAACTCAACGTTCAAAAAACTAAGATCATAGCTTCTAGTCCCATCATCTCATAGCAAATAGATGGGGAAACAATGGAAATAGTGACAGACTTTATTATTTCAGGCTCCAAAAATCACTGCAGATGGTCACTGCAGCAATGAAATTAAAAGACGCTTGCTCCTTGGAAGAAAAGTTATGACCAACCTAGACAGCATATTAAAAACAGAGACATTACTTTGCTAACAATGGTCCGTCTAGTCAAAGCTATGGTTTTTCCAGTAGTCATGTATGGATGTGAGAGTTGGACCATAAAGAAAGCTGAGGGCCAAGTAATTGATGCTTTTGGACTGTGGTGTTGGAGAAGCCTCTTGAGGATGGTTGATGGCATCACCAATTCGATGAACATGAGTTTGAGCAAGCTCTGGGAGTTGGTGATCAACAGAGAAGCCTAGTGTGCTACAGTCCTGGGGTCACAAAGAGTCAGACACGACTGAGCAACTGAACTAAACTGAATTTATACTTCCTTTCAACTTATTAGAACTGGAGGCCACAGAGAGACCAGAGAAAGACCAGAAAGACCAGAGGAAGAAGTAAGTGAAGAACCAGTGAGGTTTATAAGACAGCAAATGGCAAGGGAATTTTCTTTATCTGAGGAGGCATTGTTAGCTTTTGAAGCCCAGAACCTGAACCTAGAATGGTACATGAATGTTGCAGCAGGTGTGCAGAATGCAATCCACTGCTACTGTGTCATCTATGGCAAGAAATCAAGAGTAACTACCCAGACATCACTGGATTGTTTCTTCAAGAGGGTGGATAGAATTGAGTCCAGCAAGGATCCAGACACTGTGCCATCAATGCAGGCATGAGTGACATTGCAGCTCGCCCTCTGTCTCTAACTGCTCTTGACTTTCCAGCTCTACTATCTCCCACTTCATCTCCCTCCTCTAGTCAGTAACCCTTCTTGCCTGTTCACTGGAAGCCAGCTCCTGGATGTCAGCTGTTGTACTGCACTACTGCACTTTTCAAGGTGCTGTGTTATAGATTAAAAATGTTCCCTTTATTTTTTTTTGCTTGTTTACATTTTACGTATTATTAGTGTGAAAAGTATTAAAAACCTATTACAGTTCAGTACTATATAGCTGATTGCGTTAATTGGGAACCTAGGTTAACTTTATTGGACTTACAAATTGGACTTATGAACATGCTCTCGGAACAGAACTCATTCATATGTAGGAGACTTATATAATATATAATGTATATATAAACTTCATGTATATATAAATGGTTTCATATTGGACACACATTTTAAAAGTTACTTTTTTCACTTAATTTTGTGTTTCTATGATGTATCTATATTGTTAAAAATAGATCTAGTCCATTCACTTTAACTATATATATGTGTGTTTGTGTGTGTGTATACATATATATGCTTTTTCTTAAGATTTAACTCAGAAATTAAATTCTTAAATGTCTGTGAGTGGTGTGAGGTATTGATCTACATTTATCTGTTTCCCTAAGATCCTAATTCTGTTTATTGAAGAGTCAATCATTTCACCCACTGACTTATTGTTCTCTATGTGTCATATAATAAGATTACATTTATACATAGTTCTGCTTATAAGTTCATTATTTTCTCCATCAGTTATTTGTCTATTCATGTGTGCCTTAATACTATACTGTTTCTTTATTATGGATTTGTAGTAAATTTTGTTATCTACTAATATAAGTTCTTTATATTTATTCTTAAAAAGTTTCATGACTCTTTTATCTATTTTCTCTTCTACATGAATTATAATATGAATTTTAGTATCAGCATGTCAAGTTCTATAAGAATAAAATTCTATTGATATCTTGATTGTATTTTCATTTAATGTGTAGAATAATTTGAAAAAAGTAACTAAGTTTATGACAATGAATCTTCCCTTATGAACATATTATAACTTATATTCACCTAGGTCTTTTAAATTTTTCTAAAGTTTTATAATTCTTTTCCTAAAAACATTACATCTTTTATAGGATTTATTTTAATATATCTTGTAATTTTTGTTCCTAGTATAAATAGTAACTTTGGGAGGAGGGTCTCAATTTTGGCATATGAATACATGTGTGTATGTGAGTGTGTATTATGCACATAAAATATTTCACTTTACTTTTGGATATATATTTTGCTAATTAGAAAGGTTTCATTTTTATTCTAATGATATCTTTATTCCAGTGGTTTTCAAACTTTACCATATATCAGAATTCCTGGAGAGCGGTTACAACACAGGTTGCTGAGTTCCAACACCAGAGTTCTTATTCAATAGGTCTGGGGTAGGATGGGAGACTTTGCATTTCTAACAACTTTCTAATAGATAAGGACCTAGAAGTCCAGTACCACACTTGAAGAATCATTATTTATACTAATATTTTCATATACTTCTTTTTGATTATATTTAAACTTTTTACTTTGAAATAATTTACATTTAAAGGTAAGTTTCATTTAGGAAACTAAACAGTATGAGGGTCTTGGGTACATCTTTCACTCAGATTTACTAATTGTTAACATTTTGCAAATACTTGCTTTATTCCTTTATCCCTCTCTCTTCCTCTCTTTATGTAAATATTTATACATGTTTCTGTATATATTTATATTTACAAAGATATATTTGTGTGTATATATTTAATTTTTGATATTATTATTACTTTCTAAACCATCTGAGAGTAAGTTACTGACCTCATGCCTCTTTTCCCCTTAAATACTTCAATGTGTATTACTTTAGAACAGGGATATCCTACCATCAAGAGATGAATGGATAAAGAAGATGTGCATGTATTTCATATAGACAATGGAATACTACCTAGTCATAAAAAAGAATGAAATAATATATTATTTGTGTGAAAAGTATTATAAACCTATTATAGTACAGTATTATATAGCCAATTGTGCTAGTTGAATACCTAGGCAAACTTTGTAGGATTTACAACAAATTTTCAGACTCATCCAGAAAAAAAGGGAGATGGTTCAAATCAATCAAATTAGAAATTAAAAAGGAGAAGTTACAACTGATACTGCAGAAATACAAAGGATTACAAGAGACTATTTCAAGCAACTATATGCCAGTAAAATGGACAACCTGGAAGAAATGGACAAATTCTTAGAAAGGTACAATCTCCCAAGACTGAACCAGGAAGAAATATAAAGTAGAAACAGACCAACCACAAGTAATGAAATTGAAAAACAGTTAATAAAAATCTTCCAACAAACAAAAGTTCAGGACCACATGGCTCGACAGGCAAATTCGATCAGACATTTAGAGAAGACTTCTGAAACTCTTTCGAAAATTTGTAGAGGGAGGAACACTCCCAAGGTCATTCTATGAGGCTACCATCACTCTGATGATCCAACCAGTGATTGAAGCTGTAGGCTGAAAATTTAGGGAGGTGTCAGTAATCATATTTCCTGTTGCATGGACTTGAGAAACAAAAGGAACTTTGGCAGAAGGGGCAGAGGGGTAGAGAAAGGGAGAGAAAAAGAGAGGAGGAGAGAGAGAAAGAGAATGTACAAATAAATGTATGAGGAAGAATAGATTAAAGAATGATAGAGAATCTTAATAACATTTGCACCCTTGGTTTTGATCATTCTTGAGTCCTAACTGTACCTTGTCCTTTCCAAGTTCTGAATGTTCCACTCCTACCTTTTTGTGAGACAGCCCATTATCTTTTCATAAATTTTTCTCTTTCACTTAAGTTAGTTGCAGGTAGGTTTTTGTGCTTTTTTTTTTTTTTAGAAAAGAATAATTTTATTGCTTTGCCAGGCAAAGAGAGACATAGTGGGCTGCTGCCCCCAAAACCATGTGTCTTCACTTCGGAGAGACAGTGAGAAGTTTTACAGTAATTATTCAAAGAGGAGGTTGTGATCAGCTAGTGGACATTCTTCTGATGGGTTGATGGTGAAATAAGTGGGAGCCAGCATCATCAACCTTCAGGTCCAATTGGCCTGGGGTCTACATGCTTGTGGGCAGCATACAATTGTTAATTGCTAACTGCTCCCACATTGAGAGTTTCAATATCTGTAAAGCAAATCAAAGATATTGTTGTGTGGATCCATTTGGGGTGAACCAGGACCCTATCCCAAGGCTGCTCTTGACTGTTTCTCCCTGGTCTGGCATCCCCTCCCTTCCCTAATTAAGAACTACTTGAATCTGCCCAATGGAAATCACAGTGGGTCAAGGAGGGTGAGTGAAGGCTGTTTCCTATCATCAAAGAAATGGAGGACACAGTCTTTGTGCCCCGGAACCCCACAGGGCCCTGCACAATATCACTATGTGTCCTTATCAGGGAGGAACAGATTTTCTTCTACCCTTCTGGGTTCTTCTGGCTGGACAAAGAATTAAATCAACATAAGGCAGATTTAAGAGGAGGACATCAAAGTTTAAAAACATGTATATATAGGAGGCTCAGCAATAAAGAATCTGTCTGCAGTGCAGGAGATGCAGGAGACCAGAGTTTGATCCCTGGGTCAGGAAGATCCCCTGGAGGAGGGCATGACAACCTACTGCAGCATTCTCATTGGAGAATCCCATGTGTGACTTTAAACTACTAAAATGCCTTTACAGTGCAAAACTTACTGTACAGGCTACTGTTTGTGCTGAACCATATTCCTGATGAGAGTCAGAAATGTCCATATCCTGTTCATATTCTCATATACAAAATTAATCTAATTTTCAGCTTTTACCCAATTTCTATCCATCAGTAGATGAGGGAAATTTTGTATGGCCTAAACGATTTCTTCTGAAAACCTTTAGGATTCATGTGTTTGTGTATATAGGCTAGAATTAATGTTATAGACCAAAGTCTCAACCAAATTCAACATTGCACTGTGTACAGAATATTTATTTTCTGGCTAAAGTCACTTTAAGTTACATAATAAAAGTTACTTTTATTATGAATCTTCATTTTCTTTCTTTTCTAACCTTTCAAAGATTAGAAATTTCAAAGATTTGGTTGATTCTTTTAGAGATCATTTTGATGAACAAAAATTCAAAATTGCAATACACACTTTGAATCACTTTTCAACAATTCTCAAGGTTATGAACAGCATTAGAAAGCATGAAGACTTCACTAAAATGCTGATAAAACCAAGATGTAGATGTTGACCAAAGATGATGGCTCCCATACATCATTCTTATACAACAGCCCATTTTAGGCTAGAGCGTGCATGCATGCTCAATCACTAAGCCATGTCTGACTCTGTGGAAACCCATGGACTGTAGCCTGCCAGGCTCCTCTGTCCATGGGATATCCCAGACAAGAATACTAGAATGAGTTGCCATTTCCTCCTCCAGGAGATCTTCCTGACCCAGGGATTGAACTTACATCCCCTGTGTCTCCTGCATTGCAGGTGGATTCTTTACCACTGTGCCACGTGGGAAGCTAAACTGCCAAATTAGGGCCTACAGGCCTAATTCTGCCTCCTGTCTATTTTCATAAATAAATGTTAATGGGAATATATCCACATTCATCATCTAAATATTACCTATGGCTGCTTTTGGTCAATGAATGTGGATTTAAATGGTGGCAGACAGAGACTGCATGTGCCCCACAAAGCCTAAAATATTTACTATCTGACCCTTTGAAAAAAATTGCCAACACTTGGCCTTAAATATTAGCAGTACAAGTGGAGATAAATAGATGAGCAGATTATATTTTTTGAGTCAGAGAAGGAACAAGCCTGGTGAGTTCTAGCAGCATAAGGGAAGGCAGGCCAGGGTGGTTAAAACATAAAATAACCCAGATATTACCACTGGTTTTTCCTTTTCTTATTTTGTAGCAATTTACAACCATTGCTTACTAATCAGACATTAACTCACTCATTCAACAAATGTTCTTTAAGTTCCCACTCTGTCCTAGACACTATGTTAGCTGCTTCACATAAAGATACACATATCATAAAAAGGGAAAACAACAGTTAAGCAATTATAACAGAATCATAACTAACTAACACTGTGCTCAGTCTTGTCTGACTCTTTGTGACCCCATCGACTGTAGCACACCACACTTCCCTGTCCTTCACTATCTCCTGGAGCTTTCTCAAACTCATGTCCATCGAGTTGATGATGCCATCCAACCATCTCATCCTCTGTTGTCCCCTTTTCGTCCCACCTTCAATCTTGCCCAACATCAGGGTCTTTTCAAATGAGTCAGCTCTTCACATCAGGTGGCCAAAGTATTGGAGCTTCAGCTTCAGCATCAGTCCTTCCAATGACTATTCAGGACCTATTTCCTTTAGGATGGACTGGTTGGATCTCCTTGCTGTCCAAAGGACTCTCAAGAGTCTTCTCCAACATCCCAGCTCAAAAGCATCAAATCTTTGGCACTCAGCTTTCTTTATGGTCCAACTCTCACATCCATGCATGACTACTGGAAAAACCATAGCTTTGACTAGACAGACCTTTGTTGGCAAAGTAATGTCTCTGCTTTTTAATATGCTATCTAGATTGGTCATAGCTTTTATTCCAAGGAGCAAGCATCTTTTAATTTTATGGCTGCAGTCACCATCTGCATTGACTTTGCAGCCCAAGAAAATAAATTCTCATTGTTTCCATGGAGCCTGATTACCCAGGTTTTAGTGTCAGCTCTGACACTTAACTACTGTGTGATCCTTGTAAAACTGCTTAATTTCTCTGAGCCCCAGTGTCCTTATCCTTAAAGCAAAGATATTCTTATCCTTAAAGCAAGGATAATAATATTATCTAACTTAAGTGTTATAAATACTTAGTTCAGCCTTTGGCCTATGGTGGCAAATTTAATAAATGTTGGTTACTATTATTAAGGCAAATGGTTTCTTTTTCCCCAGCTTTTAAACAGGCTTTATCTATTAACCTCTGGCCTCTTTCTGGGTACTTTCTACCTGTTGATTTCGACTCCCCCTTATCGATCTTGTCACTCTAGTTGCTATCGTCACGCTCTTTCCTATTACAGGACCTTTGGTCATACTGTTCCTTCCATCTGGAATGTTTCTTTTCCTGTTTGCCTGGCTAATTCCTATTTGCTCTTTAAACTCCATAGGGCATGAACTCTCTCCAGTTTTTGTTTACTGTCTTACACTCAGTGGTTAATACTGCACCTGGAGTTTGGTTGACACTCATTAATGTTTGCTGCATGAGTAAACACGAGTCTGAGTCTATCATCTCACCTTTTTCAGTGATTCTTCTGTACATTAATTCACATCCTAGCTATAGCCTTTTTTCTTTATACTCACTGGTTCTAGATAATGCTCACATTACACACAAGATTTGTTAGGTTCTGGGCTAGGGACTCTGAAAATAAGTTTGAAAAATATGAATTTCCAGCTTTCAAGAAGCCACCTGCTCATGGAGGGACACAGGCAAGCAAACGGAGAAACTATAATCCAGAATGATTAAGTGGTATACTTGAGGCGTGTGCTTGAGACCATTGGTCACATTGGACTCATGAAAAACCAGAATATACACTTACTTAGGAAAGAAAAGGAAGGATTCATAGAGGAGGTAATATCTCAATTGAGTCAAAAATAATGAGTAGCAATTTTGAAAATAGACAATTAGGGATAAAGCATTTGGCAGAAAGAATTCCAGGGTAAAAGTATGAAGGTTTTTTTTTTTTTCCTTTGTTGGTCCTGACTTCTACAAACCTTTTCCTTTTCTATTACCATTTTGAATATCAATTTGCACGTCCAATAACTACGAGACTGCTCAGTCTCCCATTTTCAATGTCTATACATGACATTTGTTATGTGTTGCTCTCAGTTCTTCCCTTTGTCCTGAATTTCCATCACACATAGTATTTCAGTGAGCTTAATTTGTCCTTCTTTGTCATATGTATACTGTTCTTCCATGTTTGCGTGCCTAAGATGTGTGTTCCTAATGATTCGTTCCATTCTAGTGCTTACTGTACTTAACACTGTACCTGGAACTTGGATTCAAAGTGCTCAACTAAATTGGGGGGAAGCCTGGCGTGCCGCAGTCCACGGGGTCGCAAAGGATAGAACACGACCGAGCGCCTGAACAACAACGAGTTGGTGGGAGGCCAGTAGTGAGTGCTGTGTTCACGTAAGCTCAAGAGAGCGGCGGAGTCTACTGGAAGAAGGTAAATTCAGTGAACCTCAATAAAACTACCGGAAATAGGAGCATCCGAGGCGGAGTCCTGAAAAGGCAAGCAAGGCGACCTGGGTCTTACACGCATCGTTTTATGGGTCCATCTATTTTGCTGTCTGCAACTGATGGTTCCCAATCTGCTAGGAATCGACCTCAGCGACCCGTCTCCATCCTGCGAATTCCAAAGATCCAGCGCGCGCGGCCATCAGTTGCGTGCCCGGCGCGACGCCCCGCCCCCCGGCCGGAAGGAGCGGGGCGGGGCCTCCAGGCAGGGCACTGGGCCTAGCGCCGGGGGAGGGGGGAGCGTGGGGCTGCCGGTTTGGGGGCCAAAAGCGAAAGGGCGGGCGCAGGGCTGCCTTCCGAGGCTCTCCTCGCTTGCGATTCGTCCACTTGGCTGAATTGGGAGTCGTGACCTCTGGCACAGGTGGGTCCCGCCCCATGGAGCGGGAAAGGGGTGTTCTGGGTGGGTTCGATGAGTGGCGTGGCCGAGGCGCTGGCTTGCAGGCCCGGGGAGGTGAGAGAGTGGCCGCCCCCACCCTGGCTGCTTGGGCCCCGGGGCGGTGGTACTTACCTTCACCCTGGCACAGGAGAAGGCCACTTGTGCCTTGCTGCAGGGCTTCCGTTACACGGTGGGTGGCACTTGCGCGACCCGGAGCCCGGAGATCAGCGCGTGGTCTGCTGGACCCAGTGCTTGGGAACAGCTTGCAGAGCTGTAGCAGCCTTGCTTTGGGACTGCTGCCCACAGGACATAGCCTCAAACTCGAGCAGACTTCCCCGCCCTGGGTCTGTCCTTCACTGTGTCCAGCTTTCAGCGAATCCCTCCCATCTCCATGCTTCGCCTGGCTGGGCAGTGCAGTGCAAGCTGGAATTCGGTTGTCTGCAGGACCTTGCAGCACTGACTCTTTCTTGCTAATGTTTTCTGCCCAGATGGTACCCTTCTCGGCCCCTCGGGAGCAGGAAACCTAACAAGAGGCAGGGCAGGGCATTGGGGAAGTTAGGCAGGAGATCTCTCTCTGTTATGCAAACAATTCTGCAAAGCCCAAGGAGGCTTACTTACTTTACCACCTGCCGGGAAAACTGGAAACATTAATTCAATGCTTTGGTTTAATGTTAACTCTAAAGAATGTCCTTCTGAATGCTTTACCATTAAAGAGTTTAACCAGATGATAAATCATTGTCCAAAACCTTATGGGTTGAATGAGCATTGTACACGGTCTGGCAAAAAGTCTAATCAGAAAGATTTGTGTGACTTAGCTGTGTAATCAAACACTGCAAGACAGACCTGAGCTCTCATATGGAGGAATGCTTTCATATGCCATTCCCATAGAGTTGTCTTTTAGGGTTGCCTCTTAGCTTGGTATTTTCAGGAAACACTGTATTAAAAATTCCACTTGATTTTGCATTAACTATAAGGGCAAAGGAGAAGGCAATGGCAACTCACTCCACTACTCTTGCCTGGAAAATCCCATGGACGGAGGAGCCTGGTAGGCTGCAGTCCATGGGGTTGCGAAGAGTTGGACACGACTGAGCGACTTCACTTTCATGCATTGGAGAAGGAAATGGCAACCCACTCCAGTGTTCTTGCCTGGAGAATCCCAGAGACGGTGGAGCCTGGTGGGCTGTCGTCTGTGGGGTTGCACAGAGTCAAACACGACTGAAGCTACAGCAGCAGCATAAGGGCAAAGAATTAGAAACACTATGGAGGGACATGATGCTGTCCCTCTAATTCCTTCTCATTAAGGAACTAGTGACAATGATAATAGCAACCATATATTATGCAAAACACTGTAATCTTGACAACCACAAGAGGTAAATGTGTTTATCTGTCGTGATACTTAAAGATGTTATACTTTATCTCATAACCAGTATGATGAAGGGAATGTTCAAAGGGTGAGTTGAGTCTGGGGGTGTCTTTTGCATGTCCCCCTGTTTCTGAGAAGAATGGTGGACTGTGAGGGATCACTTTCTGGTTTTAGTATCTGTATGAGGAACCACAAACAGCTCTGTATCTCTGCTTGTCAACTTTGGAGACAGCAGTAAAATATCCAGACTGATCACTCACTCTCTGCAGTGTTTCTGGCAGCTGTGTTTTCTGCCTGCCAGGATGAGGTGGGGTGGGGCGGACGCAGGCCCTGGGTGAATACACCCCTTCTGATGGGAAGAGTCTCTTTCTGCTTGGAGCCAAAGTGAACACGGATCCACAAGCTGAGCACCATTGTGACCCTCTCTCTACAACACCACATGTCGCCCGTGCTCATATGGGCTGTACATGCACCTGCTGTTGCCCACATGTAAATAATTTGCTGGACAATTTACAGGCTTTGGGCAAAATCTGGTCTCTGCCACGCCCGCAGGGTTTAAACAAGGAGTGGCTGCTGGGTATGAATGCGAGTGTCCTTTAGGATGGGGGACCTGATGATTTCCCAAGTGATCAACTGGGTGAGAGGGAACTTCTGCTAGACATCTGCTGAGCCGACCTCGTGGGTGAGCATAGGACTGACTGACTGGCAGGACCCTGTAGAGGCTTTGGCCATATTCTTCCTCTGTTCATTCACACTGTCACTCTGAAGACAATCAATGAATACTTCCTCTGTGCCAGGATGCTGATCCACTCTGAGATGAGCAGCACAGGAGGACAGTAAGTTTGAGACAACAGGAATTCAACTTGAAACATGCTAAGTCCAAGGCATCCTCACTCTTTCTCATTCCTAATATCTGGTCAGTGCAAAATCTTGCCACTTCTGCCTCCTGAACATTTTTTTTGTAAACCCACTCACTTCTCTTTCCTCCTGTTACTCAGAATTTCAACCCAGCAACACTCTTTCCTTTTCTGTTAATTACAAAACTATATTAAAGGATCCAAGTCTTTGCTTGACCCTCAGTCCTTATGGGAAAATCTCCACTCCTGCCATAACCACAATAGCAACATCAACAACATACAGCAGCTCAATGAGGCGTGTATGACCCCTAATGAATAATCAAACACACGAACTTTCTGTTTTTCTCTCCTTCCCAAAGTGTTTTTAAAATTTGGTATTGAGATATAATTTACACACCATAAATTTGACTCCTTTTACTTGTACCTTCAAGGATTTTTAGTAAATTTATCAAGTGGTGCAACCATCACTGCATCCAATGTTAGCTATTTCTATCACCTCAGTAGCATCGCTCTCTTGCCCATGTGCACTTAGTCCCCATTACCACCCCAACCCTCTTAACAACCACTAACCCACATCATTTTACATTGTTTACATTCACATGCACCACCAGCACCATATAAAAGTTCTAATTTCTCTACATCCTCACCAATATTTTGTCATTTTTCCTTTCAGACATTGTATAGCTGCCCTTGTGGATGTAAAGTAATATCTCATTTTAGATTTGATGTACATTTCCTTAATGTAAAAATATTGAACATCCTTTCATCTGTCTTGTCCATTTGTAAATGTTCTTTGAAGAAATGCCTATCTAATATTTTGCCAATTTTTTCAATTAGGTTATTTCCCTTCCTATTATTGAGATGTAAGATTTTAAAAATATAGTTAGGATACAAGTGCTTTATCAGGTATATCATTTGAAATTTTTTTTCCTATCTGTGACTTGTCTTTTCATTGTTTAAATATTTTTAGTTTTTTCATTTTTTAATGATGCCTTTTGAAAAGCAAAGGTTTTGAATTCTGGTTAAGCTCAAGTTATCATTTTTCTTTTGCAAATTGTGCTTTTTCGTGTTGTATCTAAGAACTCTTTGCTTAATCCAAGGTCATGAAGATTTTCTCCTATATGTTCTTCTGAAGGTTTTATAGTTTAATCTTACATTTATTTCTAATCCATTTTGACTTCTTTTGTGTGTGTGGTGTGAGGTGGGCGGTCTAAAGCCACCTATTTTTTAAGGTGAAGTATGACCTACAATACCATATTACTTCCAGGTGTGCAATATAGTGATTTGATATTTCTATACATTATGAAATTATCACCATGATAAGTCCAGTTACCACCTATCACCATACAAAGATATTATAATGTTATTGGCTATATTCCCTATGTATACATTATGCCCACACAGCTAATTTATTTTGTATCCAGAAGTTTGTACCTCTTATGATCCCTTATCTGTTTCTTTCATCCCCCATTACTTCCCTCTTCTCTGGCAATGGCCAGTTTGTTTTTTGTATCTATGAGCCTGTTTCTGTTTTATTTATTCATTTGTATTGTTTTTTACATCTGACACATACCTGAAATCATATGGTATTTCTTTCTCTCTTTGACTTATCTCATTCAGCACAGTACTCTCTAGGCCCATCAGTGTTATTGAAGATGGCAAGATTTCATCCTTCTTTATGGCTGAGTAATATGCCATCATATGTACATATCACCTTTTCTTTGTCCATTCCTCCATCAATGAACACTTAGGTTGTTTTCATCTTTTGGATTTTGTAAGCAATGTTGAATTGGGGGACATTTGGAGAAAGGACCTTCAGTGTCCACTCTTGAGGCAGCTGGCCCCTGGGAAAGTCTTGCTGGACACCGTGCAAGTGCAGAGTAGGACTCCCGTGCCTTACCCCACTGGGCCCCTGGGGAGACGTGCCAGGCCCTTGGGTACCCATTTGCCTTGTGATGTGGGGGCCCTGGCGGGCGGTGGTCATCTCCGTAAGTGGACAGGGCAGCGTTCTGGGCTGGTGATGGACGGAGACATCAGTCCTGCTCAGGGGGGCATGGCGAGTCCCCTGGACCCAAGAGCACCATTTTATGCCATCTGCTGCGGCAGCCGCTGGCAATTGTGATTCAGACTTGAACCCAAGGGAGACAGTCGGTTCCCCCATCATATCAGCTGCATCTTAGGAACCACCACTGTGGAGGTGCCAGCCGCCTTACTGGGCAGCGCAGAGAGGCCACCTTGCCTCCATGGCCGGAGGTTCCACGGGACAGCGCTGCTCCAGATCCTTGCACACACATGTGCAAGCACAACCAGCCCCAGAGGAAAGCCCGTGCCACCCCAGTCCAGTTCTCCAGGCTGGGCTGTGTTCTCATGCAAATGTGCCAGAGGCCCGAGCTCTGAGCCCTGTCACCTCCTTGCAGCCCCAGGGCAGGCAAGAGAGAATGGTGCCCCTTACCCATCCAAGTGGGTGAGCTGGCTGTGAGCAATCCAGGAGGGCTTCTGGTGTGGGCGCTGGCAGCGGGGTGGGAGTGGGGAACCCTTTGAACCCAGTAGAGTGACCATCTCTGACCCCCCCACTGGATGCCCAACACCTGGGAAGGCCTCAGTGTGCTGGGAAACCATGGAGCTTTCCCCTAAGGCCTGCTTGCTTTGGGAGACTTTGGTTCTCTTGACCTTCCTCTTGCATTCTCTAGAACTTTCTGGCCCAGCTGAGCAAACGGGTTCTGCATTTGGCCCTGGGCTCCCAGGAAAAAGTCATTCCAGTTCCCTTTGCCCTGACCACACACCCACCCATCTGATCCCTCCAACCTGTAGTTACAGGTCTATTGTCTTTGGGGTTTGATGGTGGGTTTCTTTTTGGACTGTGCAGCTGGTGGGATCTCAGTTGCCTGTGCCTGTGCACTCAATTGCTAAGTCGTGTCCATCTCTTTCTGACCCCGTGGACTGCAGCCTACCAAGCTCCTCTGTCCATGGGATTGTCCAGGCAAGAATCCTGGAGTGGGTGGCCATTTCCCTCTCCAGGGGATCTTCCCCACCCAGAGATCGAACCCTATCTTGCATCTCCTACATTGGCAGGCAGATTCTTTACCACCTCACCACCTGGGAAATCTACCTTAGTTCTCCCTGACCACGGATCAGACCCCTGCCTCCTGTAGTGAGAGTGCAGAGTCTTAAGCAGTGACCACCAGGTGAGATCTCAGGATTTGTGTTTTCTAGAGGGGACATGGTGATATATTTTAGGGGGCAGGTCTTTGCCCACTTAGGGGTCATGGCTGGCAGGCGTGTGATCCTCAAGGATGGTGGGGAAGGAATGGGCTTGGTTACAGACTCAGCAGATGCTGAAAAGGTGGGAAGGGAAGGCTGGGGGTGGCGCCCAGGGTTACCCAGGGAGCTATAAGCAGCATCAGTGTCTGAGGGTCCTGTTCCACCAAGGCCCAGGGGTCCTCCCTTTGCAGAAGCGTGGGGCCCAGCTGCTAAGGTGGGCGGCCAACCTGTTGAGCTCATGGTTGAACTGACACTCGCTGAGACTTCATCTTCTGAGCCTGGACTCAGGAACAGCTGGCTATGATCATACTCTGTTGCTCGGAAAGGGACATGTGTTTCCCCTGATGGAGGAGGGCCCATTGTTACAGAGGAGCAGTTGAGGCTGGGGGCATGCTTGGGGAGCTTTCACTCCTTCCCCAGACCTTTTGCAGAGACAGAGTGCTAATGAGAGGGTGCTAGGGTCCTCCCCAACCCGACTCCTAAGCTGTCACCCATCAGGTAGGCCCTCCAGGCTTTAGAGTGTGTTGTAACATGCTTGAGAGTGGGGTGGGGGGGGCGGGGAAGGACCCAACAACTCCCCTTCCTGTCCCCCACAGTTTGGAATGTGAAGTTTTGCACTTAGCTGTGCCACCTGTTGGTTTAATAAAAGTGGCTCAGAACCACTCCCTTTGTCACCAAGCCCACCTGGCCCTGGGACAGATACCTGCCTCAGGTTATTGGTGTTCAGAATCTCTCAAGGCTGCTCCCTGGAGAACTTTGGGGTCAGCCAGCGCATCATCTAGTCCCTACAGATTTAAGGTGTTACTATATCCCATGCCAGGCCTCCCTGGTGGGCCGCTGGTGGTCCCCAGCTGCCTGACACCCCCAAGAATTGTGGATGTATTGGCTCATTCCCACGGTCAGCACAGGTGGTGCTAGTGGTAAAGAATCTGCCTCCAGTGCAGGCGATGTGAGAGACGTGGGTTCGATCTCTCAGCCGGGAAGATGCCCCTGGAGGAGGGCATGGCAACCCGCTCCAGTATTCTTGCCTGGAGAATCCCATGGACAGAGGAGCCTGGTGGGCTACAGTCCATGGTGTTGCACAGAGTCAGACAGGACTGAAGCAACTTAGCATGGAGTGTGAGCATCCCTATGGCTGTGGCAGGATGTGTGAGAACCAGAGAAGACGGAAGGGAGGATTTTAGAAAGCATAGCTCTAGCTTATGAATTCAATTCACATGGAAATGTTTTCTGAGGGTCACAACTAATGATCAGAATCATTAAAAAAAAATAACGCTGCATTGAAACACACAGGTGCATATATGTTTTCAAGTTAGTGTTTTTGGTTTTTAAGGTACATGCCCAGGAGTGTTATTGCTGGATCATATGGTATCTCTGGTTTTAATTTTTTAAGCAACCCCCGTACTGTTTTCCATAGTGACTGTACTGATTTATATTCCCATCAACAGTGTTGGAGGGTTCCCTTTTCTCTACCTCCTTGCCAATACTTGTTACTTGTTGGGTTTTTTATAATAGCCATTATGACAGATAGGCAGTGGTATCTCATTGTGGTTTTGATTTACATTTACCCTCTTCCACAGAAATTAGACCTACATCATGACACAACAACTCTCCTGGACTCTTCAGACTCTGTCTCTATTTTCTGTCAAACGTTTCCCCAGATAAACCACTTGCACAATCTGTGCCTGTCATGGCACCTCCTTTTCGAAGGACCTGGCCTAATGCAGTTGTCAACGTTACACATTGGGATATTTCTCATAGAATATACATTTCTGGCTCCTCTCAAATATGGCAACATTAAGACTCTCTGGCAATAATTAGCTAGACCTGAGTAGTGGCTAGGATTTTTGGACAGATCAAGCATTCTTCGATTCACCCCTCTCACCACAGTCCCCTATTGTCTCTTATGCTTCACCTATTTATGTTTCTTGCCTAGACCCTGTGGGCATTTAATTTTGAGACCTCAATGTAAAGGAGCATCCTCTTAACTCATGCAGTCCAATATATTCTTGCACTAGTTAAACCCAGACAAAGATATGTATGACAGATACAATCTCAGCTTAGAGCTTTTACTTTGACCTCCTTTAAACCAGAAAAATATCATCATGAACAATTCCCTTTTTGTTCAAATGTCATTTTTCTCAATAAAATCTACCCTGATCACCATGTTTAAAAGTCCTACTTCCTTCAGCACACCCCTTTATCCTGCTGCATCGCCCTGACTGCCTTCTAATATTTATTGATTATATTTATCTTTGTCCTTCCACTAGAACATAAGCTCCATGAAAGCAGGCATTTTGTTTGTTTTGTTCCCTGATAAATCCCAAGTGCCTAAAATAGTTTCTGGCACAAAGTTGACCCCCAATAAATATGTGTTAAATGAATTGAGCAGGAATAATGAGAGGGAGAAATACAGTAGGCAGAGGGAGAAATACAGTAGGCAGAGGAAACCACATATGTAAAGGCACTGAGGCACGGGGCAAGATAGATGGGGCCAAGAGATGCGTCAATAGTTTTGTCTGCCCTCATGGAGCTCTCAGCGAATGGAAGAGAGAAGTAATTAAATGGGTAATTATTGGATATGTTGTAAGCTCATAAGGGTATGCACAAAGTGCTGTGAGAACACTGAGTAGGCAGCTCCTAACTCTTCCTAGGGGGGTTAGGAAGATTTTACAAAGGTGACATTTGAGCTAGGTCTCAGGCAGGAGAGTGATATGCTGAAATTGTTTTAAGAAAATTAATCTGGCAGTAGTATGGAAGGTGGATTGGAATATGGATAGAATGGAGGCAAGGAAACCATCTAGTCTATGGCAGTAGTCCAGGTATGAGCTGATGAAAGTATCTATAGGAATGGAAAGAGAACAAATCTGAGAGACATTTGAAAGGAAAAATTGACAGAGGCTAAATGGACTCGGCTTTAAGCCTTTTAAGAGGGAATGCTTCTTCCTTAGCAATAACCATGCAAAGGTTCAGATTGACCTATTATGTAATCGCTTACTCTGACTAGAATTTCTAGCAATTGCTGTTCTCCAAAAGTTTCTCTTAGGATGATTGTTACTTCATGGACCTTAATTTACATTAAGATGGAGTTAAACTCTAAAGATTGGGAAGCTCTCAAAAATATCATTTTGACCATGGAACAGCAAATTATCCTATTAAAGGAGAAATGAGGGTAGCCATGGGTTGCAGGGGAATTTTTACAATGACCTCATAGGTGCTGTTTTTCTTTTTAAAGAATAATGAATAAACATCAAAAAGAAGGATGAATATAGCAGATGGCACGTGCCTAAAGGATTAGTATTTGGAAAGATTAAGGCCCAAAATTACCTTGGGCTTGTATAAACACGTATTTGCAAAGGCAGAACAATGTTAACTATGTTCTCAGAAGGAAAAAGTACATGTGTCCTGGGTTGGATAAGTTATAACTTGATATTGTTTAACAATTCCCAATGATCAAAAGAATTAATAAGAATAAGGGAAGATGCTTTAACACTTAATTTATATAAGTATACTACCACTCCTAACAAAGAAGAAGGAAGTTTTCAATCTACTAATCAATGAGCTAAATATGTCCTTGGTTAGCTTCTAGAACAGATTTTCAAGTAAACAAATACCTAGAAAATTGCAAAGTTATCATCAAAGACATTCCACACAGATCTAATTTTATCAGAGGTGTTTATGAAAATATGACAGCTATAACATGTACATTGAATGAATGCAATTTCAGCAAGATTTTAACAAGTCTTTTATGATACCCTTGGGAACAAGAATTATGAATCCATATTGGTAGGTTATATAATTAATACAATTATATATTGATAACCATACTCAAAGAGCGCTGATTGCAGACCATAAGCAATGGAAGAGTTTGAGATGGCCTATTGCAAACCCTACCTTTGGCTTGATTTCATCAACACTTTCATTACTTAAGTGAAGATTTAGAGCAGACACCTTACCAGATTTAAAGATGCTATGAACCTCAAAGAAAATTAATTCAATCCAGTGTCCACAAATGTTTATGAAATTCTCCTAAGTACGAGGAACCATGCTAGATGTTAGGGTACAAACATAAATGACCCATAGGTTTCCTGTTGAGATGTATCCAGGTCTTACTGGTAGGAAAGCATAAAAACATATAATTTCTTTTTTTTTAATTTTTGCAATCATCATTTAATTTTAGAGCATCTACATCCCTGCAAAAAGAAACTGCACACATATTAGCTGTCATTCCCCAATTCCTCCCTACCCACTGTTCCAGCTGGAGACAAGCACTAATCTACCTTTTATCTCTTTGAATTTGCCTTTTCTGGACATTTCATATAAATGGGATCATATAGCATATGGCCTTTTGTGTCTGACTTCTTTTTGTTTATATCGGAGTATAGCCAATTAACAATGTCATAATAGGAATGCATACAATTTCAACAAAATATATTGAGAAGGAAGACAGAGGCATAAACAGACTGTTATGAGAGAACTAAAGAAAGCTGCTAGTTCATTCTGAGAATCTAGGGACGATTTCCTAGATGAGATGATATCTCCACTGATTCTTAAAAGATGAATAGAAGAGAATAGGAAGGGCTTCCACTTTAGAGGAACAAAGAGCATGAACAAGAGTTTCTCAAAATTTATAGTGAGTCTGGGAAACTATGAACAAATAAGTACAAGGAAGTAAATAATAGGAAGTCAGGCTGAGAGGTGGCTTAGGATCAGGTAATTGGAGGCATTACCTAATATGATAACTAAATTGGACTTTTCCCTGAAGACCTTGTGCTTAGTTGCTCAGTCATGTCCAACTCTTTGTGACCCCCATGGACTGCAGCCTGCCAGGCTCCTCTGTCCATGGGATTTTCCAGGCAAGAATACTGGTGTGGGTTGCCATGCCCTCCTCCAGGGGTGAAGACTCTAACCTATTTCAGAAACCTCCCTCAGTCATCAGCAAATTATCTTATATCTCTAGCTATGGACTTGGTATATGTGATTGGTTTCATCCCCCTTCAGCATGAAATTCAGTTCCTTTATCAACTTTTACCACATAGTAACATGTACACATCCACTCAAAGCAAGCATTTTTGCAAGGAGTTATTGAGAAGGTTCACATCAAGCTCCATATAGCTTCTCTGGCATGACCTTCTTTTTTTCCCACAAGATGAATGAATTCCTTTTAAGATCATATGCAAATGGTGGTTTTTTTTTTTTAGTATTTATGAAAGCATCACACTCAGGTTGTCATCAACTCCGAGAAAGTTACTTTTCCCAATAGATATAGTTTATCCCTAATAACAATAATGATGAGGATGATTAGAATGATAGTAGCTGACATATATAGGTCTTACTATGTACACAGTTCTAAGTACACTAAACCCATGAGATAAGTATTATTGTTATACTCATTTTACAGAACAGGAAACAGAGTCACTGAAAGTTTAAGAAACTCTCACAATTAAACATAATCAGTAGAAAAGAAAGTTTCAAGGCATCAAGATGAGGATGATCAGTAGTGTCACAGTGATGAGTCCCAGAAGGACAAGATCTAAAAGGCAACCCTTATATGTGGTTGGAAGATTAGAATTAGTGATTTTCTAAAGAACCACTTCAGTTAGATACGGGATGGAAGCAAGATTACAGTGCATAATACGAGTGGCTGGTAAGAAAATAGAAGTAATGGTTATCAACCACTTATGGTTAGCTTTTCAGAATTTCTCCTTTAATGCTCTGTGGTTGAGATAAGAAAATCAATTATTTTACATAGTTACATATGTAGTGTTATTCCTATAGCCTTATAAACCTTGTTTTATATTGTTACTAACACTCTCGTTGTTGAATTTTCTAGGATGTGGTGTCATAGGTTGTCCCACCTACAAAGCAGGCTCCAGGACCTGCTGAGGGGACGGGTCACACATTGGGCCCTTCAACAGTCCAACTTCAAAAGCTTATTTCCACTAGCCATCTATTGGCACCATACAGCCTCCAAGTCTCTGAATTGTGTTTGGCAGCAACATGAAGATCATTTTGGTAAGACGTGTAGAGACAGATACTTTATTTTTAATTGTGATAAAAAAGTAACATAAAATATATCATCTTAACCATTTTAAGTGTAAACTTCAGTAAGTGTAAAGTATATTTACATCGTCATGCAATGACATACTTTTCATGTGGACTGAAAATACTTTCTCTGGAGTTGTGACAACTTCTAACCGTGTATTTCCAGGATTCTTTTACAGGTTGTGAAAAAGACAGAAATAATATGGGGTAATAGTAAAATCTCATCCCAGCTAGCGGAAGGGAGCTCTGCCATGGTCCACCCCACTTTGTCCCCCCAGATCATCTAAGGAAAAAGGAAAGAAAAAATCAAAGCCTCAGTATACAGGGGAGGGAGCTTCCCTGGTGGCTCAGTGGTAAAGAATCCACCTGACAATGCAGGAGACATGGGTTCAATCCCTGGGTCGAGAAGATGCCTTGAAGGAGGAAATGGCAAACCACTGTAGAAGGAGGAAATGGCAAACCACTTGCCTGAGAAATCCCATGGACAGAGGAGCCTGGCAGGTGTCACAGAGAGGTGGACATGATTGAATGACTGATCTTGAGTGTACTATACAGGGGAGAAAATTTCAAAGACATAGACTGGAAATTCTACAGCCAGGGAAGGTATTAGGTGGCAGAGGGGCCAAAAGCTTTACTCCTGTGTTTTAGTTTCCTGGCACTGCTATGATAAATTTACCATGAATTAGTCAGCAGAGAACAGCAGAAAAATTTATTCTTTCACAGTTCTAGAGGTAGAAGATCTGAAATGAAGTTGTTGGCAGGGCCATGTCCTCTCTGAAGGCTCTAGGAGAGAATTCTTTCTTCCCTCTCCTTGGTGTTCTTTGGCTTTCGTCAACATCACTCCACTGTTTGCCTCCATCATTACATAACCTTCTTTACTGGGTTTCTTCTGTGTGTTCCAATTTCTCTCTCCTTATAAGGGCTCCTTCGGTGGATTGAGGGCCCACCCAAATCCAGTATGACCTCATCCTGTCTTGATTATCTTCAAAGATGCTATTTCCAAATGAGGTCTCATTCACAGGTATTAGAGGTGAGAACTTCAACATATCTTTTGGGGGAATACAGTTCAACTCACAATACTCTGGAAAGGGCCAAAAACAACTGTGAGGACCATACTCCCAAGACACAGACCCACAATGCACTCCAAAGACTTAGACTTAATCCCAAGATCAGAGAATTCCCTTTCCTCCCCCGACTCCAGCAAGCTAATTAGTCTTTGTTAAAATAGCAGTGGATGACAGCTACAAACACTGTCTTGGACCTGAAGCACCAAGAAAAGGGGCAAGGCCAAGAAGGGAGGTAAAAACAAGATCGCTAAGGGGATTTAAAGCCTCTGGTACCCATAGACAGAGCAAACATCAGACACAGTGCAACTCTTGGCCAGATTGATATAAATAGTCACCATAAAGCCCTATTTACTTCAGTATCTACTGCTCTATACAGTATGTCTGGCTGTCAACAACAAGCACAAAATTACAAAACATACATGCTAAAAGGCAAGAAATAACACAAGTTGAAGAGAAAAGGCGCCATCAGAAATAGACTCACATGTGACATATGTATTGAAATTTTCAGTCAGGAAATTTAAAATAACTGGTTAATATTTTAAAGATTCTAAATGGAAGAGGTAGACAAAGTGGAAGACCAGATGGATACTGTAAGCAGAGTGATAGAAAAATACAAGAAAGAATCAAAAGGAAATCAAAAGCATAGTAACAGGAATGAAGAATGACTTTGTGGGGCTTATTAGACACACCCATGAATAGAATCAGTGAATGTAAAAATAGGTCATTAGAAATTACCTAAACTGAAATGCACAGAGAAAATGAGAGTGGAAACAAACAAAACATAATAGAGTATTCAGGAAATGTGGAATGATATCAGAAGTTATATAATATACATGAATGGAATACTGAAAGAAGAAAGAAAGAACTAAGCAGAAGAAATATTTGATGAAATAATTTCTGAAAGCTTTCCAAAATGCTGACAAACACCAAACCACATATCCAAGAAGCTTAGGATACGTTTTAAAAACCCATGCATACACAAACACAACCCCACACTTAGGCAAAAGAGCAAAAACAAAGAGCAAATCTTGAAGGCAGTCAGAGGAGAGAAAAACACTTTACCTACAGAGAAAGACAGATGAGAATTATGTAAACTTCTCATGAGAAGCTATACAAGCAGGAACACAATGGAATGACAATTTTAAGACATTAAAGGGAGAAAAAAAAAACTGCCACCTATGATTCTATATCCAGCAATCCTTCAAAAGTGATAGAGAAATAGACTTTCTCATCTAACTTCTCAAAATATTGTAAAAGAATTTCTTCTGGCATAAGAAAAATGATATAGGTAACAAACTTGGATCTACATAAAAATAAAGAGTGTTAGAAAGGAATGAAGATAAACAAACTTTTCTCCTTCTGAATTACATGAAATTTTAACTATTTAAATGGTAATAGCAATGTGTTTGGAGAAGGCAATGGCACCCCACTCCAGTACTCTTGCCTGGAAAACCCCATTGACGGAGGAGCCTGGTAGGCTGCAGTCCATGGCGTCACTAAGAGTTGGACACGACTGAGTGACTTCACTTTCACTCTTCACTTTCATGCATTGGAGAAAGAAATGGCAACCCACTCCAGTGTGCTTGCCTGGAGAATCCCAGGGACGGGGGAGCCTGATGGGCTGCCATCTATGGGGTTGCACAGAGTCGGACACGACTGAAGCCACTTAGCAGTAGCAGTAGCAGCAATGTGTTTGGTGTTCATAGCACATATAAAAGTGAAATAAGTGAAAATAATATGACAGGATAGGAGGGAGAAATTAGGAATATTCTATTTATAATGCCAAGTTCTAACTAGGATGATGAGGAATCAGAACTGTTTTTCATAGCTAGTGGTATGCAAAGTACTATACAACTTTGAGTGACACTTTAGATTTATCTAAAAGTGGGCTTAGATTATTTAAAATGTACATTGTAAACATTTGGAAGAATAATTTTAAAATGTTTTTTAAAATAGTGTGAATAATAAATCAGTGGAATCATAAATATACAATGAAAATCAGAAAGACAGAGAAGAAAAAAGAAAGGAAGTAAGGAATAAATACAACTATAGAAAGCAGCAAGAAGGCAGATTTAAAGTCAACTACATTGGTAATCTCTTCAAATATAAATTGTCAAAATACAAAAATTGTCAAAATGAATCAAAAGTTATTCACCTATATATTATCTACAAGAAACACGCTTTAAATGTAAAGACTCAGGATAAAAGTTAAAGGATGAGGTGGGGACAGAGGTTATATGGATCTCTCTGAACCTTTGTCTCAGTTTTGCTGTGAACCTAAAACTACTCTAAAAAATTATAGTCTACTTAAATATTTTTCTTTAACTTAAGTTTTTGTTGTTCAGTTGCTCAATCATGTCTGACTCTTTGCAACCCCATGAACTACAGCACACCAGGTTTCCCCTGTCCTTTACCATCACCATATCCTGGAGCTTGCTCCAACTCCCGTCCACTGAGTCAAGTCAATGATGCCATCCAACCATCTTGTCCTCTGTCATTGTCTTCTCCTCCTGCCTTCAATCTTTCCCAGCATCAGGGTCTTATCCAGTGAGTCAGCTCTTCCCACCAGGTGGCCAAAGTATTAGAGCTTCAGCTTCAGTATCAGCCCATCCAGTGAATATTCAGGGTTGACTTCCTTTAGGATTGACTGGTTTGATCTCCGTGCAGTACAAGGGACACTCAAGAGTCTTCTCCAACACCACAGTTCATCCAACACTACAGTTCAAAAGCATCATTTCTTCAGTGCTCAGCTTTCTTTATAGTCCAACTCTCACATCCATACATGGCTACTGGAAAAACCATAGCTTTGACTAGCAGACCTTTGTCAGCAAAGTAATATCTCTACTTTTTAATATTCTGTCTAGGTTGGTCAGAGCTTTTCTTCCAAGGAGAAAGTGTCTTTTAATTTCATGGCTGCAGTGACCATCCACAGTGATTTTGGAACCCAAGACAAGAAAGTTTTTCACTGTTTCCATTGTTTACCCGTCTATTTGCCATGAAGTGATGGGACCGGATGACATGATCTTTGTTTTTTAAATGTTGAGTTTTAAGCCAGCTTTTTCACTCCTCTTTCACTTTCAGCAAGAGGCTTTTTAGTTCCTCTTTGTTTTCTGCCATAAGGGTGGTGTCATCTACATACCTGAGATTATTGATATTTTCCCCTGAAATCTTGATTCCAGCTTGTGCTTCATCCAGCTTGGCCCTTTGCATGATGTATTCTGCATATAAGTTAAATAAGCAAGGTGACAATATGTAGCCTTGGTGTACTCCTTTCCCAATTTGGAACCAGTCCGTTGTTCCATTTCCTGTTCTAACTGTTGCTTCTTGACCAGCATACAGATTTTGCAGGAGGCAGTTAAGGTGGTCTGGTATTCCCATCTCTTTCAGAATTTTCCACAGTTTGTTGTGATCCACACAATCAAAGGCTAGAGCCAGACATCCTGGAGTCCAAAATCAAGTGGGCCTTAGGAAGCATCATTACAAACAAATTAGTTGAGGTAATGGAATTCCCACTGAGCTATTTTAGATCCTAAAAGACCAATTCTGTCAAAGTACTGCACTCAATATGCCAGCAAATTTGGAAAACTCAGCAGTGGCCACAGGATTGGAAAAGGTCAGTTTTCATTCCAGTCCCAAAGAAGGGCAATGCCAAAGATTGTTCAAACTACCTCACAATTGCATTCATCTCACACATTAGCAAAGTAATGCTCAAAATTGTCAAAGCAAGGCTTCAACAGTACATAAACCGAGAATGTTCAGGTGTTCAAGCTCGATTTAGAAAAGGCAGGGGAACCAGAGATCAAATTGCCAACATTTACTGGATCATAGAAAAAGCAAGAGAGTTCCAGAAGAACATCTACTTCTGCTTTATTGACTACACCAAAGCCTTTGTGTGGATCACAACAAACTGTAGAAAATTCTGAAAGAGAGATAAAAATAGAAATAAATCCACAATTGCATTTGGAGGTTTTAATACATCTCTCAGTAACTGATGGGCTTCCCAGGTGGCTCAGACAGTAAAGAATCTGCCTGCAGTGCAGTTCGATCCCTGGGTTGGAAAGATCCTCTGGAGAAGAGAATGGCAGCCCACTACAGTATTCTTGCCTGGAGAATTCCATAGACAGAGGAGCCTAGTGAGCTACAGTCCCTCAAGTCACAAAGAGTCGGACATAACTGAGCAACTAACACGCATACATACACACAATAACCGATATATTAACTAAGTACCATGAACCAACTTCATCCAGTTGGCATTTATACAACAATCCATCCAACAACAGTAAAGTTCACATTGTTCTAAAGTGTAGATGAAACATTCATAAAGGTAGACCACATTTGGAGCCAAAAGCTCAAAATTTAAACATATAGAGACCGTAATGGGGAAAAAAAAAAAAACTAGAAATCAATAACAGAAAGATAGAGAAGTCACAAATATTTGGAACTTAAGTTATACACTACCTTTAAATGTATAAGAAGTCTCAGTTCAGTTCAGTTCAGTCGCTCAGTCATGTCCGACTCTTTGCGACCCCATGAATCCCAGCATGCCAGGCCTCCCTGTCCATCACCAACTCCTGGAGTTCACTCAGACTCACGTCCATCGAGGCAGTGATGCCATCCAGCCATCTCATCCTCTGTCGTCCCCTTCTCCTCATGCCCCCAATCCCTCCCAGCATCAGAGTCTTTTCCAAAGAGGCAACTCTTCGCATGAGGTGGCCAAAGTACTGGAGTTTCAGCTTTAGTATCATTCCTTCCAAAGAAATCCCAGGGCTGATCTTCAGAATGGACTGGTTGGATCTCCTTGCAGTCCAAGGGACTCTCAAGAGTCTTCTCCAACACCACACTTCAAAAGCATCAATTCTTCAGTGCTCAGCCTTCTTCACAGTCCAACTCTCACACCATACATGACCACAGGAAAAACCATAGCCTTGACTAGCCGGACCTTAGTTGGCAAAGTAATGTCTCTGCTTTTGAATATACTATCTGGGTTGGTCATAACTTTTCTTCCAAGGAGTAAGCGTCTTTTAATTTTTTGGCTGCAATCACCATCTGCAGTGATTTTGGAGCCCAAAAAAATAAAGTCTGACACTGTTTCCACTGTTTCCCCATCTATTTCCCATGAAGTGATGGGACCAGATGCCATGATCTTCGTTTTCTGAATGTTGAGCTTTAGGCCAACTTTTTCACTCTCCACTTTCACTTTCATCAAGAGGCTTTTTAGTTCCTCTTCACCTTCTGCTATAAGGGTGATGTCATCTGCATATCTGAGGTTATTGATATTTCTCCCGGCAATCTTGATTCCAGCTTGTGTTTCTTCCAGTCCAGCGTTTCTAATGATGTACTCTGCATAGAAGTTAAATAAGCAGAGTGACAATATACAGCCTTGACGGACTCCTTTTCCTATTGGGAAACGGTCTGTTGTTCCATGTCCAGTTCTAACTGTTGCTTCCTCACTTGCATACAGATTTCTCAAGAGGCAGGTCAGGTGGTCTGGTATTCCCATCTCTTTCAGAATTTTCCACACTTTATTGTGATCCACACAGTCAAAGGCCTTGGCATAATCAATAAAGCAGAAATAGATGTTTTTCTGGAACTCTTTTGCTTTTTCGATGATCCAGCGGATGTTGGCAATTTGATCTCTGGTTGCTCTGCCTTTTCTAAAACCAGCTTGAACATCAGGAAGTTCACGGTTCACATATTGCTGAAGCCTGGCTTGGAGAATTTTGAGCATTATGTTACTAGCTTGTGAGATGAGTGCAATTGTGTGGTAGTTTGAGCTTTCTTTGGCATTGCCTTTCTTTGGGATTGGAATGAAAACTGACCTTTTCCAGTCCTGTGGCCACTGCTGAGTTTTCCAAATTTGCTGGCATATTGAGTGCAGCAGTTTCACAGCATCATCTTTCAGGATTTGAAACAGCTCAACTGGAATTCCATCACCTCCACTAGCTTTGTTCGTAATGATGCTTTCCAAGGCCCACTTGACTTCACACTCCAGGATGTTTGGCTCTAGGTGAGTGATCACACCATCATGATTATCTGGGTCGTGAAGCTCTTTTGTTGTACAGTTCTTCTGTGTATTCTTGCCACCTCTTCTTAATATCTTCTGCTTCTGTTAGATCCAGACCATTTCTGTCCTTTATCGAGCCCATCTTTGCTTGAAATGTTCCCTTGGCATCTCTAATTTTCTTGAAGTGATCTCTAGTCTATCTCATTCTGTTCTTTTCCTCTATTTCTTTGCCTTGATTGCTGAAGAAGGCTTTCTTATCTCTTCTTGCTATTCTTTAGAATTCTGCATTCAGATGCTTATAACTTTCCTTTTCTCCTTTGCTTTTCGCCTCTCTTCTTTTTACAGCTATTTGTAAGACCTCCCCAGACAGCCATTTTGCTTTTTTGCATTTCTTTTCCATGGGGATGGTCTTGATCCGTCTCCTGTACAATGTCACGAACCTCATTCCATAGTTCACCAGGCACTCTATCTATCAGATCTAAGCCCTTAAATATATTTCTCACTTTCACTGTATAATCATAAGGGATTTGATTTAGGTCATACCTGAATGGTCTAGTGGTTTTCCCTACTTTCTTCAATTTGAGTCTGAATTTGGTAATAAGGAGTTCATGATCTGAGCCACAGTCAGCTCCTGGTCTTTATTTTGTTGACTGTACAGAGCTTCTCCATCTCTGGCTCCAAAGAATATAATCAGTCTGATTTCGGTGTTGACCATCTGGTGATGTCCATGTGTAGAGTCTTCTCTTATGTTGTTGGAAGAGGGTGTTTGCTATGACCAGTGCATTTTCTTGCAAAACTCTATTAGTGTTTGCCCTGCTTCATTCCACATTCCAAGGCCAAATTTGCCTGTTACCCCAGGTGTTTCTTGACTTCCTACTTTTGGATTCCAATCCCCTATAATGAAAAGGACATGTTTTGGGGGTGTTAGTTCTAAAAGGTCTTGTAGGTCTTCATAAAACCGTTCAACTTTGGCTTCTTCAGCATTACTGGTTGGGGCATAGACTTGGATTACTGTGATATTGAATGGTTTGCCTTGGAGACGAACAGAGATCATTCTGTCCTTTTTGAGATTGCATCCATGTTCTGCATTTCGGACTCTTTTGTTGACCATGATGGCTACTCCATTTCTTCTGAGGGATTCCTGCCCACAGTAGTAGATATAATGGTCATCTGAGTTAAATTCACCCATTCCAGTCCATTTTAGTTCGCTGATTCCTAGAATGTCAACATTCACTCTTGCCATCTCTTGTTTGACCAGTTCCAATTTGCCTTGACTCATGGACCTGACATTCCAGGTTCCTATGCAATATTGCTGTTTACAGCATTGGACCTTGCTTCTATCACCAGTCACATCCACAGCTGGGTATTGTTTTTGCTTTACCCTCATCCCTTCATTCTTTCTGGAGTTATTTCTCCACTGATCTCCAGTAGCGTATTGGGCACCTACTGACCTGGGGAGTTCCTCTTTCAGTATCCTGTCATTTTGCCTTTTCATACTGTTCATGGGGTTCTCAAGGCAAGAATACTGAAGTGGTTTGCCATTCCCTTCTCCAGTGGACCACATTCTGTCAGACCTCTCCACCATGACCCGCCCATCTTGGATTGCCCCGCGGGCATGGCTTGGTTTCATTGAGTTAGACAAGGCTGTGGTCCTAGTGTGATTGGATTGATTATTTTTCTGTGAGTATGGTTTCAGTGTGTCTGCCCTCTGATGCCCTCTTGCAACACCTACCATCTTACTTGGGTTTCTCTTACCTTGAGCGTGGGGTATCTCTTCACGGCTGCTCCAACAAAGCACAGCCGCTGCTCCTTACCGTGGACAAGGGGTATCTCCTTACCGCCGCCCTTCCTGACCTTCAACGTGGGATAGCTCCTCTAGGCCCCTCAGTCTAAATGAAAATGAATATACAACTTATCAAAATCTGTGGTAAGCTACTAAAACAGTAGTTGGAGGGAGATGTATGGCAATAAATACACACACAGAATCTGTGCAAAAAAGCTATAAAACACTGATTAAAAATGAAAGAACATAAATAACTGAAAACACATTCCATAACCATAGATTAGAAGACTCAATATTGTTAAGATGTGAATTCTCAGTATATTCTACAGATTCAGTGCAATCCCACTCTAAATCCCAGCAGACATTTTTTATACATATTAACAAACTGATTCTAAAATGTATGTGGAAAGACAAAGATATCAGAGTAGCCAATGCACTTCTGGAAAAAAATAAGTAAAAATACTTAAATTTCCATAATATGGTTGACCCTTAAACAATGCAGGGGTTAGGGGTACCAACATTTTTAGCAGTCAGAAATCTGATTGTAATTTATAGTTGGTCCTCTTTATATATTCAGTTTGTTCATATATGTGGTTATACATCCACAGATCAACTGCAAATCATGTAGTACTGTAGTATTTACTATTGAAAAATTTTGCATATAAGTGGACCCAAATCATTCAAAGCCACATTTTTCAAGGATCTCTTTGCAGTCCAAGGGACTCTCAAGAGTCCTCTAGCAGCACAGTTCAAAAGCAGCAATTCTTCAGTGCTCAGCTTTCTTTATGGTCCAACTCTCACACCCATACATGACTACTAGAGAAACCATAGCTTTGACTAGACGGACCTTTGTTGGCAAAGTAATGTCTCTGCTTTTTAATAAGCTGTCTAGGTTTGACATAGGTTTTCTTCCAAGGAGTAAGTATCTTTTAATTTTATGGCTGCAGTCACAAAATTCAAAACATTCTCTGTTAAAAAGACTGTTAAGAGAATGAAAAGAAAAGCCACACAGACTTGGAAGAAATATTTGCAAACAACATACCTGAGAAAAAATTTTGAAAAGACCTCTTAAAAGTTGAAAACAACCCAGTTTTTAAAAGGGTATAAAGAGCTGAACAGACATCTCACCACAAGAGAAAAGCATGGCAAATAGACATGAAACATGCTCAACATCGTTTCAAATTAGTAAATGCAAAATAAACCCACAATGAGATGCCACTAAACACCTGTTAGAATTACTACAATCCAAGAAAACTGGCAATACTAAATGCTGACAAGCATGCAGAGCAATAGGAACTCCTGTTCATTGTTGGTGTTAATGCAAAAATGGTACAGCCATTCTAGAATAAAGTTTGGTAGTTTCTTATAAACGTGGACTTGCCAATAGTTGCATTTCTAGGTATTTACCCAACTGATTTGTAAACTTATGGCCACAGCAAAAACCTGCATGTGAATAACCACTTTATTCATAATTGTCAAAAGTGGGAAGCTATCAAAATACCCTTCAACAGGTCAATTAGTAAACTATAGTACATCCATGCAATGGAATAAAAAGGAATGACATAAAATCTATTAAAGGCAAAACTATAGGGACAAAAAACAAATCAGTTAAAGATAAGTATAGAGGAATTGCTAGAATGAATCAATGTATTGCATTATATTTGGGAGACATCAGTAAACTCATGTTTATCCTCATATAGAGAGATGTGAAGATACAGAAATAACTCCAATTGGCCCTTGAACAATGCAGGAGCTATGTGTGCCAATCCTCTGTGCAGTTAAAAATGTGCATTTAACTTGTACATTGCCCTCTGTATATGTGGTTCCCCTCTATCCACATTTCTGCTTTCTCGAACTGAACCAACCACAGATTGTATAATAAGTAGTATGTACAACCAGTCCATTCTGAAGGAGATCAACCGTGGGATTTCTTTGAAAGGAATGATGCTAAAGCTGAAACTCTAGTACTTTGGCCACCTCATGCGAAAAGTTGACTCATTGGTAAAGACTCTGATGCTGGGAGGGATTGGGGGCAGGAGAAGGGGACGACAGAGGATGAGATGGCTGGATGGCATCACTGCCTCGATGGACGTGAGTCTGAGTGAACTCCGGGAGTTGGTGATGGACAGGGAGGCCTGGCATGCTGCAATTCATGGGGTCGCAAAGAGTCGGACACGACTGAGCAACTGACCTGAACTATTGAGAAAAATTCTGCTTATCAGCGGACCTGTGTAGTTCAACGCTGTGTTGTTAAAGGGTCAACTGTATAGATATGTTTTTACACATAGATTAGTATATTTTCTAGCTCTACCCACTAAGAGATCCTGGGGAATAATGACACCGCAGTAGCAATGAGCACACCCAGATCTTGGTTTCTAATACCATTCTCTAGCGAAAGGAACCAACCCTTTGGAGATTGGATGATTCTAGGGCTGGGCCAGGGAAGATACAAGATGAGCCTGGAGCATCTTGTAGTTTCAGAAAGTAAGAAAGCTCAAAAAAAAAAAAAATGATGAGGCAATGTTCAAGGGACACAGGAGCTAACTGAAAGAACTTCTAATGGCCAAACCTGGAACAGCTTGAGCAAGAAAATAAATGATGTAATATTGGATTATAACACAAAATATAAATATCCATGAATCCATGCTGATATAAATAAATGATTGAATAATGGGGAGAGTAGATAGAAATCTCCCATACAAAAGAATTTCAAATAACTTATATAGATATTCCTCCTCCCCCAACAATGGAGGTGGATCTTAACTCCTCTGTCCTGGAAGGCAGGCTGTACTTAGTGATTTGCTGCCGAAGAATAGAGTGTAGAAGGAGTGGGGGAGAGTAACTCTTAAGAAGAAAAACCTAGCAAACATTACCTCTGATAGCATATACCAGTGATAGAATTCGGTAAGAAGGGCCCCTCACTTCTGTGGCTATCTCCCCCAAACTTAAAACCCCAATTTAAACACAATAAAAGTATCAGATAAACCCAAATTGTGGAGCACTCTAACAAAATGCCTGACTAGTACCTCTCAAAGCTATCAAGATCACCACAGCCAAGGAAAGTTACAGTCACAGTCCAGAGTAGCCTAAAGATACATGACTAAATGTAACCTGGGCCCTGGATGGGACGCTGTGACAGAAAAATTAAATTAGGGGAAAACTAATGAGATTCAAAAATTAGGAAAGCAGTACATCAAAGCTGTATATTGTCACCCTGCTTATTTAACTTATATGCAGAGTGCATCATGCGAAATGCTGGGCTGGATGAAGCACAAGCTGGAATCAAGATTGCAGGGAGAAATATCAATAACCTCAGATACACAGATGATAACACTAATGGTAGAAAGGGAAGAGGATCTAAAGAGCCTCTTTATGAAAGAGGAGAGTGAAATAGCTGGCTTAAAACTCAACATTCAAAACATGAAGATCATAGCATCCAGTCCCATCATTCATGGCAAATAGAAGGGGACAAAATGGAAACAGTGACAGACTGTATTTTCTTGGACTCCAAAATCACTGTGGACATTGACTGCAGCCATGAAATTAAAAGATGCTTGCTCCTTGGGGGAAAAAAAGCTATGACAAAGCTTCACAGCAAATTAAAAAGCAGAGACATCACTTTGCCAACAAAGCTCCATCTAGTCAAAGCTACAATTTTTCCAGTAGTCATGTATGGATGTGAGAGTTGGACTATAAAGAAAGCTGAGCATGGAAGAGTTGATGTTGTCGAACTATGCTGCTAGAGAAGACTCTTGAGAATCCCTTGGACAGCAAGGAGATCCAACCAGTCAGTCCTAAAGAAAATCAACCCTGAATATTCATTGAAAGGACTTATGCTAAAGCTGAAGCTTCACTATTTTGATCACCTGATGCAAAGAGTGGACTCATTGGAAAAGACCCTGATGTTGGGAAAGATTGAGGGCAGGAGTAGAAGGGGACAACAGAGCATGAGATGGCTGGATGGCATCACCAACTCAATGGACATGAATTTGAGCAAACTCCAGGAGACAGTGAAGGACAGGGAATCCTGGCATGCTGCAGTCCATGTGGTTGCAAAGGGTCAGATTTGACTGAATGACTGAACAACAACAAATGATTCAAATAAATTTGGGAATTTAATAAATAATATATCAATATTCATTCATTGTCAAAAATTCGTTACACTATTGTATGATAATACTAATAGGGGAAACCGGGCAAGTGCTATATGTGAATTCTTTGTATTTGCACCTTTTCTATATCCTAACACCATTATAAAATTAAAAACAAGCTTATTAAGAGAGAGGGAATTGGAGAAGGTAGTGGAAACCTGAAAACCAGAGGAATATTAAGATGGAAGATATTACAACACTTCACTGATGAGAATGATCCAGTAGGAGGAGGAAATTTGATTCATAAATAAGAGTGTTGGCCTTAAGTGCACAGATATTTAAACCATACTAACAAGAAGGAAGGCGGAATATATGTGTACAAATATATGTAAGTTGTATGTGGACCATGGATTTGTGGAGATTGTCTTCTAATTACTTCCATATTCAAAAGCAAGGTCATCAGTTGAAAGTGGGAAGGGAGAGGTGGTATTGACAGTTTGAGGAGAGAAGAGACAATGTATAATAGTGTTCTCAGAGAGTGAGTGAGTGATTATACTAAAAAGTTATGCAAAGACTGGCAGTGTTGAGTACTCGGTATTTTTGGTGATTTTGAAATGAAAGAAACCAACAAAGTTTAAATTTTTTTCTCTAACAATGTTTACCTGGTTCAGTTCAGTTCAGTCACTCAGTCGTGCCCAGCTCTTTGCGACCACATAAATTGCAGCATGCCAGGCCTCCCTGTCTATCAACAATTCCCAGATCACTCAAACTCATGTCCATTGAGTCGGTGATGCCATCCAGCCATCTCATCCTCTGTTGTCCCCTTCTCCTCCTGCCCCCAATCCCTCCCAGCATCAGGATCTTTTCCAATGAGTCAACTCTTCACATGAGGTGGCCAAAGTATTGGAGTTTCAGCTTCAGCATCAGTCCTTCCAATGAACACCCAGGACTGATCTCCTTTAGAATGGACTGGTTGGATCTTCTTGCAGTCCAAGGGACTCTCAACAGTCTTCTCCAACACCACAGTTCAAAAGCATCAATTCTTTGGCATTCAGCTTTCTTCACAGTCCCAACTCTCACATCCATACATGACCACTGGAAAAACCATAGCCTTGATTAGACGGACCTTTGTTGGCAAAGTAATGTCTCTGCTTTTGGATATACTATCTCGGTTGGTCATAACTTTCCTTGCAAGGAGTAAGCATCTTTTAATTTCATGGCTTCAATCACCATCTGCAGTGATTTTGGAGCCCCAAAAAATAAAGTCTGACACTGTTTCCCAATCTATTTCCCATGAGGTGATGGGACCAGATGCCATGATCTTCGTTTTCTGAATGTTGAGCTTTAAGCCAACTTTTTCACTCTCCTCTTTCACTTTCATCAAGAGGCTCTTTAGCTCCTCTTCACTTTCTGCCATAAGGCTGGTGTCATCTGCATATCTGAGGTTATTGATATTTCTCCCGGCAATCTTGATTCCAGCTTGTGCTTCATCCAGCCCAGCATTTCTCCTGATGTACTCTGCATAGAAGTTAAATAAGCAGGGTGACAGTATACAGCCTTGACGTACTCCTTTTCCTATTTGGAACCAGTCTGTTGTTCCATGTCCAGTTCTAACTGTTTCTTCCCAGCCTGCATACAGGTTTCTCAAGAGGCAGGTCAGGTGGTCTGGTATTCCCATCTCTTTCAGAATTTTCCACAGTTTATTGTGAGCCACACAGTCAAAGGCTTTGGCATAGTCAATAAAGCAGAAATAGGTGTTTTTCTGGAACGCTCTTGCTTTTTCAATGATCCAGCCGATGTTGGCAATTTGATCTCTGGTTGCTCTGCCTTTTCTAAAGCCAGCTTGAATATCTGGAAGTTCACGGTTCACGTATTGCTGAAGCCTGGCTTGGAGAATTTTGTGCATTACGTCACTAGCATGTGAGATGAGTGCAATTGTGCAGTAGTTTGAGCATGCTTTGGCACTGCCTTTCTTTGGGATTGGAATGAAAACTGACCTTTTCCAGTCCTGTGGCCACTGCTGAGTTTTCCAAATTTGCTGGCATATTGAAGGCAGCACTTTCACAGCATCATCTTTCAGGATTTGAAATAGCTCAACTGGAATCCCATCCCCTCCACTAGCTTTGTTGTAGTGATGCTTTCCAAGGCCCACTTGACTTCACACTCCAGGATGTCTGGCTCTAGGTGAGTGATCACACCATCGTGATCATCTGGGTCATGAAGCTCTTTTTTGTACAGCTCTGTGTATTCTTGCCACCTCTTCTTAATATCTTCTGCTTCTGTTAGGTCCATACCATTTCTGTCCTTTAGCCCATCTTTGCATGAAATGTTCCCTTGTTCTGTCCTTCATCAAGCCCATCTTTGCATGAAATGTTCCCTTGGTACGTCTAATTTTCTTGAAGAGATCTTTAGTCTTTCCTATTCTGTTGTTTTCCTGTATTTCTTTGCATTGATCGATGAAGAAGGCTTTCTTATCTCTCCTTGCTATTCTTTGGAACTCTGCATTCAGATGCTTATATCTTTCCTTTTCTCCTTTTCTCTTCACTTTTCTTCTTTTTACAGCTATTTGTAAGGTCTCCTCAGACAGCCATTTTGCCTTTTTTGCATTTCTTTTCCATGGGGATGGTCTTGATCCCTGTCTCCTGTACAGTGTCACCAATCTCTGTCCATAGTTCATCAGGCACTCTGTCTATCAGATCTAGTCCCTTAAATCTATTTCTCACTTTCACTGTATAATCATAAGGGATTTTATTTAGGTCATACCTGAATGGTCTAGTGGTTTTCCCTACTTTCTTCAATTTAAGTCTGAATTTGGCAATAAGGAGTTCATGATCTGAGCCACAGTCAGCTCCCGGTCTTTTTTTTTTTTTTTTTGCTGACTGCATAGAGCTTCTCCATCTTTAGCTACAAAGAATGTAATCAATCTGATTTTGGTGTTGACCATCTGGTGATGTCCATGTGTAGAGTCTTCTCTTGTGTTGTTGGAAGAGGGTATTTTCTATGACCAATGTGTTCTCTTGGCAAAACACTATTAGTCTTTGCCCTGCTTCATTCTGTATTTTGGCCAGGCCTAATTAATAAACATTAGCTCAGTGCCAACTTTACACAGAACTGAGAACTTCTAGAGAGCTAGAGATGTTAGTCCATAACTTAATGTAAGATGTAGTATCCATTAAATATAAAATGAGTAAATATAACAAGTATAAATAGCTTATGCCATATGCAAATTAAGTTGATACTTACCAAATAATTAATTTCAAAAAAAAAAAGCAGAGTTAGTCAAGGAAACTTCTTTGCATTAGTTTAATTTTTAGCTAGATTTTGAAAGAAAAGATGGTCACTTAATTACAGGAGACTATAATTTCAGGCAGAAAAATGGCAAGAGTAGAAACTTCTAACCCAGATATCTAATAGGACAGGAGAAGATCATCTATAGTTTTGATGAGAAGATCATTCTCATTTCTGATGTGTGACCTATGTTGGACTCACCAATAGGATATCTTCACCACTGCTCATTGATTTACTCAACAAGCATTTAACGAGCATGTACCAGAAGCCAGACATTGTGATAAGTGCCAAGCACACAGTGATGAAAAAGACATGTTCCCTATCATTAAGGTACTGTCTATAGCAAAAACACATGGACAATTATAAGACAATGTGATAAATGCTTTTAGACAACATATAGGGTGCTGTAAGAACAAAGAGGAGAGGTACCTAACCCAAACTAAAGAGTTACAAATGACTGCTTACAGAATCTTTGCAGAGTCATGAATATTAAATATGAATTAGGCAAGGCAAAAATGGGGAGAAGGTACGGATGAATGTTCCATTCAAATGGAACTGCATGTACAACAGCTTGAAGGATACAGAGATGTCATATTGGCTACAGGTGGTACTGAATCACTTTTATCACTCCAAGGAAATGGTTCTCAGTATTTTAATTTATGAATCCCATAGAAATTTTGTTACAAGCTACAGATTCCATCCAGAAATGCAGAACTACACACACACACACACACACACATACACACACACAGGTTTACATATCATTCCATGGATCCTAAGTATTCCAACTTCAGGTTACTACCAAACAATAGCCCCATTTCAAAGTATCAGCAGTTGTTGTATCATTTCTTATTTGTTGTTCACTTGCTGTGTCATGTCAGACTCTTAGTGACCCCATGGACTGCAGCACACCAGGCTTGCCTGTCCTTCACTATCTCCCAGAATTTGCTTAAACTCATTTTCATTGAGTCAGTGATGCCTTCCAACAATCTCATCCTCTGTTGCGCCCTTCTCCTCCCAACTTCAATCTTTCCCAGCATCAGGGTTTTTTCCAAAGAGTCAGCTCTCCGCATCATGTGGTCAAAGTATTGGAGCTTCAGCTACAGCATCAGTCCTTCCAACCAATAATGAGGGTTGATTTCCTTTAGGATTGACTGGTTTGACCTCCTAGCAATCTGAGGGACTCTCAAGGGTCTTCCCCAATACCACAGTTTGAAAGCATCAGTTCTTCAGTGCTTAGCCTTCTTTATGGTCCAACTCTCACATCTGTATATGACTACTGGAAAAACCATAGTTTTGACTATATGGACCTTTGTAGGCAAAGTGATGTGAATGTTTGTCATAGCTTTTCTTCCTTGGAGGAAGTGTTTTTTAATTTCATGGCTGCAGTCACTGTCCACAGTGATTTTGGAGCCCATGAAAATAAAATCTATCACTGCTTCCTCTTTTTCCCCTTTCATTTGCTATGAAGTGATGGGACTGGATGCCATGATCTTAGGTTTTTGAATGTTGAGTTTCAAGCCAGCTTTTTCACTCTCCTCTTTCACCTGCATCAAAAGCCTCTTTAGTTCCTCTTCCCTTTCTGCCATTAGAGTGGTATCATCTGCATATCTGAGGTTGTTGATGTTTCTCCCAGAAATCTTGATTCCAGCTTGTGATTCGTCCAGCTCGGCATTTCACACAATGTAATATGTATATAAGTTAAATAAGCAGGGTGACAGTATACAGCCTTGACACTCTCCTTTCCCAATTTTGAACCAATCCGTTGTTTCACGTAAGGTTCCAGCTGTTGCTTCTTGACCTGCATACAGGTTTCTCAGGAGGCAGGTAAAGTGATCTGGTATTCTCATCTCTTTAAGGATTTTCCACAATTTTTTGTGATTCATACAGTCAAAGGCTTTAGCATAGTCAATGAAGCAGAAGTAGATGTTTTTCTGGAACTCCTTTGTTTTCTCCATGGTCCAAAGCATGTTGGTAATTTGACCTCTGGTTCCCCTGCCTTTTCTAAACCCAGTTTGTACATCTGGGAGTTCTGCTGAAGCCTAGCTTGAAGAATTTTGAGCATTACCTTGCTAACATGTGAAATGAGTGAAATTATGTGGTAGTTTGAACATTCTTTGGCATTGCCCTTCTTTGGGATTGGAATGAAAACTGACCTTTTCCAGTCCTGTGGCCACTGCTGAGTGTTCCGTATTTGCTGGCATATTGAGTGCAGCACTTTAACAGCATTATCTTAAGGATTTGCAAGAGCTCAGCTGGCATTCCATCACCTCCACTAGCTTTGTTTGTAGTAATGCTTCATAAGGCCCACTTGGCTTCACACTCCAGGATGTCTGGCTCTAAGTGAGTGACCACACCACCCTGGTTATCTGGGTCATTAAGACCTTTTTTGTATAGTTCTTCTATGTATTCTTGGCACCTCTTCTTAATATCTTCTGCTTCTGTTAGGTCCTTACCTCTTTCTGTCCTTTAATCATGTTATCCTTATGTTAAATATTCCCTTGGTATCTCTAATTTTCATGAAGAGATCTCTAGTCTTTCTCATTCTATTGTTTTCTTCTATTTCTTTGCATTATTCACTTAAGAAGGCTTTCTTATCTCTCCTTGTTGCTCTCTGGAACTCTAAATTAAGTTGGGTATATTTTTCCCTTTCTCCTTTGCCTTTTGCTTTTCTTCTTTCCTCAGCTATTTGTAAAGCCTCCTCAGACAACCATTTTGACTTGTTGCATTACTTTTTCTTTGTGATGGTTTCGGTCACTGACTCTCATACATAGTTACAAACCTCTGTCCATAGTTCTTCAGGCACTCTGTCTAACAGATTTAATCTGTTGAATCTATTCCTCACCTCCATTGTATAATAATAAGGGTTTGATTAAGGTCATACCTAAATGGTCTGGTGGTTTTCCTTACTTTCTTCAGTTTAAGCCTCAATTTTGTAATAAGGATCTCATGATCTGAGCTACAGTCAGCTCCACGTCTTGTTTTTACTGACTCTATAGAGCTTCTCTATCTTTGACTGCAAAGAACATAATCATCTGAGTTTGGTATTGATCTCCAATTATGTCTATGTACGGAGTGGTCTCCTGTGTTGTTGGCAGAGGGTGTTTGCTATGGGCAGTGCATTCTCTTGGCAAAACTCTCTTAGCCTTTGCACTGCTTCATTTTGAACTCGAAGGTCCAACTTGCCTGTGATTCCAAGTATCTCTTGACTTCCTAATTTTACATTCCAATCCCCTTTGATGAAAAATACATTTTATGGGGGTGTTAGTTCTAGAAGGTTTTGTAGGTCTTCATAGAACCAGTCAGCTTCAGCTTCTTTGGCATTAGTGGTTGAGGCATAGACTTGGATCACTGTGATGTTGAATGGTTTGTCTTGGAAACAGACTGAAATCATTCTGTCATTTATGAGATTGTACCCAAGTACTGCATTTCAAACTCTTTTGTTGACTATGATGGCTACTCCATTTCTTCTAAGGGATTCTTGCCCACAGTAGAAGATACAATGGTCATCTGAGTTAAATTTGCCCATTCCTGTCCATTTTAGTTCACTGATTCCTAAGATTTTGATGTGCCTGCCATCTCCTGCTTGACCACATTCAATTTACCTTGATTCATAGACCTAACCTTCCTGGTTCCTATGCAATATTGTTATTTACAGCATCGGACTTTACTTTCACCACCAGACACATCCACAACTGAGCATCATTTCTGGTTTGGCCCAACCTCTTCATTCTTTCTGGAGCTATTAGTAATTGCCCTCTACTCTTCCCCAGTAGCTTGTTGGACAGCTCCTGACCTGGGGGGCTCATCATTCAGTGTCATATCTTTTTGCCTTATCATATTGTCCATGGAGTTCTTGAGGCAAGAATACTGGAGTGGTTTGCCATGTCCTCCTCCAGTGGACCACATTTTGTCAGAATTCTCCACTATGACCTGTCCATCTTGGGTGGCCTTGCACAGCATAGCTCATTGAGTTAGACAAGCCCCTTCACCTCAACAAGGCTATGATCCATGAATGGGTGGTTAGTGACTTCCCTGGTGGCTCAGAGGTTAAAGTGTCTGCCTGGAATCCAGGAGACCCAGGTTCGATCCCTGGGTCGGGAAGATCCCCTGGAGAAGGAAATGGCAACCCACTCCAGTACTCTTGCCTGGAGAATCCCATGGAGGGAGGAGCCTGGTAGGCTACAGTCCACGGGGTCGCAGAGTTGGACACGACTGAGCGACTTCACTTCTAACAATTGGACAGAGGTTAAGCTAAAAACCTTTAGTCAATGAGGTTTCCACCCTTTGCCATTGCAACTGTATGTGGATTGGGGCACACAAAGTTTAGGCTTTTCATAAGTTTGCCTTGGCTTTCAGTTTCTGCCACACATTATATGTTTCCATTGTGCTGGCAGAGGGCCTTACATTCCTCCAGGGACATGTAGATAACTAAGGCCTGTTCCAGTCTCTCCTAAGTATGCACACAGCCCTACATGTGTATACAGCCTTGCTGAACACTGGGCGTGTGAGGGGGCTTTCCCAGGACCACTATAGCTGATCCCCTTCATAGATTCTTGATTGTTCTGCTGGTCTATTCCTTGCCCTAACCAGTATGCCAGCTGGCTTTCCTGGTTTTCCTGTCCTGCTACACCTAATGCTGATGGAGCTGCTGGGGGTAAAGTAGGGGTAAAAACACCTCAAGCTAAAGCACTCAGATCCCTACTGTTCTTACCCAAGATTCAATCATCTTTCTTGACTAAATGCTTTTTAATTTGCTGGAGGCCTTTGGTCAATTTCCAGGGTCCAAAAATGGTTGTTATTGATAATTTTGCCCAGTTTTATCATTGTTATTGGGGCAGAAGATTTTCTAAGCTCCTTACCCTGCCTTTTCTGAAGTCTCAACCTCAGATTCCTAAGACTACATTTTGAGTAACACTAGCATAGGACTTTGGGGTTGGACAACTTGAATTCTTGTCCTACCTCCACACCTAATCATTATATGATCTTACAAATTAATTTAACATCTCTGAGCTTTAGTTTCTGTTCCTTAAAAAGAGAATTGCAACATTGTACAAAGTCAATTTGAGGAGTATAGATATACTGCATTTTTAAACTGTTGATTAGTTTCTCAGTAAGGATATACCACAGTTTATTTAGCTGTTCCTTCACTGCCCCACTGATAGACAATCTTATTTTCTATTTTGCTATTGTAAACAAAACTATTATGAATATCCTTGTGCATACCTCCTTGCATGTGACAGTTTTCATAAGGTAAGTACTGAGATGTGAATTTCTCAGTCAAGAAAGTAATATACATATTTTTTTTATTATTTTCATAGAAACTTCCAGATTACCATTCAGTGAGTCATCATCAATTTATATTCACATTACCAATGTTTGAGAGCATGCATTTCCCCACATCATTTGAAAACACATGTTTTAATCAAACTTTAAAAAATTTGTTACTCTGATGAATAAAAAATGATATCTTAATACCCATTTCTCTTATTACTCCTAAAGTTAGAGGAGTGCATGCATTTACTGTTCACCACTGGTGACTTTCCTATTGATATCCTTCAGTTGTTTTTCTACTCAGTTTTTATCCTAATGATTATAAGGATTTATTCAATATACTGGGTATTAATCCTTTTATGTTAAAATATTTTTCCTGTTGTATTTTAACTTGTTTACACTTTGCAAAACAGAAGTTTTTTATTTTCACATACACAAATTATCTTTTATGCTTTGTGTGTCATATTAAAATACTTTTTCTTCTTCAAATTTGTCAATATATAATAGTTTTATGTTTTATATTTTACTGTATCCATAATTTACTGTTGAAGCTGATGTGAATCTAGAATCAATTTTTTCAAATATTCATTTTTCTAAAACTAATGATCGAAAAAATCTATCATTTTACCACTATTGCAAAATGCCACCTTTAATGTATACCATATTTCCATATACACTTAGGTCTATTTTGGGACTATTCTGTTCCCTTGATTTCTTAGTCCATTCTGCATGAATATCATACTTTTTAAATGACTATAGCATTATAATATATTTTTATACCTAGTAAGACTTCCCTTCCAAGCCTTTCTTTTTCTTGTCAAAATTATTACTTTGTTAATTCTTGGAATTAGTCTGTCCAGTACATGAAAATTTTCACGGGGATTTGGGTTGGAAGTACATGGAGTTTTGTGTATTAATTTATGGAAGAATTTCTGTCTTTTCATTTTTGAATCTGCCCAACTGTGAGCATATTTTTCCATTCAAGTTTCCTTCAAGTCCTTCAGAATTTCTCCATAGTTATCTTTTACATTTTCATTTATTTCCAGATACTTTATAGTTTTTATTCCTGTTATAAATTTGAACTCATTTTAATTTACCCTGTCTAAATGAATAATCTGATAAAATGTTTGATATTTTTTGGTAACTTTTTCTTTCGATACATCTTCAAGCTAACAGGAAAGTTGTAAGTATAGTACAAGGACCTCCTTTATATCCTCCAGCCATGTTCATTTTCCAAATTTAGAACTCTAATCTGTTTTGAGTTTATCTTGGAAACCTGGTGACAATATAAGGTATGGACTCGATTTTATAGTTTTCTGAATGATTATCAGTTGTCCCAACACCATTTACTTAAAAAGTCATATTTTCCACAGTGATGATGTGTGTCAGTTTTTACTAACCAAATTTCTATGTGCATTCATGTATATTTTTTGACTTTTTATACTCTTCTGTTGTTTTGTCTGCCTATTCCTATACCAACATCACACTATTTTAATTGTAGAAGTTCCATGCTGTATTTTAATAGTAGGGGGCCAGTATTCCTCACATTGCTCTCGTTCATTTGTTGGTAGAAGAATTTTTGAATGGAGTTTTCTGAATCCAGATTTTTTAGTTTTCCTAAATATTTTATTCATTTTTATAGAATAAATAATATAATAAATGCTAATAAAAGAATATGATCTTTTCCCTAGAACTGCAATATGCTAACAATGTGATGCGCTTTGATTATGTCTGGCTTCGAGACCACTGCCGCTCAGCGTCTTGCTACAACTCTAAGACTCACCAGCGCAGCCTAGACACTGCCAGCGTGGATTTATGTATCCAGCCAAAGACCATTCATCTGGATGAGACCACACTCTTTTTCACTTGTGAGTGGACAGGAGACATGGTCTTCTTTGGGTACTTCTTTAAAGAACAATTGTTTTATAAAAAATGGTTTGCCCCTTTACAAAGTAGGATATTCTTTTATTTACTCTTCCTTTTTCCTTTCTTTGGCAGCATTTCTTTTGTGCACCTTCTATTTTTCTTCTTAAATTAAATTGTTATAATCTACAACTAACATCATAGTTTTGAAAAATATTTTTCCACCTTTATTGAGATATATTTGACATATCTGTATATATTGTGAAATGATGACCACAATAAGCTTAGTTTACACATTCATCACCTCACATAATTAGCACATTTGCATGTGTGGCTAGAGTATTAACAATTTACTATCTTAGTAACTTGCAAGTATACAATACAGTATTGTTAAGTATATCACTGTGCTATACATTAGATCTCCAGAACTTATTCCTCTTATAACATGAAAATTGTAGCATTGATGAACATCTCCCATTTCTTCAAACCCATAGCCTCAGGCAACCATCAATCTACTCTCTGTAGACAGTATTTATCTTTCTCTGTCTGACTTACTTTATGTAATACACTCAAGGTCTATCTATCAATGTTGTTGCAAATTGCAGGAATGCCTTCATTTTATGGCTAAATAATATTCCACTGTATTCATATACCACATTTTATTTGTCTATTTATGCATCAATGAACACTTAGGTTGTTTCCACATCTTGGCTATTATAAATTGTGCAGCTATGAACATTAGGGTGCATGTATCTTTTTGAAACATTGATTTTGTTTCCTTTGGATATATGCTCAGAAGAGGGATTGTTGGATGATATGGTTCTTTCATTTTTAATTTTTTTCCAAAGTGGCTACACCAATTTAAACTCCCATCAACAGTATAGGAGAAGTCTCTTCTCTCCACACCCTCACCAACATTTGTTGTATGTTGTCTTTCTTTTTTTGAGGAGGGTAGTGACATTTGAGTTTATTTTTTTCTTTATTTTTAATTTGAAGATAATTAAATGTTGTGTTAATTTCTGCCTATGTTGTCTTTTTGATAATAGCCATTCTGACAGATTGGAGGTGGTATCTCTGATTTGCATTTCCCTGACAATTAGAGATATTTAGCATCTTTTCAACTAGCATCATCTATAATGGTGAGGCTGAACACATTTAACATTTCACTTTCATTCTTATTTAACACAGTTCTGGAACTTCTAGTCATTACAATAAGGCAAGAAAAGAAATAAAATTCATATATATTAGAATGAAAGAAATAAAACTATATATTTGTGATTTTGATGGAGGGATAGATATGTAGACCAATAGAACAGAAAAAGAAACTGAGAAATAGAATCACACAAATATAGTAAACTGATCTTTGACAAAGGTGCAAGAGCCAGTCAATGAAGGAGGATAATCTTTTTAAGTAATGATGCTGAGATAATTGGACACTCATAGGCAAAAGTAAAAAAAAATAACTTCAACCAAAATTTCACACTTTATACAAAAATTAACTCAAAATAGATCATGGACTTAAATGTAAACATAAAGCTACAAAACTTCTAGAGAAGAATATAGGAGAACATCTTCAAAGCCTTGACCTAGGTAGTGACTGGCACTAGAACTAATTAACTTTCAAAACTCAATATAAGAAAAACAATACAATTAGACAATGAATAAAAGACATGCACAGACGTTTCACTGAACGGGATGTACAAATGGCAGATAAACATTTGCAAATATGTTCAGCATTATAAGCCATTAGAGAAACAAAAGTTATTAGCACAGTAAAATTTCACTATATACCTAGCAGAATGACTAAAATTTTAAAAAAAAATCGTGATAACACAAAATGCTATAAAAGATTTGGAAAAATTCTATCAGTTATACACTGCTGCTGAGAGTATAAAATGGTATGGCTACTTTAGGCTTCCCTGATGGCTCAGTTGGTAAGGAATCTGCCTTCAATGCAGTAGACCTGGGTTCGATCTCTGGGATGGGAAGATCCCCTGGAGAAGGACACGGCTACCCACTCCAGTATTCTGGCCTAGAGAATTCCATGGACTGTATAGTCCATGGGGTCACAAGGAGTTGGACACGACTGAACAACTTTCACACACACACACACTCTGGAAAACAGTTTGCCCGCTTATTAAAAAAAAAAAAAAAGACTAAACATGCAAGTAACCATGTGTGTGTGCTCAGTCACTCAATTTGTGTCTGACTCTTTGTGACCCTATGGACTGTAGCCTGCCAGGCTCCTCTGTCCATAGAATTTCTCAGGCAAGAATACTGGAGTGGGTTACCATTTCCTATTCCAGGGGATCTTCTTGACCCAGGGATTGAACCTGGGTCTCCTGCATTCACAGGCAGATTCTTTATCACTGAGCCACCTGGGAAGCCTCCTGGGAAGCATGTACTATACAACCAGCAATTGAATTGATAGGCATTTATTCCAGAGAAATGAAAACTTATGTTCACACAAAAACGTGTACATTAATGTTCACAGCAGCCTTATTTGTAACAGCCAAGAACTGGAAACTACTTTAATATCCTCCAATGTGTGAAGTGTTAAACAAATCATCCACATAATGAAAAACTATTCAGTAATTAAAAAAGAATGAAAGATTGATATGCATGATAACTTGGGGAAAGCACAAAGGAATAACAGTGAAGGAAAAACATAACTGCATGATTCCATTTATGTAACATTCATGAAATAACAGAATTATAGAGATAGTGAACAGATTAGCAGTTGCCAGGAAGAGAGGAAGAATGGTGTGGCTTTAAAGAGGTAACATGAAGGAGTCTTGTGGTAATGACACATTGGAATATTTTGACTATAGTTGTGGTTACATAAAGCTGCACATGTAATAACACTGCATTGAGTACACACACGCACACACACAGAAATAATTATGTATATAACTCACGAGATCTGAATGAGCTCTATGGATTGTATCAATATCACTTTCTAGGTTTTGATATTGTACTGTGGTTGTACAAGATGTTAAACATTGGAGAAGGCTCAGGGAAGGGTGTATGAGACCTCTTTTATATATTTCTTTGTGACTTTCTGTGAATCTGTATTTCAAAATAACAAAACAGTATTTGAAGAAGAAATATTTATTTGAGTACATTTTACTACTGATTTTTCTACAATGAAAAAAAAACATACCATAAATAACACTTAACTTTTCCAGCAAGTATACTGGAAGATGATGCTGTTAAAGTACTGTACTCAATATGCCAGCAAATTTGGAAAACTCAGCAGTGGCCACAGGACTAGAAAAGGTCAGTTTTCATTCCAATCCCAAAGAAAGTGAATGCTTAAGAATGTTCAAACTACTGCACAATTTCACTCATCTCACACACTAGCAAAGTAATACTCAAAATTATACAAGCCAGGCTTCAACAGTATATCAGCTGTGAACTTCCAGATGTTCAAGCTAGATTTAGAAAAGGCAGGGAACCAGAGATCAAATTGCCAACATCCATTGGATCATCGAAAAAGCAAGAGAGAAAATCATCTACTTCTGTTTCGTTGACTATGCCAAAGCCTTTGATTGTGTGATCACCACAAACTGTTGAAAATTCTTCAAGAGATAGGAATACCAGACCAGGTAACCTGCCTTCTGAGAAATATGTATGCAGGTCAAAAAGCAAGACTTAGAACTGGACATGGAACAACAGACTGGTTCCAAATAGGGAAGGGAGTACATCAAGGCTGTATATTGTCACCCTGCTTATTTAACTTATATACAGGGTACATCATGAGAAACACTGGGCTGGAGGAAGCACAAGCTAGAATCAAGATTACTGGGAGAAATATCAATAACCTCAGATATGCAGATGACACTACCCTTATAGAACAAAGCAAAGAAGAACTAAAGAGCCTCTTGATGAAAGTGAAAGAGGAGAGTGAAAAAGTTGGCTTAAATCTCAACATTCAGAAAACCAAGATCATGGCATCTGGTCCCATCACTTCATGACAAATAGATGGGGGAACAATGGAAACAGTGAGAGACTTTATTTTGGGGGTCTCCAAAATCACTGCAGATGGTGATTGCAGCCATGAAATTAAAAAATGCTTGCTCCTTGGAGAAAAAGCTATGACTAACCTAGACATCATATTAAAAAGCAGACACATTACTTTGTCAACAAAGGTTCATCTAGAGGGGCAGTCCTAAGATGGTGGAGGAATAGGATGGGGAGACCACATTCTCCCCCACAAATTCATTGAAAGAACATTTGAACACTGAGCAAATTCCACAAAAAAACTTCTGAATGCTGGCAGAGGACATCAGGTACCCAGAAAGGCAGCCCATTGTCTTTGAAAGGAGGTAGGAAAAAATATAAAAGATGAAAAGAGAGACAAAAGAGGTAGGGATGGAGATCCATCCCAGGAAGGGAGTCTTAAAAAGAGAGAAGTTTCCAAACACTAGGAAACACTCTCACTGGCAGGTCAGTGGCGAGTCTTGGCATCTCAGAGGGCAACATAACTGGGAGGAAAAATAAATAAATAAAACCCACAGATTACATGCCTAATCGCAACTCCCAGCAGAGAAGCAGCCCAGACACTTGCATCCACCACTAGCAAGAGGGGGCTGGACAGGGAGGCACAGGCTGCATTGCTTATGGTAAGGACCGAGCCTGAATCCCCCAAGGGCAATCTAAGGGAGCTGCCTTGAGATAGCAACCCAGACTTTTTCGCTATCCCATGAAAAGCCCTAACCTAAGACACTGTCGGGCCTGCTCACAGAGCAAAGGACTGAGCAGAGCTAGCCGGCTGCGGACCGGCCCATCCCCTGCAGGAGACAGGCAGGCAAGAGCAGCCAGAGCCGGAAGGGGGCAATTGCGGCCCCAGAGAGGCATCCTCTACTAAACTGCAAGCAGGCTTCATTGCTAACCAAGACTTTTTGGGTTTCTGGACAGTCGACATCTGCCAGGAGGGTCGCAGCCAGAGATCACCTCCCCAGAAGAGACACACCCAGAAAACCCAGCGGCTGGGACAGGGGAAGGGATAAGTTGCAGCCTTCAACTGGGGGTGACTACATGCGCCAAGCACCTGGTCACCTGAGCTGCTCAGACCTGGGATGGCACAAAACACAGGCCCAAAGAAATCTGCGCCTTTGTGGAGTATCAGAGGACCTGAACCTGAGGGGCTTAGACCTGGGAAGTGCAGGCAAACCAGGGCCCGCATCAGACAGTTCCCAGCAGAGGAACCTAGAGTCTGAGCGGTGTAGACTGGGAAAGTACACACGCTGTGAGCAGGGGCAAATCCAGTGTGGCTGAAACATTGTGAGCACTCCCCACACATGCCAGTAATATTTGGTTGCAGTGTTCCTCACTCCCCACAGCACTACTGAACAAGTGAGCCTAAAAAAGTGACCACCAGCACCCCCTTGTGTCAGGGCAGAAATCAGACACTGAAGAGACCAGGAAACAGAAGAAGCTAATATAAACAGAGGGAACTGCTTTGGAAGTGACAGGTGCAATAGATTAAGACACTGTACTTAGCACCGACTACATAGGAAGTGGACTATAGATCTTGAGAAGTATAAACCAGCTCAAGAAACTATCTGAAAATGAACTGACCCCACACTATCCACAACAACTCCAGAGAAAGTCCTAGATACATTTTACTATTATCATTTTTTTTTAATTTTTAATTTTTTTAATTTTGTCATCTATTACTCCTTTAATTTTCATTTTTATAACCTATCATTACTTTACAAAAGAAAGACCCTATTTTTAAAGCAAACTTCATATATATATTTTATAATTTTTGTGACTTTGTTTTGTTTTTTTAACGTTGTACTTTTGAGAATCTAACCTCTATGCTAGATTTTTAATCTTTGCTTTTTTGGTATTTATTATCAATTTTGTACCTTTAAGAACCCAATCTTCAGTACCCATTTTTTCTTGGGAGTGAGATTACTGGCTTGATTGCTGTCTCTCACTTTTGACTCTCCTTTTTCTTCACCAGGTCACCTCCATCTCCTCCTTTGCCCTTCTCTTCTCTACCCAACTCTGTGAATCTCTTTGTGTGTTCTGGGCTGTGGAGAACACTTAGGAAACTGATTACTGGCTGGATCTGTTTCTCTCCTTTTGATTCCCCCTTTTATCCTACTGGCCACCTCTGTCTCCTTCCTCTTCTCTTCTCTGTGTAACTCCATGAACATCTTTGAGGGGTCCAGACTGTGGAGAGCACATTGGGAAGTGATTACTGGCTAGCTTACTCTCTCCCCTTTTGATTCCCCCTCTTCTCCTCTGGTCACCTCTATCTCCCTCCTCCCTCTTCTCTTCTCCATATAACTCTGTGAACTTCTCTGGGTGTCCCTCACTGTGGAGAAACTTTTCATTATTAACCAAGATGTTTTATCATCAGGGCTGTATAGGCGGAGAAGTCTTGATGCTACTGTAAGAATAACACTGAAAACCAGAGGCAGGAGGTTTAAGTCCAAAACCTGAGAACACCAGAGAACTCCTGACTCCAGGGAACATTAATCAACAGGAACTCATCAGAAGGCTCCATACCTACACTGAAACCAATCACCACCCAAGAGCCAACAAGTTCCAGAGCAAGACATACCATGCAAATTCTCCAGCAACACAGGAACATAGCCCTGAGCTTCAATATACAGACTGCCCAAAGTCACACCAAACCCACTGACATCTCAAAACTCACTACTGCACACTTCCTTCCACTCCAGAGAAAAGTAATCCAGCTCCACCCACCAGAACACTCACACAAGCTTCCCTAACCAGGAAACCTCTACAAGGCACCCGTCCAACCCCACCCACAGCGAGGAACCTCCACAATAAAGAAGAACCACAAACTGCCAAAATACAGAAACTCCACCCCAACACAGCAATATAAACAAGATGAAAAGGCAGAGAAATACTCAGTAGATAAAGGAACAGGATGAATGCCCACCAAACAAAAAAAAAAAAAAAAAGAGGAAGAGATAGGGAATCTACCAGATAAAGAATTCTGAATAATGATAGTAAAACTGATCCAAAATCGTGAAAAAAAAAATAGAGGTACAGATAAATAGCCTGGAGACAAGGATTGAGAGGATGCAAGAAATGTTTAACAAGGACCTAGAAGAAATTAAAAAAAGAGTCAGTATATAGTGAATAATGCAACAAATGAGATCAAAAACACTCTGGAGGGAACCAACAGTAGAATAACGGAGACAGAAGATAGGATAAACGAGGTAAAAAATAGAATGGTAGCAATAAATGAAGCAGAGAGGAAAAAAGAAAAAAGAATTAAAAGAAATGACAACAACCTCAGAGACCTCGGGGTCAATGTTAAATGCACCAATGTTCGAATCATACTTCTCTGGAGTCCCAGACGAAGAAGACAAAAAGAAAAACCATGAGAAAATACTTGAGGAGATAATAGTTGAAAACTTCCCTAACATGGGGAAGGAAATAGTCACCCAAGTCCAAGAAACCCAGAGAGTCCCAAACAGGATAAACCCAAGGCAAAACACCCCAAGACACATATTAAACACATTAACAAAGATCAAACACAAAGAACAGACATTAAAAGCAGCAAGGGAAAAACAACAAATAACACACAAGGGGATTCCCATAAGGATAACAGCTGATCTTTCAATAGAAACGCTTCAGGCCAGAAGGGAATGGCAGGACATACTTAAAGTGATGAAAGAGAAAAACCTACAACCCAGATTACTGTACCCAACAAGGATCTCATTCAAATATGAAGGAGAAATCAAAAGCTTTACAGACAAGCCAAAGCTTCGAGAGAATTCAGCACCACCAAACCAGCTCTCCAACAAATGCTAAAGGATCTTCTCTAGACAGGAAGCACAGACAGGGTTTTTAAACTCAAGCCCAAAACAACAAAGTAAATGGCAACGGGATCATACTTATCGATAATTGCCTTAAACATAAATGGGTTGAATGCCCCAACCAAAAGACAAAGACTGGATGAATGGACACAAAAACAAGACCCCTATATATGTTGTCTACAAGAGACCCACCTCAAAACAAGGGACACATACAGACTGAAAGTGAAGGACTAGAAAAAGATACTCCATGCAAATAGAGACCAAAAGAAAGCAGGAGTAGCAATACTCATATCAGATCAAATGGACTTTGAAATAAAGGCCATGAAAAGAGACAAAGAAGGACACTACATAATGATCAAAGGATCAATCCAAGAAGAAGATATAACAATTAAAATATATATGCACCGAACATAGGAGCACCACAATGTGTTAGGCAAATGCTAACAAGTATGAAAGGGGAAATTAACAATAACACAATAATAGTGGGAGACTTTAATACCCCACTCACACCTATGGATAGATCAACTATACAGAAAATTAACAAGGAAAAACAAACTTTAAATGATACAATAGACCAGTTATACCTAATTGATACCTATAGGACGTTTCAGCCCAAAACAATGAATTTCACCTTTTTCTCAACTGTACATGGAACCTTCTCCAGGATAGATCACATCCTGGGCCATCAATCTAGCCTTGGTAAATTCAAAAAAATTGAAATAATTCCAAGCATCTTTTCTGACCACAATGCAGTACGATTAGATGTCAATTATAGGACAAAAACTATTAAAAATTCCAACACATAGAGGCTGAACAACACACTGCTCAATAACCAACAAATCACAGAAGAAATCAAAATGTGCATAGAAACAAATGAAAATGAAAACACAACAACCCGAAACATATGGGACACTGTAAAAGCAGTGCTAAGGGGAAGGTTCATAGCAATACAAGCTTACCTCAAGAAACAAGAAAAAAGTCAAATAAATAACTCTACACCTAAAGCAACTAGAAAAGGAAGAAATGAAGAACCCCAGGGTTAGTAGAAGGAAAGAAATCTTAATTAACCTCCAATTAAAAATTTTATTTAAAAATATTAGGGCATAAATAAATGCAAAAGAAACAAAAGAGACCATAGCAAAAATCAACAAAGCCAAAAGCTGGTTCTTTGAGAAGATAAATAAAATTGACAAACCATTAGCCAGACTCATCAAGAAACAAAGGGAGAAGAATCAAATCAACAAAATTAGAAATGGAAATGGAGAGATCACAACAGACAACACAGAAATATGAAGGATCATAAGAGACTACTATCAGCAACTATATGCCAATAAAATGGACACCATGGAAGAAATGGACAAATTCTTAGAAAAGTACAACTTTCCAAAACTGAACCAAGGAGGAATGGAAAATCTTAACAGACCCATCACAAGCACGGAAATTGAAACTGTAATCAGAAATCTTCCAGCAAACAAAAGTCCAGGACCCGAGGCTTCACAGCTGACTTCTACCAAAAATTTAGAGAAGAGCTAAGACCTATCCTACCCAAACTCTTCCAGAAAATTGCAGAGGAAGGTAAACTTCCAAACTCATTCTATGAGGCTACCATCACCCTAATACCAAAACCAGACAAAGATGCCACCAAAAAAGAAAACTACAGGCCAGTATCACTGATGAACATAGACGCAAAAATCCTTAACAAAATTCTAGCAAACAGAATCCAACAACGTATTAAAAAGATCATACATCATGACCAAGTGGGCTTTATCCCAAGGATGCAAGGATTCTTCAATATCTGCCCACAAATCAATCAACGTAATACACCACTTTAACAAATTGAAAGATAAAAGCCATATGATTATCTCAATAGATACAGAGAAATTTGACAAAATTCAACATCCATTTATGATAAAAACCCTCCAGAAAGCAGGAATAAAAGCAACATAGCTCAACATAATAAAAGCTATATATGACAAACACACAGCAAACATTATCAATGGTGAAAAATTGACAGCATTTCCCCTAAAGTCAGGAACAAGACAAGGGTGTCCACTCTCACCACTACTGTTCAACATAGTTTTGGAAGTTTTGGCCACAGCAATCAGAACATAAAAAGAAATAAAAGGAATCCAGATGGAAAAGAAGTAGTAAAACTCTCACTGTTTGCAGATGACATGATCCTCTACACAGAAAACCCTGAAGACTCCACCAGAAAATTACTAGACCTAATCAATGAATATAGTAAAGTTGCAGGATATAAAATTAACACAGAGAAATCCCTTGCATTCCTATACACTAACAATGAGAAAACAGAAAGAGAAATTAATGAAACAATTCCATTCACCATTGCAACAAAAAGAATTAAATACTTAGGAATATATCTACCTAAAGAAAAGAAAAAGCCCTATATATAGAAAACTATAAAACACTGATGAAAGAAAGCAAAGGGGACACAAATAGATGGAGAAATATGCTATGTTCATGGATTGTAAGAATCAATATAGTGAAAATGAGTGTACTACCCAAAGCAATCTATAGATTCAATGCAATCCCTATCAAGCTACCAATGGTATTTCTCACAGAACTAGAACAAATAACCTCACAATTTGTATGGAAATACAAAAAGCCTCGAATAGCCAAAGCAATCTTGAGAAAGAAGAATGGAACTGGAGGAATCAACCTGCCTGACTTCAGGCTCTACTACAAAGCTACAGTCATCAAGACACTATGGTACTGGCACAAAGACAGAAATATAGATCAATGGAACAAAATACAAAGCCCAGAGATAAATCCACACACCTATGGACACCTTATCTTCGACAAAGGACGCAAGAATATACAATGGAGAAAAGACAATCTCTTTAACAAGTGGTGCTGAGAAAACTGGTCAACCACTTGTAAAAGAATGAAACTAGAACACTTTCTAACATCATCAGTTCAGTTCAGTCAGTTCTGTCACTCAGTCATGTCCGACTCTTTGCCACCCCATGAATCGCAGCACGCCAGGCCTCCCTGTCCATCACCAACTCCCGGAGTTCACTCAGACTCACGTCCATCGAGTCCGTGATGCCATCCAGCCATCTCATCCTCTGTCGTCCCCTTCTCCTCCTGCCCCCAATCCCTCCCAGCATCAGAGTCTTTTCCAGTGAGTCAGCTCTTCGTATGAGGTGGCCAAATTACTGGAGTTTCAGCTTTAGCATCATTCCTTCCAAGGAAATCCCAGGGTTGATCTCCTTCAGAGTGGACTGGTTGGATTTCCTTGCAGTCCAACACCATACACAAAAATAAACTCAAAATGGGTTAAAGATCTAAACATAAGACCAGAAACTATAAAACTCCTAGAGGAAAACATAAGCAGAACGCTCTCCAACATAAACCACAGCAGGATCCTCTATGACCCACCTCCCAGAGTAATGGAAATAAAGCAAAAATAAACAAATGGGACCTAAATAAACTTAAAACCTTTTGCACAACAAAGGAAACTATAAGCACGGTGAAAAGACAGCCTTCAGAATGGGAGAAAATAATAGCAAATGAAGCAACTGGCAAAGAATTAATCTCAAAAATATACAAGGAACTCCTGCAGCTCAATTCCAGAAAAATAAGCGACCCAATCAAAAAATGGGCCAAAGAACTAAACAGACATTTCTCCAAAGAAGACATAGAGATGGCTAACAAACACATGAAAAGATGCTCAACATCACTCATTATCAGAGAAATGCAAATCAAAACCACAATGAGGTGCCATTTCACGCAAGTCAGAATGGCTGCCATCCAAAAGTCTACAAACAATGAATGCTGGAGAGGGTGTGGAGAAAAGGGATCGCTCTTACACTGTTGGTGGAAATGCAAACTAGTACAGCCACTATGGAGAACAGTGTGGAGATTCCTTTAAAAACTGGAAATAGATCTGCCATATGACCCAGCAATCCCACTGTTAGTCATACAAACTGAGGAAACCAGAACTGAAAGAGACACGTGTACCTCAATGTTCATCGCAACACTGTTTATAATAGCCAGGATATGGAAGCAACCTAGATGTCCATCAGCAGATGAAAGGTTAAGAAAGCTGTGGTACATATACACAATGGAATATTATTCAGCCATTAAAAAGAATACATCTGAATCAGTTCTAATGAGGTGGATGAAACTGGAGCCTATTATACAGAGTGAAGTAAGCCAGAAGGAAAAACACCAATACAGTATACTAACGCATATATATGGAATTTAGAAAGATGGTAACAGTAATCCTATTTGTGAGACAGCAAAAGAGACACAGATGTATAGAACAGTCTTTTGGACTCTGTGGGAGAGGGCGAGGGTGGGATGATTTGGGAGAATGGCTCTGAAACGTGTGTATTATCATATGTGGGATGGATCACCAGTCCAGGTTCGATGCATGGGATAGGGTGCTTGGGGCTCGTGCTCTGGGATGACCCAGAGGAATGTGTTGGGGAGGGAGGTGTGAGGGGGTTTCAGGATGGGGAATACATGTACACCCATGGCAAATTCATGTCAATGTATGGCAAAACCACTACAATGTTTTAACATAGTTAGCCTCCAATTAAAATGAATGAATTTATTTAAAAAAGGTTATTTTTAATTCAGTTTTTCCCTCCAACTTCTTGTAAACTGGATTCAAATTCCTCTTAATACCATACCCAAAGCAGCTGTGTTTAGACTATGGACCCTTTTGGAATATAATTGCAAGGAGATCCTGCAACAGCAAGGAGATCCAACCAGTCTATCGTAAAGGGAATCAGTCCTGAATATTCATTGGAAAAACTGAGGTTGAAGCTGGAACTCCAATACTTTGGCCACCTGATGCTAAGAGCTGACTCATTTGAAAAGACCCTGATGCTGGGGAAGATTGAAGGTGGGAGGAGAAGGGGACGACAGAGGATGAAATAGTTGGTTGGCATCACAGACTCATAGACATGAGTTTGAGTAAACTCTGGGAGTTGTGATGGACAGGGAGGCCTGGCATGCTGCACTCCATGGGATCACAAGGAGTCAGACACGACTAAGTGACTGAACTGAACTGAACTTGCAATATCATAACTAAACACAAAAAACTGTACAAATTCCCAAACCAATGGTTAATCAATACATTTTTTGTAAATTATTTGCAATCACTTTGATAAAAATGTAAATTAAACAAAATTAAGATCCATTCCTGTAGTAAGGTAGATTTTCAATCATTTGAAAAATTTTTATTCCTATGAGTCTTTAAAAATGGTCATATTTCTAAGGAGAAGAGAGATAATTATATAAGTAAGTAGCAGCAGATATGATCTTGGTTCAAATAAAACAGAAAATGATTAAGAAATTATTTAAGACCATCACATGTAATGATCTCACTTTGGAAAATTTTAATCCACTTACCCACAGGGCTCTTGAAAATAGGTGGTGTCAGTGTGCCGATCCAGAGCTAGCTTGGTGTATGCAGTGTCACCTCTGGAGAAGTCTGAAGTGAAAAACCACATCCTTCCATAGATGGTTTCTCTGTCAAATGTAGCAGAGGAAGACCTTTTAGCTATTTGAAATTTTCATTCTTGTCATTCAAGACTCTTTCCAATACTTTTTTTATTTACAGATAAAAACAATTTTTTTGGTTCAGATATCAAACTATAAAGTAAAGAAATCAGTTGAACTTATCACCCATCTTAATGATCCCGCCACTGAGTAATATTCTAGGAAGCTGCGGGGAATTAGTGGAAGGATAATGTAGTCAGAAAATAGGGAACCATCTCACTCTGTTTATGTGTCTGCTTTGAACAGCTTTCAGGTTCACATTTCTGTCCTGCACTCACCTTCCTCACATAAAAAAGATGGTTTTGGGTAGCTGCTTTTAGAACTGATTAATGTAGATCTTCAGCCACCTTTTAGACTTGGAAGAATAAAAAAGAGAGAAAAGAAAAGTTTATATTAGCAAGTATTTAGTGAGACTTGCTGTATCACTGTATCTCTCCTTGAGATATATACATCATGGGCAAATGACCCAGCATACCATCTGCTACACAATCAGCTATATCTGTTTCTTATGAAGTAAAAGGAAAGTATTAACTATGAAAAAGTCAGTTTACAAATCATGTAATACTACAGAAGATAAACCTAGAAATGCAATGGAAAGAACTTTGTACTTAAGATCAGAAAACCCGAGCTCTCTTGAATTCCAGTTCTACTGCTTACTAGCAGAGCAATTCTGGTCAAGGCACTTAACACATCTGATCCTCGAGTGCCTCATTAGTAGAACAGGAGATAAAATACATGCTTATTAGGACAACTATACTAAACAATTGAAATCATTGATGTGAATATGCTGGTTAAATGCTGTACAGTATCAGTTTGGTTCAGTTCAGTTCAGTCGCTCAGAAGTGTCCGACTCTTTGCAACCCCATGAATCGCAGCATGCCAGGACTCCCTGTTCACCAAAAACTCCCGGAGTTCACTCAAACTCATGTCAATCGAGTCGGTGATGCCATCCAGCCATCTCACGCTCTGTCGTCCCCTTCTCCTCCTGCCCCTAATCCCTCCCAGCATCAAGGTCTTTTCAAATGAGTCAACTCTTCGCATGAGGTACCAAAGTATTGGAGTTTCAGCTTCAGCATCAGTCCTTCCAATGAGCATCCAGAACTGATCTCCTTTAGAATGGACTGGTTGGATCTCCTTGCAGTCCATGGGACTCTCAAGAGTCTTCTCCAACACCACACTTCAAAAGCATCAATTTTTCAGCACTGAGCCTTCTTCACAGTCCAACTCTCACATCCATACATGACCACTGGAAAAAACATAGCCTTGACTAGACGGACCTTAGTTGGCAAAGTAATGTCTCTGCTTTTTAATATGCTGTCTAGGTTGGTCATAACTTTTCTTCCAAGCAGTAAGCGTCTTTTAATTTCATGGCTGCAATCACCATCTGCAGTGATTTTGGAGCCCCCCAAAATAAAGTCTGACACTGTTTCCCCATCTATTTCCCATGAAGTGATGGGACCAGATGCCATGATCTTCGTTTTCTGAATGTTGAACTTTAAGCCAACTTTTTCACTCTCCTCTTTCACTTTCATCAAGAGGATCTTTAGTTCCTCTTCACTTTCTTCCATAAGGGTAGTGTCATCTGCATATCTGAGGTTATTGATATTTCTCTTGGCAAACTTGATTCCAGCTTGTGCTTCTTTCAGCCCAGCGTTTCTAATGATGTACTCTGCATAGAAGTTAAATAAGCAGAGTGACAATATACAGCCTTGACGTACTCCTTTTCCTATTTGGAACCAGTTTGTTGTTGCATGTCCAGTTCTAACTGTTGCTTCCTGACCTGCATACAGGTTTCTCAAGAGGCAGGTCAGGTGGTCTGGTATTCCCATCTCTTTCAGAATTTTCCACAGTTTATTCTGATCTGCACAGTCAAAGGCTTTGGCATAGTCAATAAAGCAGAAATAGAAGTTTTTCTGGAACTCTCTTGCTTTTTCGATGATTCAGCAGATGTTGGCGATTTGATCTCTGGTTCCTCTGCCTTTTCTAAAACCAGCTTGAACATCAGGAAGTTCATGGTTCACGTATTGCTGAAGCCTGGCTTGGAGAATTTTGAGCATTACTTTACTAGCGTGTGAGATGTGTGCAATTGTTATGTCCATACCATTTCTGTCCTTTAGCCGATCTTTGCATGAAATGTTCCCTTGGTATCTCTAATTTTCTTGAAGAGATCTCTAGTCTTTCCCATTCTGTTCTTTTCCTCTATTTCTTTGCATTGATCACTGAGGAAGGCTTTCTTATCTCTCCTTGCTATTCTTTGGAACTCTGCATTCAGATGCTTATATCTTTCCTTTTCTCCTTTGCTTTTCACTTCTCTTCTTTTCACAGCTATTTGTAAGACCTCCCAGACTGCCATTTTTCTTTTTTTCCTTTTCCATGGGGATGGTCTTGATCCCTATCTCCTATACAATGTCACGAACCTCCGTCCATAGTTCATCAGGCACTCTATCAGATCTAGTCCCTTAAAACGACTTCTCACTTCCACTGTAAGGGATTTGATTTAGGTCATACCTGAATGGTCTAGTGGTTTTCCCCACTTTCTTCAATTTAAGTCTGAATTTGGCAATAAGGAGTTCATGGTCTGAGCCACAGTCAACTCCTGGTCTTGTTTTTGCTGACTGTATAGAGCTTTTCCATCTCTGGCTGCAAAGAATATAATCAATCTGATTTCAGTGTTGACCATCTGGTGATGTCCATGTGTAGAGTCTTCTCTTGTGCTGTTGGAAGAGGGTGTTTGCTATGACCAGTGTGTTCTCTTCACAAAACTCTATTAGCCTTTGCCCTGCTTCATTCCGTATTCCAAGGCCAAATTTGCCTGTTACCCCACGTGTTTCTTGACTTCCTACTTTTGCATTCCAATCCCATATAATAAAAAGGACATCTTTTTTGGGTGTTAGTTCTAAAAGGTCTTGTAGGTCTTCATAGAACTGTTCAATTTCAGCTTCTTCAGCATTACTGGTTCGGGCATAGGCTTGGATTACTGTGATATTGAAATGGTTTGCCTTGGAAACGAACAGAGATCATTCAGTTGTTTTTGAGATTGCATCCAAGTACTGCATTTTGGACTCAGTATTATTAACAACCAGTGTGTGAATTAAGCCTTAGGAATAATAGGTCAAAAGTAGATATCTTTAGATACCATCTTATTCAATCCTTTTACTGATCAGATGGGAAAATAGAGGTGACAGGGACAGCAATTGTGGGTAGGAATGTATGTTTATCCAACTGCTTGATGGGAGAACTGAGACTACAATCTGGCTCTCTTTACTCAGTAGTGCTCTTCCTAGCATACAATGAATAACTCTTACTTTGAGTGTCACTGGGCTTGAGAAAAGACAACAACTTTGAAGTCATTATATTTAACATGTAAGTGTCTTTAGAGATTAGAAATCTGGGCTTCAGATAAAGCACTATAAATGGTAATCTCCTTATTCGGGCCACAGAATATTCTGGAAAAACAAGAGTGACTATACCTGTCATTTTATTTTACTGATATTCATGCTCTGGAAATTAACTTCTGCACATATCAGAAAACTAATGACTCACCTGATCAAGCTGATCCTTTCTGCCACCTTCTCTGTGTGTTTCTGAGTAGGAGGGACATTTTCCACAAAAGCAATTCCATAGAGCAGAAAGCTCTGCAGAAAGTTCTTCAGTCCCTCCTTCGTTTCTAAGAACGTCTGGAAATCTACAGCTGGAACTTGGGCTTTCTGGTAGATTTCAGCATTCCATAAGATTCTAGGCTGGATGACCTTTTGTTTCTGCCCTTCATAGCTGTTTTTCACGAGCCAATCCAAATCATATCTAGTCACATGACCATCTGGCCCTTTTTAGGAAAAAAAAAGGTATTAAAATAATAATTATATATACTGCCAATAATTTACTGGTTAAGAATATTATTTTCAGCAACCAATTACCCAGTATGGTATTGTTTATGGGGTTTCCCAGGTAGCACTAGTGGTAAAGAAACTGCCTGCCAATACAGGAGACATAAGAGATGCAGGTTCGATTCCTGGGTTGGGAAGATCCCCTAGAGGAATGCATGGCAACCCACTCCAGTATTCTTGCCTAGAGAATCCTATGGATAGAGGAGCCTGGTGTGTTACAGTCCATGGAGTCTCAAAGAGTTGGACATGACTGAAGTGACTTAGCACACAAGCACATATGTATTGTTTATGAGACCAAATTCAAATGAATGCCTAGAATGTTCCTGAGACAGAAATATTTGTCAGTTGAGTAGTATAAATTAATAAGTGAATAAATGAACAAATAAATCTTCCCAGCAGGTAAATAAGTTTATGAAACTTAGCTACATAGTAAAGGGCCTCGATCTCCCTCTTGTAAATGAATTAGGTCAGTTTGGTCTAATGATATGATATCAGTAAATGATAACTTCACCCGCTGCTCTACAAAAAGTCAAAAAGCCAGCTCCTAAAATGTTTTAGAAAATATTCAGGATAAGCAAATGAGTAAGCAAAGGATACAGCAAGAGGAGTGAAAGGTTATCCTGACATTTTCTCTCTCCTTTTCTTTCTACCTCTCTGTCTCTGTTTCTCTCTTTCAAATTTCTACACTATTATAGTAAAAGTATCATAAAGAATTTGGAAAGCATAAAAAAGTATGAGGAAATGAAAAGGTCAGATAAACTTATTTGATTATCTACATGAAACCACTATCTACAGCTTGCAAAAATCATTCCTTCTAGTTTTTTGTATGCATACTTTTACTTTACATAACATATTGTGAAAATATATATCAGTTTGCACCCTGCCTTTGTCACTTAAATTTTAAGAATAATTTTATCATTAAAAAATTAAGGCTTTAAAAAATTAATTTCTATAATTTTCAGAATATGGACTACCAAGATTTACCTAACCAGTTTGTTCTCCCAGGGCATGTAGTTGTATTTTTGGAAAGTTTCCCTATTATTTAATAGTGATCATCCTTGTCCATTTTTCTGATAATTTTCTTAAAATAGACACACAGAAGGTAGAATTGTTAAATCCAAAGACACAAATTTTTAAAAGTTTTGATACATATAACTAGATTACTTTCTAGAAAGTCTACCGATTTTCATCCCCTCCAACAATATATGCATATATGCATGCCCATCAAAATTGAGTATTCTTATTTTTTAAACGTTTTTGTTTCTAATTTGGTAAATAAAACTCATCTTATTATAATAAATTTAAGTTATTTAAGATGAAGAAGAACATTTGTTAGACATCTATATTTTTTACATGCAAGGGTTACCAAACTGAGCTAGTGGCCAAACCTGCCCAGAATTGTTTTTCTAACATCTGCTGTGTAGTACGTATTTTCTATAGCTGTTTCTACACTACTACCAAAGAACTGAATCGTTGTGCAGATACAGTGTACTCAAAAAAGATTAAAAATCTTTACTAGCTGGCCTTTTACAGAATGTTTCCTGACTTGTGGTTTAATTATCGTTCACTTCTTTCTCACATTTTTCTATTGGAACACTAATAGCACTATACACACACACACACACACACACACACACACACACACACACACACACACACACATATAATCATATATTTTACAAATATTTTGCAAAGTCAGTTTTTTTTTTAAACCTTTCTATGGTATGCTTTCTTTCTTTTTTAAACAGCTGTTATAGTCCAGTTAAGGTTTATTAGAGTTAAAGGATACAGATTGAAATCAACAAAGGGAAAAGGTACATAGGGCTGAGTGCAGAAAGAACCAGGCACAAGTTTCTAGGTGTCCACTTCTAGTATCAGTTCAGTTCAGTTGCTCAGTCGTGTCTGACTCTTTGCAACCCCATGGACTGCAGCATGCCAGGTTTCCCTGTCCATCATGAACTACCAGAGCTTAATCAAACTCATGTCCATTGAGTCAGTGATGCCATCCAACCATCTCATCCTCTGTCATCGCCTTCTCCTCCTGCCCTCAATCTTTCGAACATCAAGGTCTTATTCAATGAGTTGGTTCTTTGCATCAGGTGGACAAAGTATTGAAGTTTCAGCTTCAGCATTGATCCTTCCAATGAATATTCAGGACTGATTTCCTTTAGGATTGACTGGTTGGATCTCCTTGTAGTCCAAGGGACTCTCAAGAGTCTCCTCCAACACCACAGTTAAAGCATCAATTCTTCAATGCTCAGCTTTATTTATAGTCCAACTCTCACATTCATATATGACTACTAGAAAACCAGAGCATTGACTAGACGAACCATTTTTAAAACAAATACATAAATTTATTTATTTTAGTTAGAGGGTAATTACTTTAAAAATTGTAGCGTTTTTGCCATACATTGACATGAATTCGCCACGGGTGTACATGTGTTCCCATCCTGACCACCCCTCCCACCTCCCTCACTATCCCATCCCATTCGTGTCACATATGATAATATGCAAGTTTCAATGCCATTCTCCCAAAATATCCCAGCCTCACCCTCTCCCACAGAGTCCAAAAGACTGTTCTATACATCTGTGTCTCTTTTGCTGTCTCGCATACAGGGTTACAGTTACCATCTTTCTAAATTCCATATATATGTGTTAGTATACTGTATTGGATTTTTTCCTTCTGGTTTACTTCACTCTGTATAATAGGCTCCAGTTTCATCCACCTCATTAGAACTGATTCAGATGTATTCTTTTTAATGGCTGAGTAATACTCCATTGTGTATATGTACCACAGCTTTCTTAACCTTTCATCTGCTGATGGACATCTAGGTTGCTTCCATATCCTGGCTATTATAAACAGTGTTGCGATGAACATTGAGGTACACGTGTCTCTTTCAGTTCTGGTTTCCTCAGTTTGTATGACTAACAGTGGGATTGCTGGGTCATATGGCAGATCTATTTCCAGTTTTTAAAGGAATCTCCACACTGTTCTCCATAGTGGCTGTACTAGTTTGCATTTCCACCAACAGTGTAAGAGCGATCCCTTTTCTCCACACCCTCTCCAGCATTCATTGTTTGTAGACTTTTGGATGGCAGCCATTCTGACTTGCGTGAAATGGCACCTCATTGTGGTTTTGATTTGCATTTCTCTGATAATGAGTGATGTTGAGCATCTTTTCATGTGTTTGTTAGCCATCTCTATGTCTTCTTTGGAGAAATGTCTGTTTAGTTCTTTGGCCCATTTTTTGATTGGGTCGCTTATTTTTCTGGAATTGAGCTGCAGGAGTTCCTTGTATATTTTTGAGATTAATTCTTTGCCAGTTGCTTCATTTGCTATTATTTTCTCCCATTCTGAAGGCTGTCTTTTCACCGTGCTTATAGTTTCCTTTGTTGTGCAAAAGGTTTTAAGTTTATTTAGGTCCCATTTGTTTATTTTTGCTTTATTTCCATTACTCTGGGAGGTGGGTCATAGAGGATCCTGCTGTGGTTTATGTTGGAGAGCGTTCTGCTTATGTTTTCCTCTAGGAGTTTTATAGTTTCTGGTCTTATGTTTAGATCTTTAACCCATTTTGAGTTTATTTTTGTGTATGGTGTTGGACTGCAAGGAAATCCAACCAGTCCACTCTGAAGGAGATCAACCCTGGGATTTCCTTGGAAGGAATGATGCTAAAGCTGAAACTCCAGTAATTTGGCCACCTCATACGAAGAGCTGACTCACTGGAAAAGACTCTGATGCTGGGAGGGATTGGGGGCAGGAGGAGAAGGGGACGACAGAGGATGAGATGGCTGGATGGCATCACGGACTCGATGGACGTGAGTCTGAGTGAACTCCGGGAGTTGGTGATGGACAGGGAGGCCTGGCGTGCTGCGATTCATGGGGTGGCAAAGAGTCGGACATGACTGAGTGACAGAACTGACTGAACTGAACTGATGATGTTAGAAAGTGTTCTAGTTTCATTCTTTTACAAGTGGTTGACCAGTTTTCTCAGCACCACTTGTTAAAGAGATTGTCTTTTCTCCATTGTATATTCTTGCGTCCTTTGTCGAAGATAAGGTGTCCATAGGTGTGTGGATTTATCTCTGGGCTTTGTATTTTGTTCCATTGATCTATATTTCTGTCTTTGTGCCAGTACCATAGTGTCTTGATGACTGTAGCTTTGTAGTAGAGCCTGAAGTCAGGCAGGTTGATTCCTCCAGTTCCATTCTTCTTTCTCAAGATTGCTTTGGCTATTCGAGGCTTTTTGTATTTCCATACAAATTGTGAGGTTATTTGTTCTAGTTCTGTGAGAAATACCATTGGTAGCTTGATAGGGATTGCATTGAATCTATAGATTGCTTTGGGTAGTACACTCATTTTCACTATATTGATTCTTACAATCCATGAACATAGCATATTTCTCCATCTATTTGTGTCCCCTTTGCTTTCTTTCATCAGTGTTTTATAGTTTTCTATATATAGGGCTTTTTCTTTTCTTTAGGTAGATATATTCCTAAGTATTTAATTCTTTTTGTTGCAATGGTGAATGGAATTGTTTCATTAATTTCTCTTTCTGTTTTCTCATTGTTAGTGTATAGGAATGCAAGGGATTTCTCTGTGTTAATTTTATATCCTGCAACTTTACTATATTCATTGATTAGGTCTAGTAATTTTCTGGTGGAGTCTTCAGGGTTTTCTGTGTAGAGGATCATGTCATCTGCAAACAGTGAGAGTTTTACTACTTCTTTTCCATCTGGATTCCTTTTATTTCTTTTTATGTTCTGATTGCTGTGGCCAAAACTTCCAAAACTATGTTGAACAGTAGTGGTGAGAGTGGACACCCTTGTCTTGTTCCTGACTTTAGGGGAAATGCTGTCAATTTTTCACCATTGATAATGTTTGCTGTGTGTTTGTCATATATAGCTTTTATTATGTTGAGCTATGTTGCTTTTATTCCTGCTTTCTGGAGGGTTTTTATCATAAATGGATGTTGAATTTTGTCAAATTTCTCTGTATCTATTGAGATAATCATATGGCTTTTATCTTTCAATTTGTTAAAGTGGTGTATTACGTTGATTGATTTGTGGGCAGATATTGAAGAATCCTTGCATCCTTGGGATAAAGCCCACTTGGTCATGATGTATGATCTTTTTAATACGTTGTTGGATTCTGTTTGCTAGAATTTTGTTAAGGATTTTTGCGTCTATGTTCATCAGTGATACTGGCCTGTAGTTTTCTTTTTTGGTGGCATCTTTGTCTGGTTTTGGTATTAGGGTGATGGTAGCCTCATAGAATGAGTTTGGAAGTTTACCTTCCTCTGCAATTTTCTGGAAGAGTTTGGGTAGGATAGGTCTTAGCTCTTCTCTAAATTTTTGGTAGAAGTCAGCTGTGAAGCCTCGGGTCCTGGACTTTTGTTTGCTGGAAGATTTCTGATTACAGTTTCAATTTCCGTGCTTGTGATGGGTCTGTTAAGATTTTCCATTCCTCCTTGGTTCAGTTTTGGAAAGTTGTACTTTTCTAAGAATTTGTCCATTTCTTCCATGGTGTCCATTTTATTGGCATATAGTTGCTGATAGTAGTCTCTTATGATCCTTCATATTTCTGTGTTGTCTGTTGTGATCTCTCCATTTCCATTTCTAATTTTGTTGATTTGATTCTTCTCCCTTTGTTTCTTGATGAGTCTGGCTAATGGTTTGTCAATTTTATTTATCTTCTCAAAGAACCAGCTTTTGGCTTTGTTGATTTTTGCTATGGTCTCTTTTGTTTCTTTTGCATTTATTTATGCCCTAATATTTTTAAATAAAATTTTTAATTGGAGGTTAATTAAGATTTCTTTCCTTCTACTAACCCTGGGGTTCTTCATTTCTTCCTTTTCTAGTTGCTTTAGGTGTAGAGTTATTTATTTGACTTTTTTCTTGTTTCTTGAGGTAAGCTTGTATTGCTATGAACCTTCCCCTTAGCACTGCTTTTACAGTGTCCCATATGTTTCGGGTTGTTGTGTTTTCATTTTCATTTGTTTCTATGCACATTTTGATTTCTTCTGTGATTTGTTGGTTATTGAGCAGTGTGTTGTTCAGCCTCTATGTGTTGGAATTTTTAATAGTTTTTGTCCTATAATTGACATCTAATCGTACTGCATTGTGGTCAGAAAAGATGCTTGGAATTATTTCAATTTTTTTGAATTTACCAAGGCTAGATTGATGGCCCAGGATGTGATCTATCCTGGAGAAGGTTCCATGTACAGTTGAGAAAAAGGTGAAATTCATTGTTTTGGGCTGAAACGTCCTATAGGTATCAATTAGGTATAACTGGTCTATTGTATCATTTAAAGTTTGTTTTTCCTTGTTAATTTTCTGTATAGTTGATCTATCCATAGGTGTGAGTGGGGTATTAAAGTCTCCCACTATTATTGTGTTATTGTTAATTTCCCCTTTCATACTTGTTAGCATTTGCCTAACACATTGTGGTGCTCCTATGTTCGGTGCATATATATTTTAATTGTTATATCTTCTTCTTGGATTGATCCTTTGATCATTATGTAGTGTCCTTCTTTGTCTCTTTTCATGGCCTTTATTTCAAAGTCCATTTGATCTGATATGAGTATTGCTACTCCTGCTTTCTTTTGGTCTCTATTTGCATGGAGTATCTTTTTCTAGTCCTTCACTTTCAGTCTGTATGTGTCCCTTGTTTTGAGGTGGGTCTCTTGTAGACAACATATATAGGGGTCTTGTTTTTGTGTCCATTCATCCAGTCTTTGTCTTTTGGTTGGGGCATTCAACCCATTTATGTTTAAGGCAATTATCGATAAGTATGATCCCGTTGCCATTTACTTTGTTGTTTTGGGCTTGAGTTTAAAAACCCTGTCTGTGCTTCCTGTCTAGAGAAGATCCTTTAGCATTTGTTGGAGAGCTGGTTTGGTGGTGCTGAATTCTCTCGAAGCTTTGGCTTGTCTGTAAAGCTTTTGATTTCTCCTTCATATTTGAATGAGATCCTTGTTGGGTACAGTAATCTGGGTTGTAGGTTTTTCTCTTTCATCACTTTAAGTATGTCCTGCCATTCCCTTCTGGCCTGAAGCGTTTCTATTGAAAGATCAGCTGTTATCCTTATGGGAATCCCCTTGTGTGTTATTTGTTGTTTTTCCCTTGCTGCTTTTAATGTCTGTTCTTTGTGTTTGATCTTTGTTAATGTGTTTAATATGTGTCTTGGGGTGTTTTGCCTTGGGTTTATCCTGTTTGGGACTCTCTGGGTTTCTTGGACTTGGGTGACTATTTCCTTCCCCATGTTAGGGAAGTTTTCAACTATTATCTCCTCAAGTATTTTCTCATGGTTTTTCTTTTTGTCTTCTTCGTCTGGGACTCCAGAGAAGTATGATTCGAACATTGGTGCATTTAACATTGACCCCGAGGTCTCTGAGGTTGTTCTCATTTCTTTTAATTCTTTTTTCTTTTTTCGTCTCTGCTTCATTTATTGCTACTATTCTATTTTCTACCTCGTTTATCCTATCTTCTGTCTCCATTATTCTACTGTTGGTTCCCTCCAGAGTGTTTTTGATCTCATTTGTTGCATTATTCACTATATATTGACTCTTTTTTATTCTAGGTCGAAAAATAACCTTTGTGGACTCAGTGGCTATTGACCCAAAGATAATACACAGCATACTTTTTTCCAGCTTTATTGAGATATATTTCATGTATAACATTTTGTAAATATGAGGTGTACTTGTGTTGATTTGATACAGTTATGTACTGCAGTATGATCACCACTAGTAGCTAAGAGAGACTAGATCTTTCTCATCACAGAGAAGAAATGGTAATTTCTTGATATGATAGATACCATACTTAAGTGTCCTACCATTTGCCACTTATTAGAGGTGCCTCTGTGGTTATTTTGTAGCTGCTATTGCTGTTGTTTGTTCATCTTCTACATATAGATAATGAACCCAAGGCACAAATATATGAGTAAAATGTGCATAAGTATGAATTCATATGGGCTTTCCAGGTGGCACTAGTGGTAGAGAACGCACCTGCCAATGTAGGAGACATAAGAGATGCAACTTCAATCCCTGGGTTGGGAAGATGCCCTGGAGTAGTGTTGGGTTCAACCCTGGTGGATCCAGGGAATTCGAAGCGGGACTGTAGTCGGTGTCCTGAAAAGAACTATTTAATTATAGATATGAAGAGAGATTAGGAAAGAATAGTGTAGTAGGAAAATAAGTGGAGAAAAGATGCTGAATAACTTGGTTTACGTGGAAAGCCAATAAAACTCCAAGACAAGAAGTTTGCACCACCTACGTAGGCCCCCGGCACCCGCTTGAATAGTGGAGGGTGCCCCACCTTGGGCTCCCTCTCACGTGGGTCTTAGAAGCCAGGCAAGTAAGTATACATGGCGAGCCTCCACGCTCCAGATGGGGATTCAGCCAGAAAAACGGAGAACAAGAAAGAACGACACGGGGGAATCAGTCTTTCCAGGAACTGATCCCATTTCTTTATTTCCCAGGTCCACTTTCATACTTTTAGTTATACATAGAGATAAATGTGAGAAACAGAGTCACACAGGGTCAGCTGCTCTGACCCTTATCAGCATATCTTTGTTCTTACAAGGGTCTTACATTTGTTCACAATATCTTCTGGTCTGGAGACCGATCAACATTTTATGGCCCCACCTTACTTTCTATTGATAAAGGTTAGTCGATCAGAAAACTTGTTGCCCCTTAAGATCTACTTAGTCTTAAGATAGTGGTAAAGTTACATTCTTACATAGCAAGAACACAAGGATTTATAACAAAGAAAGAGGAGCACAGTGATCTATAACAAAAGAGAAAATTCATTAACTCGAAAAGTCTAGTATTGCTAACATCAAAACTACTATATTTCTTTTTCTACATTCCAATTACATTGATTAACATACTCCCAGGTGCCTAAGGATATGGAGGCCTGGCGGCAATCATTAACTCAGCAATGAAACCCTGCACCAACATGATTTTTATCTTTAGGAAAACCCTATGCTAACTAAGACTTTCAAAATACTCCAAACTCTCTGTGCTATTTATGATTGAGAGATTGTAAACAATCATGTACGTAGTAGCAAGAGTGTGGATAATCCTGTCACACAAGCTAGTCTGCCAGCAGAGAGGTTTGACCTGAGACACCCTTGTCATGCCCAGGAGATTTATTATCTGGAGTCCTAAGTTAACTCCTTTACAGAGAGAGGTGGTGGGGGATAGCCCCCCATAAAGTCAGAGGTGTAGGTGAGAGCATAAAGCAGTAAAGTGGGCAGACTCTGGTTTTCGGGGTAGATGCTTGAGAACAGGGGGTCTCCTGAGGCTCAATCCCACCTTTGCGTATGCCCAGCCTCCTTCCTCAAGACCTTTGCCACGGGCGGAGTTCCTCACACTGGCTCCCAGCAGAGTAGAGCATGGCAACCCACTCCAGTATTCTTGCCTGGAAAATACCATGGACAGAGGAGCCTGGTGGGCGACAGTCCATGGGGTAGCACAGAGTCAGACAGGACTGAAATGACTTAGCACACACGCATGCATGAATTTATAAAGACAATATGAGAGGATGATAATATCCAATTGATTGTAGTTACTCTGATTTCCTTTGAGGATTGGAACCTAAGAATGTTTGCTTCAGAAAAGGAAGAATAAAACATCTCTTAGATGTCTGGCTCAATGTTATCAATATACAAAACCACCCACAGCCCTGCATTCTCATTCTCTGGGACACAGAAGGAAGAATACGAGGAAATGGGATGAGAAACAGTTGGACAGGGGTTGAGGTTCAAATATTGACTAGCTCTTTTCTCTCTGACCACTACTGTAGATACACAGTTGGCTGTGCCTTTAATTTAACCCTTTCTAGTCAATGGGGAGAGCCTAATACATTAGCAGTACAGTGAGAGTGGTTGAGTTCAGGCTATGGCATCAACCAGACCTGGATTTGCATCCCAGCTGGAACATACATTAGCTTTGTGAACTTGGAAAAGAACCTCTCAGTACCTCAGTTTTTTCATCTGTAGAATGGGACTAGTAATAAAACCTGCCCATTAGTATTGCTTAGGGATTAAGTTGGGCTTCCAGATGGCCCTAGTGGTAAAGAACTCACCTGCCAATGCTGGAGACATAAGAGCCATGGGTTCGATCCCTGGGTCAGGAAGATCCCCTGGAGGAAAGAATGGCAATCCATTCCAGTATTCTTGCCTGGAGAATCCCATAGATAGGGAAGCCTGGCAGGCTACAGCACATGGGGTCACAAAGAGTCAGACACCACTGAAGTGACTTAGCACACACGCAGGGATTAAGTTACATGATGTATTTAAAGCACTTGGATACTTCCTGGAACATATGAGGTGTTCAATAAATGCTAGTTATTGTTCTTATCATTTTAGTCATTGTCATCATCATTATCATTGTTTTATGCGTTATGCTTTCTAAAGTTACCTTTGCTCAGGATTTTATTCTTTCCAACCTCCTTGGGGATTTCTCCTGCCTATCAACTTCTCAGTTCTTAAACCTCTACTTTTGTACACTTCCTTTGACTCTGTCTTCCTCTACTTATTCCTTATTCATCACCCTCACAGCTAGACTTATTAAAATAATTATCTTCATTTGGTATCTTTTCATTCTCACTTCTTATTCACTCTTCAAACCTGTAATCAGCTATTTTATCCAACCCCCTCTCAATTAAAATTACTCTCTCCAAAGTCACCAGCAAGTAACTTATTGCCATCCCTAGTATGTACATTTCAGTCTTTATCTTATTTGAATCCTGGGGCCATTTACCTCTACCTCTTCTTGAATAGCCTTTCTTTTCTAGTTTTCCTTCTACATCTATAGTCAGTTTTCCCCAGTCTTCTATGCTGGCTTATTTTCTTTTGTCTGTGTCATAAATATTGTTGTTCCTCAAAATTTTCTCCTCTTTTTCTTGCTTGAAATTATCTCTCCAAATGACTGCTATGCTCTTGGCTTTAGCTGTCACCTACAGACAGCTACAGATAGGACTTCCCTGGTGGCTCAGACAGTAAAGCATTTTCCTATAATGCAGGAGACCTGGGTTCAATCCCTAGGTCAGGAAGATCTCCTAGAGAAGGAAACAGCAACTCACTCCAATACTCTTACCTGGAAAATCCCATGGACGGAGGAGCCTGGTGGGCTACAGTCCATGGGGTCACAAAGAGTCAGACACAACTGAGTGACTTCACTTCACTTCACAGACAGCTACAAAATCTCCCTCTCTTCTAAGATAAACATCTTCAACTGGCTACTAAATAATCCTAACCTAGAAATTTTGCAGAAAGCTCAACATAGCCAGAACTGACCTTACTCATTTTAATTGTATTTACCCTACATTCTCCTTGATTTTATTCCTTCTACCTTTATTTATGTTTATCACTTATTTTACTTCGTCGTTTACTTTTCCTTATTTTTGCTTTTTTTCCTAAATTACTATTGATTTTATTTTTCCCTTGTTAATTTGAAATTATTACTTTAGGTTTCTAGTCCATTAATAATTGACTTGCCTTTTCCTATTAATTTTTCAGTCATATGTAACTTAGTTATTTCAAAATGTCCCTAAACTGAATGTCTTCCTCAACCCTTCACAGCCCCTTATTACCATCCAATTATGCATCTGCCTCATTCTCTTGGCAAATGGGCATTATTACTTGTCAAGTTCCCCGGAGGAAAAACCTACAGTCATTCTAGATTTTTGCCTATTCTTCATCCTCCACATATAATCATTTATTTCTTAGATGTGTCCTCTTTTCTGTAAGCCCAAGTTCTCAGTATTTTTCTCTTCAGTTGCAGTTATCCATGTTGTTTTTCATGGTTTTGTCATCTTGCTTCTTACCAGTTAATCTTGCATCTTAGTTTAAAATCCTGTGATTCTCTGTGCTAAGCCAACAGGAACTTATCACTCTCTTCCTTGAATATACCTTGCTGTTCTACATTGTCATTTTTCCTGCCTGAAATGTCCTCTCCTCACCTCAATCTCATTCCAGCCCAAGTCTTGCTCATTCTTTAAAACTAAGCAAAATCATTCTCATCCACATCTCAAAAAATTTATCTATACAACATCCCACTACAATAATTTCCTCTCTTTATGGCTCCACTGTCTTGTATACAACTTTATTACAGTGCCTATCATATTTTATCAGTACTTACTTGGTTCATTCTTCTAGATAGACTATGGTCTTCTTTAAAAGAGAGACTATATCTTATTCATGCCTGTATTGCCCATGTCTGACACATATAGGTTTCAGTACATATTAAATATGTTTAGAAGGAACCCTTAGTGGCATTAATATGGCAAAGTACACAAAAAAGTACAACTGGAAGACAATTGGGAATGCTATTTATTCCTTAATGAAAAGAAAATGACACAAGTAGAATCAGTAATCATTTTATATATTTTTTTCTAAAAGTTTGATGTATTCTCTTTTCTCCAGCGAACAGAGTAATTTAATTTTTCCCTTCTTTAGCATTCAAGTGTTTCACTGTCTTAAGCATGAAGGAACAGGTGGCAGGACACTGCTAGTTGATGGATTCTATGCAGCAGAACAGGTACTTCAAAAGGCACCTGAGGAATTTGAACTCCTCAGTAAAGTGCCATTGAAGCATGAATATATTGAAAATGTTGGAGAATGTCAAAACCACATGATTGGGGTTGGACCAGTCTTAAATATCTACCCATGGAATAAAGAGCTCTATTTGATCAGGTGAGTACCAAAGAACTATCCCTCAATGTAATATATTTGCCAGATATTAGTTTTCTAATGTAATGAAAATCCCTAAGATCCTATATCTGTCACATTTTAATATTGGTATTCCATAACTTTTTATTAATACAATTTCTATTCTTATTAAAATTCCCATGGAATAATAAATAGGCCAACAGCCAAGGAACACTAGATTAGAGGGGCAGATATTTCATGTGACATTTAAAAATGAAAACACTTTTAAAACAAACAAACAAAAACAGTTATTAAATTGTGCTCAGTGATCAAGCAGCTAGTGTGCCTAAAGGCATGATAGCCACAAAATTTGACTCTTGTCCAGATTTATGCATTTCTCCTGACCTGTGTATATTGCCACCTAGTATCTTGTACAGTCATAAAGCATATCATATCCAAAACTGAACTTGTCATCTCCACTCATTTCAAGCCGGCTCCTTCACACACAATTGTGAAGATAAAAATAAATTGTTGCCCCTGTATTGTATTAGGAACTACATAAATCTTAAATCACTTCCCTGGGATAAGCTCCACTGGAAAACTCTCCCTCTGTCGTCTCTTGTATCTCAATTGCCTAGAACGAGTAGGTGCTCAATATTTTCCCCAACATTTTATTATGGCCACTTTTAAATACAAAAAAGTTTAAAGCATTTACAAGGAAAACTTGTATACCTACCACCGAGATTCTACCATTAAGATATTACTATACTTGCTTTGGGCTTCCCTGGTAGCTCAGCTGATAAAGAATCCACCTGCAATGCAGGAGACCCCGGCTCGATTCCTGAGTGGGGAAGATCCCCTAGAGGAGGGATAGGCTACCCACTCCAGTATTCTTGCCTGGAGAATCCCCATGGACAGAGGAACCTGGCAGGCTACAGTCCATGGGGTTGCAAAGAGTCAGACATGACTGAGTGACTAAGCACAGTGCAGCACATACTTGCTTTGTTACCTATCTTTCTATCCTTCTGTTTATAAATTAATCTTATTTTTGATACATTGCACAGAACATTGAAGGTATATGTCTCCCAATATACTTCAACATTTATAACTTTAAGTCTAAAATTCACTATTTGTTTACAGATGTTTAATTTTGATATAAAATATACATACAATGTTGGTATAAATATTGAATATACACTTGCTAAGTTTTTAAAACTGCGTACACCTATGTAACCCAAATGCCTGTCAAGATATAGACTATTACCATCACTACAGAAAGTACCTTTATACCCCTTGTCAGCCCAACCCTACACACGCACACAGAGGAAACATCTGTTTTTATTTTTTACCACCATAGATTTGTTTTGCCTGTTCTAGAAATTCACATCCTGGAACAAATCTATTCTTTTATGAATAAACACCTGGGCTATTTCCTGTTTGGGATTATTACGAATAAAGCTGCCATCAATGTTCATGTAAAACTATCTTTGTAGATATGTGTTTTCATTTCACACATATAAATACCTAAGAGTGGAACTGCTGGATCATAGATGTACGTGACTTTTTAGTTTCATTAGCAATTACTAATGTGTTCCATTTTACAGTTATCAACAATATACGAAAGTTGTAGCTTCTCCATATCTTTGCTAATACTTGGTGTTTTCAGTCATCAATTGTAGCCACTATATTGAATATCTCCTTGGTGTTCTAATGTGTTTTTTTTGGTGACTGATGATGTTGAGCGTATTTCCATGTGCATATTGGCCATTCATATATCTTCTTTTGCTAAGTAACTAGTTAGATCTTTTGCCCACTTTGTCACTGGATTGTCTTTTCATTATTGAGCTGTCTCAGCCTTTCCTATCCATTTTGGTATGTTTTTTATTTCTCATTCACCAATATGTAGGAGTCACTCAGTTTCCAGATTTTTTTTCATAGGAAATTGTTCTCTGTGTAACTGTAGATTTGTTTCTATCATGGACCAGAACCTCCAGCAGTATTTGTAATAGTTACAAACTGGAAATTACTTACACATCTATCAATAGAATGGATGAATGGGTAAAAGCCCCTCAGTTATGTCCGAAAGTCCCTCAGTCGTGTCCAACTCTTTGTGACCCCATGGACTGTACAGCCCATGGAATTCTCCAGGCCAGAATACTGGAGTGAGTAGCCGTTCCCTTCTCCAGAGGATCTTCCCAACCCAGGGATCAAACCCAGGTCTCTCACACTGCAGGCAGATTCTTTATTAGCTGAGCCACAAGGGAAACCTTGAATGGATGAATATATTGTGGTATAGTCCCACAATAAAATTCTGTTCAACATGAAGGATGAATGAACTATTGACATGAAGTACAATAATGATAAATCTTCTAAATATAACATTAAATGAAAGAAGCCAGACACAGAAGAGTACATACTATGGTATTCCATTTATATAAAGTTTTATAAATAAGCAAAACTAACCTGTGGTGGCAGAAGTCATGATGGTATAACAGTTATCCTTGGGTGAGGTGAGAGACATGCCATGTGGCATGGCCAAAAAATATATAAAAACAAACAAAACATAATATTCTAAGATGGTAGAAACCAGCTAGAACTTTCTTCTATCCCCTACCCTCAGATTTTTCAAAGGAAAAAAAAATATGGTCAACAGGCAATGGAACTCTTCTCTAAAACCTTATAGTCTTGAGAGAACATTAGCTTATTATTGCCACATCATCATGGGACAAGTAATGAATATAGGGAAAGCCTTATATAAAATTGCCCCATTAGCAACAGATGTTTTAACATGTTTTGGGGAAAATCTTTCTTTCTCACAATTTCACCTTAGGTACAACAACTATGACCGGGCTGTCATAAATACTGTACCTTATGATGTTGTCCATCGTTGGTATACAGCACACCGGACTTTAACCAGAGAGTTGAGGAGACCTGAGAATGAGTTTTGGGTCAAACTCAAGCCTGGCAAGGTGGGTGCCAAGCTCAATAGATGTCACTTAAGCAGTGAAGAATGAGGACTTATTGAATATGTGAGTCAAAATGTTACAAAGGAAAAAAAAGAAGAGAGTCCTGGGTATTGGCCCTGGTCCTACCACTCACTAACCGAATGACCCAGAAGCAGGCTCCCCCGAGTATCTACCCATCAGTGATTCTATTTGTATGATGAAGGAGTTGAACTTGATAGTCCCTAAGGGTCCATCTTTTGTTTTGCTCTTCATATTTCCTCTGGATAAAGAATATCTCTAGCTTAGCATAAGACAGTGAAACAGTTTAACTCTTTGAGAGAGAGAAAAGAACAAAAGAAACCAATGATCTGGTTTGCTTTGATAAAAGAACAATTACTCAAGAAATATAACCTCTCCAGATACAGGGCCTGTTACCTACTGTTGCCTTTGTTATTTCCATTTAGCCTAATACAGAGCTATGTACTTCCTAGTTGTCAAATGTTTAAAGAAAGAAAGAAAGTGAAGCCACTCAGTCGTGTCTGACTCTTTGTGACTCCATGGACTATAGCCCACCAGGCTTCTCCATCCATGGAATTTTCTAGGCAAGAGTACTGGAGTCAAATCTTTACTTAATCTCAAAAGAAAAAAAAAATCTCATTTAATATAATCAGAGAACAACCTAAAGTTTTTATTTTAAATGATCTCTTCTGATTTATGATTCCTGTGGTCCGCACTTGTTCTGAGTATTTTTCCTCTCTCTTTTTTTCCCCCTGTTCACAGGTCCTATTTATAGACAACTGGCGTGTCCTACATGGCAGGGAATCCTTCACAGGCTACCGCCAACTCTGTGGCTGCTATTTAACAAGGGATGATGTATTAAACACTGCTCGTCTCTTGGGCCTTCAGGCTTAAAATTGATGGCATTGAGATTATGAACATACCTGACACCCTGGCTATCAGAATTTCATTTCATATCAGCAGAATAATATGTCAGTACCGACTTCAAATTGTCTCCTCATGTCATCACATGAAACTAAAGCCTCCCCTTTTTCTAGTAAGGAAAACCTTAGAGATAGGCCATCTCATATGGAATCTCTCTTCCCCAGGTTACAACATGGACTCATTTGGTTGTTAGATCTTTTGATGTAATTTTGGTCTATCTTCTTCAGAAATATAATCATCACATTGATGAGAATCAATAATAGTCACTAGGTAAAAATTTGTTTCAACAGGATCTGTCAGAAAGAAGAGCATTATAGGAATAACACAGTCTAACTAGAGCAGAAATTTGCAACATTTTTTGGACTTAAGACATCCAAACATGTAAATGTTATTGAGGACACCAAAAGGTGCTTAGATGTGGGTTATATCTATTGCTAATAATTATATTAGATATGAAGACTTAGAAATGTTTAAAATTTAAGAATAAAAAAGTATACATCCATCAGAGAGATGACTTCATCACATGTCATATAGCCTCTGGAAAAGTCTTCTGTACATTCATTAGATAATTAAATGGAAAAGGCAATATCATCTTAATATTATTAAAACTATTTTATTAATAATATATAGACCCACTAAAAGAATCTCAGGGACTGCTCCAGGTGTCTTTATACTTTTGAGAACCAGTGGCCCAGAGCAGCAGTCCCCAAGCTTTTGGGCACCAGGGGCTGGTTTCATGGAAGACAATTTTTCCAAGAACTGGGCCAGGATGGTGGGAGTCGGGGTGTGTGGTTTGGAGACAATTCAAGTACAGCAATGAGGAAAGGCTGTAAATACTTAGGAAGTTTTGCTCACTCACCCACTGCTCACCTGCTGTTATGTGGCCTGGTTCCTCGCCTGGTTAGGGACCCCTTGGTTTAACTGAAACCTTAAATTTTTCTCTGTGGTCTCCTAGAACTATAGATATTGTAGGAATTGCTTCATAGCACAAGCTCAATAATAAAGTGGGAACTGAATACATAGTATTTTATCTTGTGAGAAGAATTATCTCTTCTAAATCATCTCTCGAGGAGTAAAACTAAGAAATCACAATAGTTCCTATGGAACAAACCCATCAGTTTGGTAATTCTGTGAGGGATAATTGTACAAAGGTTTTAGAGATTTCTGAGGTTCCATATGATAATTCACACATGCACACACACACACACACATGCATGTGCATGCACACAAAGCACAGTAAGTGGAGATTACTATCCAAACTTGCATTTTAATTTTTGAAGGAATTTAGGATGCAATATTTTCCTCCATTTCTGCTGCTCTCTTTTTCTGTCTTAAAATATTATACATGTCAACTGCCAAGATTTGACTGGGTTAAGTATTCTTTGTTTTTTATTTTTAATGATTTTCCTTTATATGTGGAGAGAGAGAGGGAAAAACAGACAGAAGGATAGGTGTGAGATTTATTTTCTCTTGGCTTTCATTGAAAATGAAGTTTTTCAATAACCACATTGACTGCTATAGAATGATGTAAGACAATCCAGGCCAGGATGTATGTAAGAGGAAAAAAGCATTATTAGTGAGGATAGAAGTTACAAATCAAAGTCAGTATCCTCTGACAGGGAATAGAGCCAATCTGATGCTTATAGAAAGTTCTTAGTTCACATTTAACAATTTATACATTATTTTTTTGACCCATCCAAGGCACAAAACTATGTTCTCAAATATTTCTGCATTTTAATTGTACTACATAGGAATCCTTAGGGGTCTTCAATAAAAAGTGTTTTCCTCTTAGGTCAAAGGATTGATGATTAAGTTCATGTATTAAAGAGTATTTGTTGTTGTTTAGTCACTAAGTGGTGTCTGACTCTTTGAAACCCCACGGACTGTAGCCCACCAGGCTCCTCTGTCCATGGGGTTCTCCAGGAATACTGGAGTGGGTTGCCATGCTCTCCTCCAGGGAATCTTCCTGACCCAGGGAACAAACTCATGTATCTTATGTATCCTGCACTGGCAAGTGGATCCTTTACCACTGTGCCACCTGGGAAGCCCTTTACTATAATTATGAAATCCTCCACATCTGTTACAATCTGTCCCCCACTCACAAGATATCTAGTCTAAATCATTATAATAGTAATAGTGTAGAGTATCTACTTTGCTCTGCTGGCAAGGATTCCATTTTTCTGTTCTCCAGAACAAGTATATGATATCACTTATATGAGGAATCTTAAAAAAAGAAAAAAGAAAGAACTTATTTACAAAACAGAAACAGACTTACATAGAAAACAAAATTATGGTTACCAAAGGGGAAAGGGAGGAGGAATAAAGATACATACTACCATATATGAGCTTACTAACTGCACAGGGAACTATATTCCATATCTTGCAATAAACTATAATGGGAAAGAATCCAAACTGAATAGCATTGCAAAGTCTTTGAAAATAGAACTACATTGAGGCCACAAACCATACAGGGCTAGTCACAACATGTGTCTGGGACACAAATGAGTAGGGGAAAAATAAACAGAGCCTTGGGGACCTGTAGGCATATAAAAAAAGGGTTGAGGTTTTTCTCATTGGTGTGCTATAGGACAGGAGAAAGAAGGTGGGACTGGAAAGTATTCAAAGAAAAACTGGCCGAAAATTTTCTGTGTAGCAAAAGACATAAACCTACAGATTGAAGAAGTTGAGTGAATCCTAAATAGAATAAACCCAAAGAAATCCACATCAAGATACACTAAAGTCAAACTTCTGAAAACTAAAGGCCTAGAAAAAAGTCTTGAAAGCAGCAAGAGAGAAACAATGTCTTCCACGTATGAGGAAAACAGAGTTACATGGATTTCACATCAGAAACCACTGAGGCCAGAAGGAACTGGCATGATACTTCTCAGGTGGTGAAAGAAAAGAATCAGAATTGGCGGCTCAGACGGCAAAGAATCCACTTGCAATGCGGGAGACCTGGGTTCGATCCTTGGGTTGGGAAGATACCCTGGAGGAGCACATGGCAACCCATTCCAGTATTCTTGCCTGGAGAAACCCCATGGACCTATGAGCTGGACAGGCTACAGTCCATGGGGTTGCACAAACTTGGGCACAATTGAGTGACTAAGCACAGCACATACATGATGATCAAGTGAGATTTATTCCTTGAATATAATGTTGGTTCAACACATGGAAATCAATTAATGTAATACACCATATTTATAGAATGTGGAGAAGGCACTCATGATCATCTCATAGATGTATGTGGGGGAAGGGAGGGCATTTGACAAAATCCAACACCTGTTGCATAAGAATGAATTCAGCAAAATTCAACACCCGTTTCATAAAAATGAATTCAACAAAATAGGAATAGAAGGGAATTTCCTCAACCTGATAGAGAGCACCTAATGGAAAAATCACAAATAGCATCATACTTAATGGTAAAAGAGTAGATGGCTTCCCTCTAGCATCAGGAACAAGACAAGGATGTCTGTTATTGTCACTTCTATTCAATATTGTATTCAAAGCTCTAGTCAGGGAAATTAGGCAGGAAAAATAAAGGGATCCGGACTAGAAAGGAATGAGGAAAATTATCTCTATTTGTATATTAAAAACAATAAAGAATCCACCAAAAACCCACAAAAACCTATTCAAATATGCAATGAGCTCAGCAAAGTTGCAGAATCCAAGACCAATGTGCAATAATCAATTATGCTTCTTTCTATATGCTAGCAATGAACAAATAAAAATGAATTAAGGAAAGTAATTCATTTTACAGTATTGTCAAAAGTAATAAAATACTGAGAAATAAATTTAACAGAAAATGTGCAAGTCTTGTACTCTAAGAACTGCAAAATGTTGCTGAAAGAAATGAAAGAGGCCCCAAGGAAATGTAAACCCATCCCATGTAAGTGGATTGAACATATAATATTGTTAAAATGGCCATAATTCCACAGGCAATATACAGATTCAGTGCTATGCCTGTTAGAATCTAACCTGGCTTATTTGTAAAAACTGAAAAGCTGGTCCTAAAATTCATATGGAAATGCAAGGAAGGCAGATAGCCAAAACAATCTTGAGAAAGAAGAACAAAGTTGGAGAACACACACTTCCTAATTTAAGAACTTCCAACAAGACTATAGCAATTCTAAAAAGTGTGGTGCTGACATAATGGCAGTCATATAGGCCAATGTTTCAGGATTTCAAATAAAAAATTAATCCATGTGTCTGTAAATAGTTGATTTTCTATAAGGATGCCAAGATCATTCAGTGGAGGAATGACTAAACTCCTCAAGAAATGCTGGTGAGATGAGAGGATATCCATAAACAAAAGAATTAATTTAGATCCCTAATCTCACATTATGTAAAAGAAAATTAACACTAAATGGATCACAGACTGAAATGTAAAGGGCTGAAACTATAAAATGCTTGTAATAAAACATGTAAATCTCCATGACTTTGAATTAGGCAATGGTTACATAAATATGACAGCAAAAACACAAGCACAAAAGAAAAATTTGACACTATTCAAATCAAAAACTTTTGTGCATCAAAGAATTCTATCTAGAAATTGAGAACCATAATTGAAAGAGATTCATGTAACCCAATGTGAATTGCAGCACTATTTGCAATAACTAGGACATGGAAGCAACCTAGATGTCTATTAACAGATGAATGGATAAAGAAGTTGTGGTACATATATACAATGGAATATTACTCAGCCATTAAAAAGAACACATTTGAGTCAGTCCTAATGAGATGGATGAACCTAGGGACTATTACACAATGAAGTAAATCAGAAAGAAAAAATCAATATTATATATTAATGCATGCATATGGAATCTAGAAAGATGGTACTGATGAACCTATTTGCAGGGCAGCAATAAAGATGCACCAGGACTAAGGAAAAGGAGCAGTGACCCTCACAAGAGACTGAGCCAGACCTTCCTTTGAGTGTCTCAGGGTCTCCTGCAGAAGCATGAGTCAGCATTGACCTGCTGTGGGGACAGAGGATCTCCATTTTTTTCATTCAGTAAACTAACATCATGGCAGCCAGTCCCATCACTTCATGGCAAATAGATGGGGAAACAATGGAAACAGTGACAGGCTTTATTTTCTTGGACTCCAAAGTCACTGCAGATGGTGATGGCTATATTTTCATGGTGCAGCCATGAAATTAAAAGACTTGCTCCTTGGAAGAAAATCTATGACAAACTTATGTGGTGTATTAAAAAGCAGAGACATTACTTTGCCAACAAAGTTCTGTCTAGTCAATCTATGGTTTTTCCATTAGTCATGTATGGATGTGAGAGTTGGACTATAAAGAAAGCTGAGCACCGAAGAATTGATGCCTTTGAACTGTGGTGTTAGAGAATACTCTTGAGAGTCACTTGGACTGCAAGGAGATCCAACCAGTCCATCCTAAAGGAAATGAACCCTGAATATTCAGTGGAAGCACTGATGCTGAAGCTGAAGCTCCAGTATTTTGGCCACCTGATGCAAAGAGCTGACTCATTGGAAAAGACCCTGATGCTGGAAAAGATTGAAGGCAGGAGAAGAAGGGGATGACAGAGGATGAGATGGTTGGATGGCATCACCGACTCATTGGACATGAGTTGGAGCAAACTCCAGGATATGGTGAAGGACAGAGAAGCCTGTTGTGCTGCAGTTCATGGGGTCGCAAAGAGTGGGACACCACTGAGTGACTGAACAATGACAAATGGAGATGCGAACATAGAGAACAGACTTATGTACACAGTGGGGGAAGGAGAGGGTGGGATGAATTGAGATAGTAGCATAGAAATATATACATTACCACATGTAAAACAGATAGCCAGTGGAAATTTACTGTATATCAAAGGGAGCTCAAATCTGGTGCTCTGTACAACCTAGAGGGGTGAGATGGAGTGGGAAGTGGGAAGGACGATCAGAGGATCAAGAGGGAGGGGACATACCTATACTTATGGCTGATTCATGTTGATGTATGGCAGAAGCCAACACAACATTGTAAAGCAATTCTCCTCCAATTAAAAATAAATAAAAAATTACAATTAAGAACTGAGGCTAAATTATGGTTATAAAGTAGATAGTGTGTAGTATGTAATATCTCTATATACTGACAATGTAGATATAGAAAAAACTGGGGGGGAAAAGAGGGAAAATCAGGAGAGGGTATGAAAAGTAGAAAAATCTGTTTTTAACATTTTTTTTTTCCCAAAGTTTAAACTTTTTACTTTGTATTGGTATATAACTGAGTAACAATTGTGTGGTAGTTTCAGGTGAACATTAAAGGAATTCAGCCATACATGTACATGTATCCATTCTCCCCCAAACTCCCCTCTTATCCAGGCTGCCACATGACATTGAGCAGAGTTCCCTGTGCTACACCGTTGGTCCTTGTTGCTGATCCATTTTAAATATAGTGGTGTGTACATTACCTTCCCAAAGTTCCTGACTATCCCTTCCCCTCAGCAACCATAAGTTAATTTTCTAAGTCTGTGAGTCTCTTTCTGTTTTGTAAGTAAGTTCGTTTGTGTCATTTTAGATCTCACCTATAAAGGATGTCATACAATATTTCTCCTTTCTGTCTGACTTAAAAATAAAAGAAATTGAAAAGACAATCCACACGATGGGAGAAACATTTGCAAATCTGATAAGAGTGTACTTTCCAGAATGCATAAAGAACCGTTACCAGTTAACAATAAAAAGATAAGCAACCTAATTAAACAACAGGCAAAGGACTTGAATAGGCATTCCTCCAAAGCAGATGTGCAAATGTCCAAGAAGCACAAGAAAAGATGCTCAAATTCTTTAGCCATTCAGTTCAGCTCAGTCGCTCAGTCATGTCCAACTCTTTGCGACCCCATGAACCACAGCACACCAGGCCTCCCTGTCCATCACTAACTCCCAGAGTCCACCCAAACCCATGCCCATTGAGTCAGTGATGCCATCCAGCCATCTCATCCTCTGTCATCCCCTTCTTCTCCTGCCCCCAATCCCTCCCAGCATCAGGGTCTTTTCAAATGAGTCAGCTCTTCACATGAGGTCGCCAAAGTATTGGAGTTTCAGCTTCAACATCAGTCCTTCCAATGAACACCCAGGACTGATCTCCTTCAGAATGGACTGGTTGGATTTCCTTGCAGTCCATGGGACTCTCAAGAGTCTTCTCCAACACCACATTTCAAAAGCATCAACTCTTGAGCACTCAGCTTTCTTTATAGTCTAACTCTCACATCCATACATGACCACTGGAAAAACCATAGCCTTGACTAGACGAACCTTTGTTGACAAAGTAATGTCTCTTCTTTTTAATATGCTGTCTAGTTTGGTCATAACTTTTCTTCCAAGGAGTAAGCGTCTTTTAATTTCATGGCTGCAGTCACCATCTGCAGTGATTTTGGAGCCCTCCAAAAAAGAGTCAACAATTGTTTTCACTGTTTCCCCATATATTTGCCATGAAGTGATGGGACCAGATGCCATAATCTTAGTTTTCTGAATGTTGAGCTTTAAGCCAACTTTTTCACTCTTTTCTTTCACTTTCATCAAGAGGCTCTTTAGTTCTTCACTTTCTGCCATAAGGCTGGTGTCATCTGCATATCTGAGGTTATTGATATTTAGCCATTAAAGAAATGCAAATAAAAATCACCATGAGATACCACTTCACACCCACTACAATGGTTATTACAAGCAAAACAAACAAAAAATAGCAAGTTTGGAGAAGATGTGGACAAACTGGGACCCTTATTCACTGCTTGTTGGGAATGCAAAAATGGCAGACCACTGTGGAAATCAGTGAGGTGGGCAGTTCCTCAATAAAAGAAACATAGAATTACCATTGTGGTGTTGTTCAGTCACCCAGTCATGTCTGACTCTGTGATCCCCATGGATTGCAGCACAACAGGCCTCCCTGTCCCTGACCATCTCCTGAAGTTTTCCCAATTTCATGTCCATTGCACTGGTGATGCCATCCAGACATCTCATCCTCTGATGCCTTCTTCTCCTTCTACCCTCAATCTTTCCAAGCATCAGGGGCTTTTCCAATGAGTTGACTGTTCCATCAGATGACCAAAATACTGGAGCTTCAGCATCAGTTCTTCCAACAAGTATTCAGGATTGATTTCCTTAAGACTTATTGGTTTGATCTAGCTGTCCAAGGGACTTTCTGGAGTCTTCTCCACCACCACAGTCTGAAGGCATCAATTCTTTGGTGTTCTGCCAAATTTACAGTAAAGATCTCACCACGGTACATGAGCACTGGGAAGACCATAGCCTTGACTATACAGAACTTTGTCAGCAATTTCTCTGCTTTTCAACACACTGTCTAGGTTTGTCATCAGCTTTTCTTCCAAGGAGCAAGCGTCTTTTAATTTCATGGCTGCAGTCACCATACGCAGTGATTTTGGAGCCCCAGAAGACAAAATCTATCACTACATCCACATTTTCCCCTTCTATTTGCCATGAAGTGATGGGACCAGATGCCATTAATGTAGGTTTTTGAATGTTGAGTTTTAAGCCAGATCTTTCACTCTCTTCTTTCACCCTCAAGAGGCTCATAGTTCCTCTTCACTTTCTGACATTAGAGTGGTATCAGCAATCTTGATTCCAGCTTTTGATTCATTCAGCTCAGCACTTGGCATGAAGATACTCTGCAAGATAAATAAGCAGGATGACAATATACAGTCTTGTCATACTCCTTTCTGAATATGGAACCAGTATGTTGTTCCATGTCCCAGTCTAACTGTTGCTTCTTGACCTGCATACAGGTTTCTCAGGAGACAGGTAAGGTGGTCTGATATGGTTTCCCATCCCTTTAAGAATTTTCCACAGTTTGCTGTGATCCACACAGTCTGTGGTTTTCCTCTGTTTATTTGCATTGTTCTTTTAATAAGTCTTCCTTATCTCTCCATGCTATTCTCTGGAACTCTGCATTCACTTGGGTATATCTTTCCCTTTCCTGTTTGCCTTTTGATTCTCTGCTTTGCTCAGTTGTTTGTAAAACCTCCTCAGACAACCACTTTGCCTTCTTGCATTCCTCTTTTGGGGGGATTGTTTAGGTCACTGCCTACTGTACAATGTTATGAACCCCCATCCATAGTCCTTCAGGCACTCTGTCTACCACATCTAATCACTTGAATCTATTCATCACCTCCGTGTATAATCATAAGGGATTTGATTTAGGTTATACCTGAATGACCTATTGGTTTTCCCTACATTCTTCCTGTATATTCATTCACTACATTCTTCTTTCCCATTATTTCCCTACATTATTCCCTTCCATTCTACCTGTATGCCTGAATTTTGCAATCAAGAGCTCATGATCTGAGCCACAGTCAGCTCCACATCTTGTTTCTGCTGTCTGTATAGAACTTCTGCATCTTTGGCTGCAGAAAATATAATCAATCTGATTTAGGCATTGATCATCTGACGATGTCCATATGTAGAGTTGTCTCTTGTGTTGTTGAAAGAAGGTGTTTGCTATGACCAGTGCATTCTCTTGGCAAAACTCTGTTAGCCTTTGCCCTGCTTCATCTTGTACTCCAAGGCCAAATTTGCCTGTTATTTTGGGTGTCACTTGACTTCTTATTTTTGCATTCCAGTCCCCTATGATGAAAAGGACATCTTTTTTGGGGGGGGTGTTAGTTCTAGAAGGTGTTTTAGGTCTTCATAGAACCGTTCAACTTCAGCTTCTTAGGCATCAGTGGTTGGGACATAGACTTGGATTACTATGATGTTGAATGGTTTGCTTGGAAACAGACTGAAATCATTCTGTCATTTTTGAGATTGGACACAAGAATTCCATTTTAGTCTCTTTTGTTGACTATAAGGGCTAGTCCATTTCTTCTAAGGGATTCTTGGCCACATAGTAGATATAATGGTATCTGAATTGACCTTCACTCTTTGCCAGTTGCATATTGGACACCTTCCAACCTGGGGAGCTCATCTTTCAGTGTCATCTTTTTATCTTTTCCTATTGTCCATGGAGTTCTCAAGGCAGAATACTGAACTGGGTTGCCATTTACTCTTTCAGTGGACCATGATATGTCAGAACTCTCCAATATGACTGATCCATCTTCAGTGGGCCTGCATGGCATGGCTCATAGCTTCATTAAGTTATGCAAGCACTTTCACCATGACAAGGCTGTGATCCATGAAGGGGGCAGGTAGCATGGCACTGGAGATGTCAATTTGCTCAAGCAATGAAACTACATTGGTACAGTACCTAAAATTGAAATCACCACCTGGTCAAGCTAATGAAAACCCACTCTCATTCTCCAAGACCATCTGTTTTCTGCACGGGCCAAATAGGCTACTTTAATGGGGATATGGAGGAAATCATCACTTCTGCATGTTTGTAGCCCTTGATGGTACTGCAAATTGCTGAAATCCACACAGGTATGTGCAACGATTTGGTTTACTATATTTCTAGATAGAGGCAATTCTAATTGCTTCCATTTCGCCATCCATGCCAAAAAAGCCCTCACTCTGCAGGTCAGGGAGCAAATGAGTTGTGGACTCTGCCAGCTGCTGAATATGTCTATCCTAATTTTGCATTCCAGAACTGTGCAGATAAGCACAGGATTGGTTTGGGTTCACACTGGACCCAATGGAGGTGGGCCTAAGCTAAAATTTCATTGATCCCTTGACCTCCATAAGCTCCTACTATGACTGATGGACCATAGTGACACTTGGGGCATCTTGGAATTAGTGTGAGATCAGAGCCAGTGTCCAATAGGCCCCAAAAGGTATTCTCATAATTTAAAATCACACTCACTAAAAACCTCTAGGTCTCTTTCAGGAAGGCCAGGAAACAGACTAACAATATATATTTTGGGACAGTGTACTGAGACATGATGGACACCTACTTCTGGATTTCAAAACTTATTCCAAAACTACAGCTATCAAAGCTGTGTGGACTAGCATAAGGATAGACACATAGACCAGTGGAATAGAATTAAGAGTCTGGAAATAAACCCATAAATCTATTCATGGACATACATCCCAAAGAGTTGAAAACAGGCATTCACACAGAACCCCATAGAAGAATGTCCACTACAGTAGGCACAAGGGAGAAGGCACCCAAATGTCCATCCACTGCTGAGTGGATACAAAACATGAGTTGTCTAGCCAAACAGTGGAATACTATTCAGCCAGGAAAAGGAAAGAAGTACTGATTTGTGCTACCACGGGTGTGGACTCTATGCTCAGTGACAGCAGTCAGACACAGAAGGCCTTTTATTGTATGCTTCCATCTCTGGGAAGTCTCCAGAATAGGCAAAGGGCTATGGACTGGAAGCTGATGAGAGATTGCCTGAGGTTTATGAGGGTAGGGTGGGAGAAACTGCAGGAGGGGCAGTGGGGAGTGACTGCCTGGCTGGTACAGGGGTTTCTCTTTGTGGTGGTGCCAATGTTTTGGAACTAGACACAATGATGATGGTGGCCCAGCACCACCAGTGTATACTTGATGCCACTGGGTGGTCTGCTGCCTTCTCTGTACAAAGGTCCCATCCAGTGGAAAGGGAGAGTTCCAATAAAGAGAGGGTCCAATGGGCAGGGTGAGCAGGATTCTGCAAGCACCATTTCTTCACAAGCCAGGCCTGCGAGGGGTGGGGTAAGGTGGGGGGCATGGGAAAACAGTGACCTCAGGAGGTCTACCTGTCACAGAGGTGCGCCCAATCAATGAGGGGCCGGCCTGTGGTTGCAAAAAGAACACAATATTATAGAGTACTTGAAACTCTCAATAGTTGTCAAACTCTTTCTTCAGACCTAATCCTTGACAACCACTGCTCTGGTCTCCATCTCTTAAAAAACTACCTTTCCCATGTGTCTTGTAAGTAGATTCATTAAGTCTGTCAGCTTTTGAGGCTGGCTGCTATCACTAAACATACTGCTTTTGAGGTTCATCAAGATTGTTGTGTGTTTCAATAGTTATGTTCTATTGTTGAGTAGTATTCCATTGTGTGGACGTACCACAGTTTGTTCAAACCTCGGCCTATTGGAGGACATTTTGGTTGTTTCCAGGTTTTCGGCAAAGTTGAATAAAGCAGATATGAACATTCATGGATAAGTTTTTATATGAACATAAAGTTTCATTTCTCTAAGGTATATGCCCAGGAGTTGGACGACTGGATCATACGAAAAGGTTTTTCAGGTCTCTTCGCAATTAGCCTCGTTCTCATGCCCTAGAGGCAACCACTGTTCTTATGTTTTTCACCACATGTTGGTTTTGCCTGTTTTAGAACTTCAAGCAATGGAATCATACATGTAAGTACTTTCAGTGAAGCCTCTTTTGAAAGACACTGGAACCCTATGTGCCCTGTTCCCAGCTTCCTGGATGTGGTCCACTGATCAGTGGGCTAGCAGTCACTCTGTACAACACAGCCTTTATGAAGTTAAACCCAGGACAGTCCAGCCTACAATTATACCCACAGTAATCCACCTTGCTACAACAGAAACATCCATGAAGTACACATAAGGGACACCTCCATACCTCTTATCACTGATAACTAGTAGGTAGTGTACTGCTGGGGCCCATAAGGTGTCTCCTACATGAGAGCACTTCTCCAAGATCAGGAAATGTAACTGACCTACTTAATACATAGAAGTAAACACTGAGATTCAGGCAAAGTGAAGAGAAAGATAAATGTGTTCCACATGAAGAACAAGACAAAATAGCAGAAAAATAACTAAACAAACTGGACATAATCTATCCTGTAAAGATTTCAAGGTAATGATCATAAAGATGCTCAATGAGTTTGAGAGAAGAATTAATGAACATAGTGAGAATTTTAACAGAGTTAAAAACTATAAAGCAGAACCAAATAAAGATGAAAAATACCATAACTGAAATGTTAAAATACTCTAGAAGGAATCAGCAGAAGAGTAAATGATACAGAGTCTCAGGTCTCCCACATGGCAGGCAGATTCTTTACCAGCTGTGCCATCAGGGAAGCCCAAGAATACTGGAGTGGTAGCCTATCCCTATCCAGGGGATCTTCCCAGCACAGGAATCAAGCCCAGGTCTCTTGGATTGCAGGCAGATTCTTTACCAGTGGAGCCACCAGGAAAACCTAATTAAAATATGCTAGAAGGAATCAACAAAAGAGTAGATGAAACAGAGGAATGGATCTATGAGCTGGAAGGCATAGCAGTGGAAATCATCTAACTGAAGAGAAACAGAGAAAAAAGGAATTTGATAAAATGAAGATAGTTTAAAAGAACCCTGGAGCAACATCAGGTGTTCTAACATTCACATCATATGGGTCTCAAAGGACAAAAAATACAGAGTTTCAGCTATACAAAATGCATTAGTTCTTGAGATTTACTATAGAGCATATAGCTTATAATTAAAAATACGGTACTGTATACTTTAAATTTTACTAAAAGGGTAGATCTTCTGCTAAACATCATCACAAGATAATAATAACAACAATAATAAAGAGGGTAGGAAAAAACTCTAAATCAAATCCCTTATGATTATAGAGAGGAATTAGATCTGGTAGACAGAGTGCCTGAAGAACTATGCATAGAGCTTCATGACATTGTACAGGAGGTGGTGACCAAAACCATCCCCCCAAAAAAGAAACATAATAAGGCAAAGTGGTTGTCAGAGAAGGCCCTAAAAATAGGTGAGAAAAAGAAGAGAAGCAAAAGGAAAGGGAGGAGAAAGATACACCCAACTGAATGCAGAGTTCCAGAGAACAGCAAGAGATAAGAAAGCCTTTTTAAGTGAACAGTGCAAAGAAATAGAGGGAAACAATACAACAGGAAAGACTAGAGATCTCTTCAAGAAAATTAGAGATACCAAGGGAATATTTCATGGAAAGATGGGCACAATAAAGGACAGAAACTGTATGGACTTAACAGAAGCAGAAGAGATTTAGAAGAGGTGGCAAGAATACACAGAGGAACTTTACAAAAAAGGCCTTAATGACCTGGATAACCACGATGGTGTGATCACTCAGATAGAGCCAGGTGTCCTGGATTGTGAAATCAAGTAGGCCTTAGGGAGCATTACTACAAACAAAGCTGGTGGAGGTGATGGAATTCCAGTTGAACTATTTCGAATCCTAAAGGATGATGCTGTTAACATGCTGCACTTACTATGCCAGCAAACCTGGAAAACTCAGCAGTGGTCACAGGACTGGAAAAGGTCAGTTTTTATTCCAATCCCAAAGAAGGGCAATGGCAAAGAATGTTCAAATTACCATACAATTGCACTCATTTCACATGCTAGCAAGATTATGCTCAAAATCCTTCAAGTTAGGCTTCAGCAGTACACAAACCAAGAGTTTCCAGATGTACAAACTGGATTTAGAAAAGGCAGAGGAACCAGAGATCAAATTGCCAACATCTACTGGATCATAGAAAAAGTGAGGGAATTCCAAGAAAAAATCTACTTCTGCTTCATTGACTATGCCAAAGCATTTGACTGCATGGATCACAACAAACTGTGGAAAATTCTAACAGAGATGGGAATACCAGACCACTGGACCTTCCTCCTGAGAAACCTGTATGCAGAACAAGAAGCAGCAGTTAGTACTGGACGTGGAACAATGGACTAGTTCTAAATTGGAAAAGGAGTACGCCAAGGCTATATATTTTCACCCTGCTTATTTAATTTCTATGCAGAGTACATCATGCAAAATGCCATGCCGGATAAGTCACAAGCTGGAATCAAGATTGCCAGGAGAAATATAAACAACTTCAGATATGTAGATGATACCACTTTAATGGCACAAAGTGAAGAGAAATTAAAAAGTCTCTTGATGAAAGTGAAAGAGAAGAGTGAAAAATCTGGCTTAAAACTGAACATTCAAAAAGCTAAGATCATGGCACCTAGTCCTATCATTTCATGCAAATAGATGGGGAACCAATGGATACATTGACAGATTTTATTTTCTTGGGCTCCACTGTGGATGGTGACTACAGCAATGAAATTAAGACACTTGTTCCTTGGACAAAAAGCTATGACACACCTAGACAGTGTATTAAAAAGTAGAGACATCACTTTGCTGACAAAGGTCCTATGTATAGTCAAAGCTGTGGGTTTTTCCAGTAGTCATGTACAGATGTGAGAGTTGGACCCTAAAGAAGGAGAGTGTGGAAGAATTGATGCTTTCAAACTGTGGTGTTGCAGAAGACTCTTGAGAGTCCCTTGGACTGCAAGGAGATCAAACCAGTCTATCCTAAAGGAAATCAATACTGAATATTCATTGGAAGGACTGATGTTGAAGCTAAAAATCCAATACTTTGACCACCTGATGCGAAGAGCCAACTCATTGGAAAAGATCCTGATGTTAGGAAAGATGGAGGGCAGGAGGAGAAGAGGACAAAAGAGGATTAGATGGTTGAATGGTATCATCAACTCAATGGACATGAGTTTGAACAAATTCTGGGAGATACTGAAGGACAGGGAAGCCTCACGTGCTGCTGTCCATGTGGTTGCAAAATGTCAGATGTGACTGACTACCTGAACAGCAACATAGCTTCTGGGGCCTTACTGTAAACTGAAAACTCATGGTCTAATTGAGACAATTGAAAACTAATATATTAACAATAATACATTTCCATCCATATTACCCAGTACTTTGGGGCATTTCTGTATTTAACGTATAGAATCATGTCTTTATATCTGGAAACTAGGTAAATCGCACATTGTGTTTCATTTTATTTTGTGACAGTTTTGATTTTGTAAATAGCATAAGGACTAGGTTCTTTGGCTATCCAGATTTCATCTCTTTCTTGGTTTCTTCCCTTAGCTGCATGCTCTAAAGCTGCAGTCAGATCAGGGCAAACTATGCTATTCAAGGATGGATAGGTGTGCATAAAGTGATGGAAAGAGGAACCAGAAGAACTGTCATCATTGTGGTTTTCTTCTTCTTCCTGGTCCTGTAGCTTTTTCTTGCCCAACTTGGAATTTATACACCCGGAAACTTCTTTCATTTCTTGGACAAAGGTCATTTTGGAAGTAAAGATGCATAATAGAAAGATAAGGCCTCCAGAGACACCACACAGGAAATACAGGCCCATTTTCTCAGGGATGCCTGTGAGGAAAACAATAAACAATAAACCCATACTCTATAATGGGGTCAAAATGAGAAATACTAAAACAAACAATAAATGCCAAATGACAAACCAATTCTTTAATGTCTTGGTGATTTTTATATTCCTGAATGCTGTGGAATGAATTGTGTCCCCTCTCCCAACAACAACAACCTCAATATGATGGTATTTGGAGATGAGGCCTTTAGAAAAGAAGTTTACAAAAGGTCATGATGGTGGGGCCTTCATGATGGGGTTCAGTTCAGTTGCTCAGTTGTGTGCAACTCTTTGTGACCCCATGAATTGCAGCATGCCAGGCCTCCCTGTCCATCACCAACTCCCGGAGTTCACTCAGACTCACGTCCATCGAGTCCGTGATGCCATCCAGCCATCTCATCCTCTGTCATCCCCTTCTCCTCCTGGCCCCAATCCCTCCCAGCATCAGAGTCTTTTCCAATGAGTCAACTCTTCACACAAGGTGGCCAAAGTACTGGAGCTTCAGCTTTAGCATCATTCCTTCCAAAGAAATCCCAGGGCTGATCTCCTTCAGAATGGACTGGTTGGATCTCCTTGCAGTCCAAGGGACTCTCAAGAGTCTTCTCCAACACCACACTTCAAAAGCATCAATTCTTCGGCGCTCAGCCTTCTTTACAGTCCAACTCTGACATCCTTACATGACTACTGGAAAAACCATAGCCTTGACTAGATGGACCTTAGTCGGCAAAGTAATGTCTCTGCTTTTGAATATGCTATCTAGGTTGGTCATAACTTTTCTTCCAAGGAGTAAGCATCTTTTAATTTCATGGCTGCAGTCACCATCTGCAGTGATTTTTTAGCCCAAAAAAGAAAGTCTGACACTGTTTCCACTGTTTCCCCATCTATTTCCCATGAAGTGATGGGACCGGATGCCCTGATCTTCATTTTCTGAATGTTGAGCTTTAAGCCAACTTTTTCACTCTCCTTTTTCACTTTCATCAAGAGGCTTTTTAGTTCCTCTTCACTTTCTGCCATAAGGGTGGTGTCATCTGCATATCTGAGGTTATTGATATTTCTCCCGGCAATCTTGATTCCAGCTTGTGTTTCTTCCAGCTCAGCGTTTTTCATGATGTACTCTGCATAGAAGTTAAACAAGCAGGGTGACAATATACAGCCTTCACATATTCCTTTTCCTATTTGGAACCAGTCTGTTGTTGCATGTCCAGTTCTAACTGTTGCTTCCTGACCTGCATACAGATTTCTCAAGATGGAGTTAGTGCCTTTATAAGGAGAGACAGCATAAGGATATCTCTTTCCCCCTCCCTCCCTTTCTTGTCTCTGTCTCTGTCTCTGTCTCTCTCTCCCATTTAAGGACATACAGTGAGAAAGCAGATGTCTACAATATAGGAAGAGAGTTTCCACCAGAAACCTCCTATGCTGGCACCTTAATCTGAATCTTATTGTCCCCAGATCTGTGAGAAAATAAATTTTTGTTGTTTAAGCCAACTTGTCTATGTTGTTTTGTTTTGGAAGCCTGAGCAGACTAAGACATTGAATAAGAATTGAACTGGAATTTTTTGTTCATTTAATCGTTATAAATGTGAAGCCCAAGCATGTTTTAGTGGGTTTTTTTTCTAACATCTCAAGCAAAAGATAGTAGTTGTATATGCATTTTCCATTGTCAAACTTGAAAATACAGAGAATGAAATGTTACACTTCCTATTCCTACCTTCAAACAAGGGGCTTATTTCACACCAGTTCTGTATTAAATGCAACATACTGCACCAGAGGAAACATATCCAGTGAAAAAAGTTCCCTTGGAAACTCTGTATTGGTTGAGATGATAAGCTAGTTATCATCATATAACAATCTCCATTTCCTTGTATTTAATGTTATGACTTTTACTCTCTTAAAATAGCAATGTTGCTTTAACTATCACTATTTCTTCCCTTACTATCAATTCAGAAAGAAGAATTTATCTTTTTATGACCTTTACCTATCACTAGCTGTCTTTTTGGGTGTTTAAAAATTATTTATTATGACAGGGGAACCTGCTAATGAGAGTTTACTTGGAAAAAAGCAGTTAAGATTATATACATCTAACACCACACACAAAGATAAACTCAAAATGGATTAAAGATCTAAATGTAAGACCAGAAACTATAAAACTCCTAGAGGAGAACATAGGCAAAACACTCTCCGACATAAACCACAGCAGGATCCTCTATGATCCACCTCCCAGAATTCTGGAAATAAAAGCAAAAATAAACAAATGGGACCTAATTAAAATTAAAAGCTTCTACACAACAAAGGAAAATATAAGCAAAGTGAAAAGACAGCCTTCCGAATGGGAGAAAATAATAACAAATGAAGAAACTGACAAACAACTAATCTCAAAAATATACAAGCAACTCCTGCAGCTCAATTCCAGAAAAATAAACGACCCAATCAAAAAATGGGCCAAAGAACTAAATAGACATTTCTCCAAAGAAGACATACGGATGGCTAACAAACACATGAAAAGATGCTCAACATCACTCATTATTAGAGAAATGCAAATCAAAACCACAATGAGGTACCACTTCACACCAGTCAGAATGTCTGCGATCCAAAAATCTGCAAGCAATAAATGCTGGAGAGGGTGTGGAGAGAAGGGAACCCTCCTACACTGTTGGTGGGAATGCAAACTAGTACAGCCACTATGGAGAACAGTGTGGAGATTCCTTAAAAAATTGCAAATAGAACAGCTATATGACCCAGCAATCCCACTGCTGGGCATACACACTGAGGAAACCAGAATTGAAAGAGACACATGTACCCCAATGTTCATCGCAGCACTGTTTATAATAGCCAGGACATGGAAACAACCTAGATGTCCATCAGCAGATGAATGGATAAGAAAGCAGTGGTACATATACACAATGGAGTATTACTCAGCTGTTAAAAAGAATACATTTGAATCAGTTCTGACGAGATGGATGAAACTGGAGCCGATTATACAGAGTGAAGTAAGCCAGAAAGTAAAACACCAATACAGTATACTAACACATATATATGGAATTTAGAAAGATGGCAATGATGACCCTGTATGCAGGATAGCAAAAAAGACACAGATGTGTATAGCGGACTTTTGGACTCAGAGGGAAAGGGAGAGGGTGAGATGATTTGGGAGAATGGCATTGAAACATGTATAATATCATGTAAGAATCGAATTGCCAGTCTATGTCCGATGCAGGATACGGCACGCTTGGGGCTAGTACACGGGGATGACCCAGAGAGATGTTGTGGGGAAGGGGGTGGGAGGGGGGTTCATGTTTGGGAACGCATGTACACCCGTGGTGGATTCATGTCAATGTATGGCAAAACCAATACAGAATTGTAAAGTAAAA